>NC_091394.1:7902166-8211333 GCF_032191515.1 Phaenicophaeus curvirostris | reverse complement strand
AATCTGAGACACGTGGAAACTAAATGCTGAAAGATAGCACTGAAGTCATCTCTTTCATCTATTTTGCATTGTGGGGATACATTTCACATTAAATGCTTTGGCTCTGTCCATTTCAGCACGTAGCAGGTTGAGCCAGCCCTGTCCAGTCATGGGTTTGGTAACTGGGCAGGCTAGCAGGAGGCAGAGGAGGCTTTCTTAGGATGAGTGACTTGGACAAGCCGACAGGCTCCAGGGATGCCTAATTGCCTGACCGGGAAGTCTGCTTTTCTTGTTGAGTCGTGGGGGCACTGCTTGTACTTGATAATCATCACTTCCCACCTCTACCCCCATTGTGTTCCGGGTCTTTCCTTTGCGTGGGTGCTCAGAAATATTGAGTACAGTAATGCTAGCCCGACACAGTGTAAAATATCCTCCAAAGTCATATCTTCATATGTCCAAGACCATTCCACAGCTGAAGACACCTGGCTTTTCATAAAGAGTCTGCTTTTAGCAATCTGAGTCTTCCCATGTTTAGTGACTTGTAAGCAGTTTTTAGATATACTATTAATATAAAGAAATACTTTCTTGAAGTTTATCCCTTCCATATTCTTACAGATGGGTATCTAGGACACACTTATACTTTATATAACTGTGCTAATTGTTTTTATTTATTCTTCAATAATGAAGTCCTATCCATCTTATGCTGATTTCTCCTCTTGTTACACTGTTCCTCCTATTTTCTCAACTGTTGTGGCACCAAAAAGGGAGAAGCGCATGCTTATGATCCCATCACAGCTCTTCTGGAAAGTATGTTGTCTCCATTACAACCAAGTAGAGGGATGAAGATTTTGTTAATATTTCACTAAAAACTTTTATCTACTTGGTTCACTCTCTCTACAATTCTTCTCTTAATATTATGAATTTCTTACCTGCAAATTTTTTATTTGCATTTGGATTACAGGTATCCTGAGGATAGTTTTACCTGTTTATACCTTTGTATTTCATGCCCCTAATCATCCTTGGCAAGTACCTTATGTCCACTTTCTCTTTACTTTTGTGTGTATACTAACACTTAACAATCTTCTATCACCTCCAGATTCAGTGTACATATAACTTTTCCTATAATAGTGTCATGACTTAGCTCTGACCCAGCTAATTTCAGCAATTAAAACCATGTGGTTGGACTCTCAGTTCCCTCCCACCTCATTCCCAGGGAAATAGGAAAGGAAAATGAGAGGAAAAAGACTTGAGGGTTGTAAACTAAAACTACAGTTTTAAAGAAATTATAATAACGATAATGATGAAAATAATTAGAAAGTTATAAAACACATAGAAATATATGAGATCGTGCCCCCACCCCTTGATGGCTATATATCACCACAAATACTGTAGACCAGACACCAGGGAATGGGTCTGCGGCTAGGAGGGAGCTAGACTCAGGAACGGGATTCAGGAGCACACAGATGTGGTATCAGAAAGGGTCATTGGGCACTGGCAGAGGCTGCCCAGGGAGGGGGTTGAGTCACCTTCCCTGGAGGGGTTTAAGGGATGGGTGGATGAGGTACTGAGGGACATGGTTTAGTGATTGATAGGAATGGTTGGACTCGATGATCCGGTGGGTCTTTTTCCAACCTGGTGATTCTATGGTTCTATGGTATCAGGAGCAACAGACAGACAGTGTTGGCTATCACAGAAGAGGGATGAGATTCTCATGATCTCTCATTTTTATACCAAGCATGACATACATGGGATGAATACTTTGTTGGTCAGTTTAGAGTCACCTGTCCTGTCTGCTTGTCCTTGCAAGTGCAACCCTTTTTTGCCAGCTCAAGAATGACCTTGCTTACTATAAGAATTAAGTATAAGCATTGGTCTTTCTGCATACCAATGCCCTGAGTTATCACTTCTAGAGAGGAAGAGTCTCAAAAACATGCGGTTAACTTTCAGAGAATGAAGTTAGAACAATTGAATTAAGAGTCAGAAAACTGACTCTAATTTAGCTCAAACCACAACAAATACCACTAAGAAGTACATTAGTAATATGTTCCTCTTTTTAATTTTCTGTGACAGGCAATACCACATGCTTCAGAACTTGCTGTGAAATCTTCACTCACACACAAATTGTGCTGTTATGTACAGATACCAAAAGTTTTTTTGACATAGCAGTTTGCGGCTGACCTATGGCTGCATTGTGTTCTGTCACAGTTCCTGTGTCTGTTCCAGAAGAATTTGCAAAGGGATACCTGAAAGTATTTAGTTCCCAGGTCTTATTGGAGACCAGTGACAGTGGTTTCCAGTTCCTTTGAAGTCCCAGGATTCTGACAGTTCAATAACCTCTTTTGGTAGATTTTTCTTCCTAGCCACCCCACCACCCCACACCTGTTTGTGAAATTGCACACATCTTATTTGGTTCCATCTGCAGCTGTACGCTTCTGCAGAGATTTTAATGTCATTTTGACAGTGTAATATCTGGGTTCTGAATGAGGATATTTTCTCAGAAACTTACTGAAGTTCTCTGTTCTCTGCCTGGAATCATACTGACCACACAGCAACAATAATTAAAGGGCACATCTGAACCATTTCAACTGTACTAAACCACAAAAAAAAAATAAATAATTTAAAAGGAGGTTAAGTACAAACAGCTAGTTTTTCCTAGGAATGAAAAGCCACAAAGATTAATAGTTTCTGATCTAAGAGAATACTAACTGAAGAAAAGGCTTAAACATGAAACTGATTTTTGCAAACAGGGATCTTTGTTTTTCATCTGACCTACAAATCAGATAAAGATTGCCTGCACTAATAATAATGAATTTACTCTTCCAAATTCAGCAACTATATTTTTAAATGGAATGACAAGTATGTATTTTACTAAAAAAAGAACTGTCAGTTTTAGTATAGAAGAGGCAAACTTTGATTATTTTGAATGTTAACTCTTTTCAATCAAAATAAAATGCAGGCATTTTGCTATCACAGAATCACAGAATGGGGCGGATTCAAAGGGACCTCTGGAGATCATCTAGTCCAACCCTCCTGGTAAAGCAGGTTCATGTAGAGCAGGTTGTACACAGCTTTTGAATGTCTCCAGAGAAGGAGACTCCACCGCCTCCCTGTTGTAGACAGGCTTAGGCAGGGCCAGGTTAATAAGCCCATAGGCAACGGTGACTTGTAACCAACCACCATGAGCTGTATGATCAGAAGCTTTGGTAAGAGTGTAGTACACAAAATGTGATCGTTATACAATTAATTGGATCCTTGCACTCAAAAAATCCAGCTTTCTTTGGTTTCGTGTAGATTGTGGTAGAGATAGCTGGATATGTTTTCTAGCCATTAAAATATCTGTATACAAACCACTAAAAAATCTTATACATTTGAGACTCACTACCAAAGTAACTGACCATCATCATTGCAACCTAACCTACTTGTTTTATACTTTTCTCACCTACTGAAACCTATTGTTTCAGTAACTCTTTTTCTTACATAATAAAAGATCAAGTACCACCAAGTGTTCTTCACAGAAGTGAAGTTTTATGAATATTATCAAGTCATTTCTGACAAAACCAATAAAGGTAGATAATTATTTCCAGAAGTATATATACAAACAGAGAAATTTAGTGATTTGTTTCAGACCTTAAAAATAGATCTTCATCCACCTTAGTTGTAGGACATAGACTGTGTTATTTTGCTTCAGGTTGCAGCTGCCTATTAGTAACTCACTACATCTTTTACTGCTGTGTCTGAGTTGTTTTGGAATCCTGACTGCTGCCCACTTAAAAAATGTCACTAGATAAGGAGGGTACAACTTTAGTGTTTACCTGATATACTCTCTACACAGAATTGCATGGATACAGCACTTTTGCCCTGAGTTGTCGGTCTCTGAAAATGGAGGTCTAAAATAAAACTGATGATGTAGCCTTAGCTACAGGAGAACTCAAAGTCATTTCTATTACAGCACAAAGTGGGGACATTTTTTTCCTCCGCAGCATTGTGGGATGCTTGGACTGAGTAATTTCTTTGATGTGTAAATGCATCTTAAGAAGGACGTTAAATATTTCAAGTAATTGGTGTGAACATGAAATCTCTCATTAGTGTCTGCTAGACAGCTGCAAAATGCAGATAAGAAAATGCGTATGCTAGTACGAGAAAATATTCCAAAATTCCTGAGGGAAGATTTCTGTCTAGAAATGCCCCTCTTCTTTTTGCCCTTTCAGTCTATGTCTATACAGCCTGCGTCTACTGCAAAAATTCTGCTTAAGTGGAAAAGTAAAGCACTGCATATGTTAATCTCCCTGCCACAGAGGCTTTTCCTTGCAGTGACATGACATCCAGGATCTAGGCTGCACACCAAAAATATTTTCCCACCTACTCGCAGAATAGAATTTGAATGGTGATTATTTAAAACACTTTAATTTGTCACATGTTTGATTTTGAAATGCATTTTCAATAACATCTGCTGAAGTCCGTTTGGAAGCTATTGTGACTGTCTAAAATGAAATGACAACAGCAATTAGCATTCCAATTTATGGTTAATTAAAATAGTTTAGATATGAAGAAAACACGAACTTAATCTCGTAGAACTAGTTAATTAGGCTTCTCAAAGCTGCTTTTACTAGGCCTGTTGCTTTCACAGATTTAAATAGAGTAATATGGATGTAAAGAAATTGTCTGAACTGTTTCTAGGAAAGGAGAAGTTTACTTGCCCACACGTGCTTCTGGCAGTTTCTGAGAAAGTCTAGATATATAAATTCACTATTCTCAAGACTGAGCAAGTTGTCATTGGGAATTAAGTAAGAACCTTGGAAGGAAAAGGAATTTCTTAACAGGCTAATTTTCAGTGTTCATTGTGGTTACTTCCTGCACTGAGGAGAGAAAGACAATCAAGTGTATACTGCCAGTATAACCATATTGAACAATCTAGTTTAGTGGAGAGACCAGAGATGAAGGCTGGAAACAGAACTTGAGTCCTTCAGAGATCTGGATGTTTTCCAGATACGTGACAGGGTAGAGTTGCTCTAGTGAAAATCTGATTTTTTTTAGAGGCGCTCTGGAAGCGGGGTAGTATGATGCCCTTTGTAGTGTAAAATCCTGTGGTAACGAGAGCAGCTCTCCCTACTGTCTGTGGTTGGAACCTGCATTATATATTAACCATTAGTTCTTTTACAGATTTTTTTTTTTTTTTTAAACTTCGAGATTTCTCTGAAGAGTACCTTCTTTCATATAGATTTAGAAAGAGCTGGTAGTTACGGTGAACAAAGCTTTGTGTCTACAGATAGGATTTAAGGCAACCTTTTGTCCTCCAGTAGTTTGCAAGCAAACTAAAACGAGAGGGAGAAGGAACAAATTCTGTGGGCAACAAGCATTTCAATCACAATGCTTTGTGCAGCTCTGGCTTTCCGGTAATCATGAAGACCATGCTGATGAACAGGGGAATGTGACAGTCAACAAGATCAGCTCCTGAGTTTTTAAGCAAGGATGGCTCTGGCATCCTACTGAACTGGACTGCAGCACTGCTGACATTATGCACAGCAAATGCTGTGTTGCCAGTGAGGCCAAAAGACAAAATACTAGTTTAATGTTACCTATAAATAAGGTAAATTTTGAAAGACCGCAATAGACATCATCAGGTAATCAAAATCTAGAGCAGTGCTTGAGCTTAGGTCAGTCTTGTACCAATTGTGTCTAATAAAGAGACCATAAGGAGTTTCTCCATTTTTAATCCTTCTGATATTTGGAACAAAGGTTTTCCTTTAGTACTGTAAGAGCCATAGCACAGCGCCTAGTAAGAAGTACAATCATAAATAATGCTGAGACTGCAGATTAAATATTTGATGCCTGGTTTGTCTTCCTCAATTCAGGAACAAGCAAGCGATAATAATAGCTAGTTTAGCCATTAGCACTAACTATCCATTTGTCTCAAGTTGTCTTAAGTGTGTAACAAAATTAAGCTCAACTCTGAACATTTTTTTCTCTTTTGGCATTAGTTCCAGATTTTTGCTTCCTTTCCAGACCTGATGATGAGTTCACAAATCCATAGATTTGTTTGCTTTTTTTTTTTTCAGTCAGTCTAACAAAATATGTCACTTCCTCCTACAAAACATGCTTTTCTTATGTTATTAAAACAGTGGAGATGGAAAACCACTAATATTGCGTATCTTTGCAATATCTTTGCAATCTTTGTTGTGCAGTTTATTAAGGGAAAATATTGGTTGCTCTATCATTAAAAACCTGGATTTATGCTCAGCTTTACCTAAAATACCCTTATGTGACCTCTAGGAGTAAAATTCATGATATGTACTTCCTTATCAACAATAGCACTAAGAGGCCTTGACTGATGCTAAGGACTTTGAATGTTTAGAAATTTTACCATGTGTAAGTGGGAGAGCTGGGACTGAGCAGGTCCGTGAATATTCCTTCAAGCTATAAACAGCTCATGGAAAAGGTATCAAATGCAATTTTAAAATGCTTAGATACACACAATTCATAACCCTGCTGTCTTGCATTACTAAGTGGTTTTGAGCATGTTAGAGCCAGATCTAACTTTTCTGACAGTTACTGCCATCTAGGTTGCTTGTTTTCAAATACAATATTAAGACAAATTTGAAAATACCTATACAGAGAGAAAGGTACAAGTTTGCTAACCTTTTGATTTGGCAAACAAAAAGAGCATGATTTACTGAGTGACAATCAGAATTATCAATGTCCACATTAAGAAGCAAGGCAGAACATTTTAAATATAGCATTAATTAGCCATTAGACTACCCTGATCATGTAGTAAATTCCTCTCTCTTTGCAACTCAATTCAAAACTAGATACCTTTCTCCAAAATGTGCTCTAGGGCAGATGATTTTCCTTTGCATCATAAAAGAGAAGGTTCTTTCTGTGAAGGTATCATGAGATGAAAGATATTTCATTGGTGCAACAGGGTAAATTATTTAACTCTAACAATCTCTTTTGGACTGAAAATATATGATTTCTGTGCTTTGAGCAGCAACATAATATTCATCAACCCAGTAACAGAGTTTACATATATGAGAGATACTGATTAATACATAGAATCTGCCTGTTACGTTCATTATTTTGATGAGACAGTCAAGAGCTTAATAACTAAAGTTGAAGATGAATGCCTACTCAGTATAATTTATAGAAAGACAAGAATTTGATCATTTTCTTTGTTAGATTAAATGTAAGATACTTAGCTAACTTAAGCAAGCCTGAGTGTTCTAGTCTGTTTTTTCTTGTAGAACGAGCATATTTGATATTCCCATAATTGACCTAAAATTATATTACCTGCTAATATAATAATTTGGAATTTTATGTCAAATATATTTTTCATATTTACTGATTTTGCAGGCTATTCCATTGCTAATAAGAGTTCACAGCAAAGAATTCATTTCAATATGTCACCTTGATCTTGGAATAAATCGGCAAAGAAACCTTCTACCTTTACACCTTGTCATTCGTTACTGCTATGAGCTTGTACTGTCATTCAGTTATATTTTTCCTGAAGGATTTTGTCCCAAATGGCCGGTGTGAAAGAACTGAAGTTGTACTTCAAATATTATGTGATGTCCTAAATTTTGCTTGTTCACTTTTCAAACTTCGTAGTATTATTTTAGCTGAAGGATTTGGTATTTTGGTATTTATTTGGAATTAACCTTGAGGGTACCATTATAAACTTGCAGTTCCATGTTTATCTACCAAAAACATTCACTGTGTTGAGTCTTCAATAGCAGAGAATTATTTATGGGCAAAAGTTAAGGAATTTCAAATTGGAGTGCTCCATAGCATTCACACTGTAAAAGACATAGTGGTCCAATTTTGTATTATCATGAATTAATCTCCTAATTATCCCAGAATATAGAATTTTCCTTGCCTTTTGATACCCACTTTCTTTATCATACTTCCAATTGTGTTGATAATTATTTTCTATTTTTCATTATCCTGATACAAGCTCTAAATCTTTCACACAGTTTTGGGTCTCCAGAAGAAGGTTGTATCTTGTTTATAACTTTGGCTCCAAACCAAGAAAGTATTTCCATATGTTGTACACCTCCAGCATATGGGTAGTCACACTGAAGTCAGCAGGTGACTCATACTTAAAGAGAAGCATATGGTTAAGTGGTGGATTTTCCAGATTTGGAACTAAAATCATGGTGGAAAAGCTTGAATATAAAAAAAAAAAAATACCACCCTGCTGTTATTCCATAGTGTGGAAAAGAAGGACACCTGACATATTTCCACATTTTCTGTCTGTGTGCCGTGAAGCTATATTTTGCAGGATTTCTTTCTATCCATGTTTACAAGGTTAGAGGAAAAGCTGATGTAGCGTGAACCTATACAACCAAAAGCAAATTATGTAGTCTTCACTACATAACTGGAAGGCTGGATGAACAGTTCTACTAATGCTTTGCAGAAATAATTTATTTGAGTTCTATGAAGACTGACAGAGTAATATTAGGTTTTGGTACAGTAACCAAGGTTTTGTTGCATAGATACGAAACAAGATTGTGTCCTACCCCGCATTCCAGGTTTACTTCTTTGTACAGCTCTGCAAAGAGTTTCTGTTCAAGTCACAAAATAGCACTAGGTTTTCAATGTACACTTCACTCATTAACTTTGAAGGTGCTAGATTTGGATGTACCATTGTTTGCTACTTCTCTTTCATATGCATTCTTTATATGTAATTGTAAGAGATTGTGTTAGGATAATCTGCTTAGCACGATCCATTCATATAATCAGATTTTTTTTTTATTATTTTATATTGGCCATTTTTGTGGCAGAGAGATTTGTGGGAGCAGGGTCAAAATCCAGCTGTGTTCTCTCCATCTTGGAATTAACTAGCGAGTGGATATTTACTTTCTTTGCCATTTGTATGGAGACAGGTCCATGTCAACAAGAAGAATACTAGCAATTCCTTTTTTTTGGTGAGTGCAGTTACTCAGTGCTTTTGCCTACTGTAAATGCAGTCTTTCTCCTGTTTGAAAGGAGAGACAGGTAGCTGCAGGAGAGGATTCTCAGCTGGATCTCAGCAAACTCAACCCTCATTCTTGAGCTGAAGCACCTGGGAGGGATTGATGATGAGTCACAGCTTAGCATTCCTTCTAGGATGGCTTCCACTTTGGAAAAGCATTGAAATGCCTTTTACAAGTACCTTAGTTGCTATCAGTTATGCTCTAGCAAATGGTCTCTGGGCAATTTACTGCCACCAAACACAGAAGCCTGACATATACCGGGGCTTTCCAGATTGTTAACAGAAGTGACAGAATGACAGTTTGGCTGCCACAGCGTGCCACCTAAGTAATTAACCTAAAAGAAAGTCAGTGGTGATTTTAAGTTAATATGTGAGCACTGAATTGGAGCAAGTATATCGTCCATTCTGCCACATCTGCTGCAGTGGCAATAACCTGTGCCAGAGGTAAACCACTCAGACTGGTGACACCTTGAATCTTCATGAATTCTCAGAGACCACAGAGAGACTGTAAATCTGTCATTGACTGTACCAAGAATTGAACTTAGATACTTTGATATTTAGGTACTT
Organism: Phaenicophaeus curvirostris; assembly: GCF_032191515.1. Lineage (NCBI taxonomy): Eukaryota > Metazoa > Chordata > Aves > Cuculiformes > Cuculidae > Phaenicophaeus > Phaenicophaeus curvirostris. The sequence goes on along the minus strand of NC_091394.1, from coordinate 8,201,819 downwards.
TGAATCACTCTCTCTTTCAAATATCAATAACAACAAAAAAGCCCTCACAAAGCACACCCACATCTATACTGGGTTTTTTAAGCAGTTGTTTGGAATCAGCCCCTTGTGTCATGTGCATATCATTATTATCATAGAATCATAGAATCACCAGGTTGGAAGAGACCCACTGGATCATCGAGTCCAACCATTCCTATCAAACACTAAACCGTGTCCCTCAGCACCTCGTCCTCCCATCCCTTAAACCCCTCCAGGGAAGGTGAATCAACCCCCTCCCTGGGCAGCCTCTGCCAGTGCCAAATGATCCTTTCCGTGAAATATTTTTTCCTGATGTCCAGCCTAAACCTCCCCTGGTGGAGCTTGAGGCCATTCCCTCTCATCCTGTCCCCTGTCACTTGGGAGAAGAGCCCAGCTCCCTCCTCTCCACAACCTCCTTTCAGGTAGTTGTAGAGAGCAATGAGGTCTCTCCTCAACCTCCTCTTCTCCAGGCTAAACACCCCCAGCTCTCTCAGCCGTTCCTCGTAAGGCCTGTTCTCCAGCCCCCTCACCAGCTTTGTTGCTCTTCTCTGGACTCGCTCCAGAGCCTCAACATCCTTCTTGTGGTGAGGGGCCTTGCAGGTATTTTGCCCATTGCCTCATGGCTTTGCAGTAACCTTATTGCAGAAACCTGAATTTTTAAATTAAATGTATTAAATTTTTCTCCCATAGCCACTATTTTATTTACAGTCAAAGAACAGCAAGAGATAATTCCTTCCCAGAATTCATGCCAATTAGATCATGTCAGCAAGCCTGGTCTCTCAGGTCTCTTTCCATTTTGCTTAATTTATCATTTCAGCCCTTTTGCCAGGTTTAGATGTGAGGTTTATTGGCCTAGAATTGCCAAGATCAAGCCCTGTAGTTTTTTAAAATACAGGCATAACTGTGGCCTTGCTTAAATAGAATTTCACTTTTATAACTGCTTTTTAAGTATATCTGTTTCCGAAGCAGACTCTTCTCACCAGATGACAATGTTGAAGGATTAAGGAGGACATATGCACTGAAGTCCCAGTTGGTAGCTAAGGGAATCAGTCACTTACATCTTTTAGGTTCTTTCACAGTCTTACCTATACCGTGAAATGCCAGCAGGACAAAACCTTCATAACAGGCTACAAATTGTGTAGTCACAGGTGAAATCTGTGAATCATTAGGTTTTCGTGGGTGCTGAAAGTGCTGCTGTACCTGAGAGTTCATCTAAGCAGGATGTGTTCCCCTTGCTGGCAGATCTTGGTTACTGGATCAACAGTTTGCTTCATTCTGATGTTCTGCTGAATGCAACAGAATCAGTACCTACACTTCAGAGTTCAATGGATGTTTTATCACATAGGAAAAATTTACTATTAGAAATGAGTGTAAATCACATCATTTCTAAAGTCTCACATCAAAATCAAGGTTTATGATAGATCATACTGTTCCATTAGTACTGTAAGGGATCCATGGATGACTATGTAAATGCTGTCACTGTTGTAACATAGATGTGCAAAATATTTCATGTACATTGAGTGAAAAAATCTGTTCACAAAGCTTTTACTGCAAGACTTGGCCTATCCAAGTTCATACATAAGGAGCCAAGGCTCTTAATTGGTCATAATTAAAGAACTCTTATCATATTGTGGTAATGAATAAATTTAAAACCAATTAATGGTGAAGTGTTGTGGATAATGTTTCATTCATCTCTCAACTGTGTATGGATTTTCAAACACAGCTGATTTTACATACTCCCTTTTTTCTAACCTCAGTCGATGTATGAGACAGGTGGTAGGCTTCTGTGGGAAGGCTCTGATGGCCATGGTGTAAACCCATACAACATAATATTTGAAATAATTAAACCTAGCAGATGAAGCTGAGGTCTAAGGAAAACCTGTTATCATCCATTGTTTCCAGTGCAGTTGTGTAGACATGCCTGACATATTTAGCCAAAACTGATACATTACTTTTGTAGCCTAAGAGTCTTTTCTCTAATGCTCACTCCATGGTATTTTGGCTTAGCTTGTTCTGGGATGCCTTAGCCGTTTTCATTATTAGTATATTTTGCTAATAGGGTGTAAGTGTTAAATCGTTAACAATTTTGACACAAAATAATAGAAGGGAATCTTCTGCTTCAGGTACTAAATGTTTTGTGTGTGCAGACCACGAATGCTGCAAATTGCAGTCTCTAGTGTTCCTACATATAATGCACTTAAAACCATGAAAATATTTTCTTTATATTCCTTAAATGTGTAATAAAAACTTGATCTCTTTAACAGTTTGCAATAAGGCAGTAGAATATCAGTGAACCTTAGCACTGCTTATCTCAATCCATCCTGATTAAAGAATATGAAAGAAATACATTATTATGGAGAGATGTCTTTTACTGGCCAATTAAGTGCTTATCCCTCTTTCTGAGATTGCTTGTGGACCAATATACCTAGTAACGTAATTGCTATTTACTTGGATAAATATCAGTCATATATTTCTTTTGACCTTCTAGTCTGTTTAAAGCTAAAAGTAAATAGATATTTATTGTTTGCCAGCCCTTTTTTCTGTCTCATTTCACTGCACATGTTCTGGAATCCAGTTTACTAGGCAAGCTGACTGCATTTATTCCATTCGCCATTCTGCCATCTGTGAAGTAATTAACTTTTGACTCATGGAAAAAAAATCAAGAAGAATTACAATCGTTTTATTTGCTTCCCAGTACCCCTGAAAGATAAGCAGTAATATTGTTTCTATTTAAGCCAGAGGCACATGTGAACACTCAAAATCTGGAAGTTACAAAGAGTTTCCTTTTGTAGAAGCCATTTTAGTTTTATTGAAGCTAAAATTTTGCTCTTGTTACTATGAAGACTACTATAGTGAGCTGTATTTCTGGGTTGAGTGTGGCCCTGAAGCTTAATACGAGGACTGGATTAATTAGTTTAATACAGACTGACATCCTCTGCCAAACTACAGAACTCCTAGAACCAAGGTTTGCAAAGCTATTTAGAGATTTTTCAAAACTGATGAAAGATTTGCAATACATTATGTGTTTTTAGTTAGGAAAGAAAGATATAATTTTTGTTTGTAATGAACAAACAGAAGATTTACATTACTATTAATGTTAAAAGAAGATACTGCTGACCATCTTTACCTTTTATTAGTTTTCCGTTAAAAAAAAACCACCTTGCAGACCTGTAACAGTGCTGATCACGTTCGAAGATCTCAAGCTATGTTCCATTGTGCAAAAGAGCTGAGAGCTGGCAAAATAGCTATTTACATGCTTTGCCTATAACAATTCGCAGTTTGATGAAGCAGCCTGAAGCAATCAAGTTCACGCTATAGAGAAACCATGTGTTGCTACTCGTCCAGTTTGGTGCACTGATTACTCTTCTTCCCTGCTGTTATAATCCAGTAGAGGTGACACAGGGTAAATTAACGTGTGTGGCAGAAGTGTGTATAGCCTTTACCGGTTTTCCCACCCGTAGCCCCAGGAGTTGCCCCTTCCACAGGGGATGTGGCTGAACCACACATGAAGTTTGTAACCCAGATGGGAAAAAATAATAGTCTCTGTCAGACTGTTTTCTGCAGCAGTGTGTTTCAACCATTCTTTGGCATGGGTATACAGCAGCTTCAGGCATCCTACTGCAGCCCTCACTGTGAGTCCGCAATATCAGGATTACAGTCTTTAGGGCTGCTAATGTAACAGAAAACATTTCTTGAGATGGTCATTTCATGGCCTTTTCCCTGCAGTACTTTCTGTGGAAGAGTCTCTTGTCTCAGGAAAAAACCTTTCCAAGAACTCTGTCTCATCTGACTGCTGGTGATATTTCACCTATCTATCTGGTGAGTGAGCTGAACAGACTGTGTGGATGATAACTGAGGAAACACAGTTTCAGGCCAGGAGTGGCAGCAATTTTACCCAAAATAGGGTTACAGCATCACAAACCACCCATAAGGCAGCTCTCCTGGAGAACTCAAGGCATCCCATCAGCCGAAAAAATTGAAAGACCTGAACAAAGATAGGGAAGGACTAATCCAGAGACCAGACCTACTAATCCATGCTCAGGGTCCATCAGATGGGATTTGAAATTGCTGTGTCTGTCACAGGCCTGGAAAACTTATGACAGAGCCAGTCTCTGCCTTTCCACATACTGCAGAAAGGAAAAGATTCATTCCAATTAACCATCACAGCACAGAAGCATCTCAGCTGCTCACCTCTGCAGCACTCAAAAATCATGTAGGTAAACACTGGTAAATTATTAAATGAAACAGGTCACATATACTTATTTTCATAGAATCATAGAATCACCAAGTTGGAAGAGACCCACAGGATCATCGAGTCCAACCATTCCTATCAAACAATAAACTATGTCCCTTAGCACCTCGTCCACCTGTGCCTTAAACACCTCCAGGGAAGGTGAATCAACAAACTCCCTGGGCAGCCTCTGCCAGTGCCCAATGACCCTTTCTGTGAAAAATTTTTTCCTAATGTTCAGCCTAAATCTCCCCTGGCGGAGCTATTTCCTACATGTTCTCCAGCCCAGATGTTCTGAAAGTTGTCCAGTTATCTTCAATATTTGTTTCTCAGGGGACAGGAAGGATTTTAATAGAATACAGGCACTACACAGTTTTTAGTTTGACTTCAGAATTTAAATGGCTGGTGAACTATGTATTGCCCACAGCACTCCAAACTTCTATTTCCATTCCAGCAGGCCACAGGTTTTGGTCTTGTTAACAAAACCTAGAAATGCAAACTTGTTTCTGTGCACTTTACAGCTCGATCTTGTAGTTTGAATTATGCATTCAAACTTGTAAATTTGTGTATTTATAATTTTATTATTCTTATGATATATATTATTATTATATTATTGTCATTTATTTTATTATACATATTATATATATACGTATAAATATGTGTATCTCTTCAGCCTGGAGAGGAGGAGACTGAGGGGAGACCTCATCACAGTTTACTGCTTCCTCGCAAGGAAAGGAGGATGAGCAGGCACTGAACTCTTCTCTCTGGTGGGTGACCAACATTAGGACCCAAGGGAATAGCAGGAAGATGCGCCAGGGGAGGTTTAGGTTGAATATTAGGAAAAGGTTATTAAGACAGAGAACAGACACATGGTGTTGGGGTTGTCTTATGCAGGGATAGGAGATGGACTAGATGATCCTTGTGGGTCCCTTCGAACTCAAGTCATACTACGATTCTATGATTCTATGTGTATGAATTAGTGTTCTTGAGGGATATGGATGGGTGCCCTGGAACTGCTGGAATAAAAAATCTTGCGGAGTATTAGCTGGCATAAGCTTTTGCCTCAGTTTTCCCACCTGTGTCATAAAAGTTATTTGTTCATACTCCTGCACAGTCCAAATCAAAGTAAGTTTTTCCAGCGTTTTAGTGAATATTGGCATAGTGCTTTCAGAAGATGAAGAGCTCATTTCTGTAACATCTGGTGTGAGATGATCCAATCCCCCCAATTTGTGCAAATCCTTCTGTAGTTTAAGTCTTTTGTAGTATTTTAATGCCTGAAGCCATTTAGTACAATCAGCAAACTTTAGCTGATTTAGTCTGGTTCTCTCTTTATATAAATATGTAAATTAATGATCACTTCTATTGCCTTTAGAAGAGTTAAGCTTTTGACCTTTCACCCTGGTGAATAGTGTGAAAATTGCAGTTTTCTGCTGCAGTGCTCTATACTTTAGACTTCCAGGCATGGGATCAGGTTTTTGGGTAGAGGCTATTGGGGATTGCTGTAGAGATGTTTCACACAAGAGAAGTGCCATGAGTACAGACACACTTCAGGGAGGACAAGATGTGCCTAAATTTGTGCTTTTTTGTTGTTTTATCCGATAGATAAGATGTTAAATTTAGTATTCTCAAATTGCATCTGTCAGCATTTTACTAACTTATCAACTAGGTTCTCAGACATTTTCTCTGGCTCTGATATAGGTTGTTTCTATCTACAGTTTCCAAGATTGTCTTTTTAGGATAGCTTTTCTATCTTTAGAAACAGTTGCTGTTTCTAAGAATTACTTGCATAAACAGTAGGTTTAATTGCACTGGATTATGCATAGTGTTTTCTGGATATATGGTAGAGCTAGCTCAGTATGTGGAAGTGCCCAGAAAAAGAAAGGAAACATTTTCTAGCTGTTAAATGTTAGGGATTGATATGATCTTCAATAGTTAATCAGTTTTTATTGGCGAGCATAGCATGACCGAAATATATGCGTATTCAGTGTAAAATCTTATGGAGTCTACCTACTGAAATAGTTGTTACCTGTCTGGAAGATCTGAATTTCAAATGAATGTTTCATCTATTCTAACTTTTACTCAATAAGCCTTTTGAGTCTTTGGTATTAAATATGAAAATATTATGTTGTAGGTAGCTAGTGGTGCAGACTTAGGTCCACTTCATTATTACCACTGTAAGTCCAAGGCTGCTTAATTCTTAACCATTAGTACACGGCAATTAAAATACTATTCCCATAAATGTTTCTTTCTTTCTGTGATAGACAAGGTATGGCACATGAATTCCTCTGATACTGCTATAAATTAAAAGATTTATAGAAGTCTTTATTAATTTATGTATTTATTTTTATTTCCTTTACGTTCAGTTTTCTTCTCCACCATTGCCCACAAGAGGCTAAACTATGGGCAGCCAAAAATATGAATTCACAAATACTACCCCAAACTTCCAGACCATGTGAGACAAAATTCTTACTGGTCAGCAGCCACAAAACATGGAACACTTAACAGAGTCAAGGGGAATTTCAGAAGCAACTCGCATGGAATAAGTGTTTATAGCTCAGAAGTGTTATACTGCTTACCTGGGTTGGGGCAGTATTCTTTTGGTTAACTCTGGAATCCTGTACCATGCCCTTGCCATGAGAGATTCATTGCACATGTTTGCATGTTACATGTAAGCCCCACATTGGCGCTTTGCACTGAGACATTTCTTACTAGCTAGAGTTCTGTATTTCCTTCATAGGTACCTATTTTGGGAAGGAACAAATGCAATACCTTTTGCATTTCTATTAATTTTGCTATCTGGGGTTGTGGTGCAGTTGGTGAGTTTCATCTTGACCTCTTGAAACCTGTTTTCTCAGTAGAAATCACTCTGTGAAAATCAGATTTTCTTCAGAGTCAAAATGTGTTGACTCTCAGAGTTACAGTATAAGACTCATTCCTTTACTCAGGGAGCACTAAGGACCAAGAGACCAGAGTTCACACAGGGTCATCAGGGACTCAGTGGACCAGTGCCAGTGACTATTCAGTAAGCTGTTCATGCTGCTGAGAGAGTGAAGGCTGCTTCTTTGGAAGCTGCAGAATAAATATCCTCTTCAGTACATTCTTTCACATTATTCATTTCAATCTTTGAATGAAATACCATCTGGTCCTGATGACTTACTGTAATTGCATCTCTAATTGCTCTGTAACTTCCTCCTCAGAGAGTTCAGTCTCTGTGAAAGGCATATTCTGATTTACCATTAAAATTGCCTTCGGTATAGCAATTCAGTTATCAGGACTCTCCTCTTTCTACATCTTGCTGTATCCAGATCATGTAGGATAATGGCTACCGTGAGGTAGGATTTTTCTGGCCTACAGGAATCCTACTTTGGTTAAATAGAAATGTTTTTCTTGGAAAATATATTACAGATCAGCCAAGTAAAGGAAGGAGATGGACTGGGAATTCCTCAGCATTGAAAAATTCAATATTTATTATCAGTTCTGTTGCTTATATCTCTCTGAACCCAGGACTGATATTATCATTGTCAATCACATTGACATTATACTTTTACTATGGAATATTTTCCTACATTTAATGTCTCTGCCCCTATTCCTTAATGCTTTATTCTGATATTGCTCAAAGTCACACTTACTTCAGCTACATTTTTGAAAAATCTTTTTGAAGTACTGTAACTAATTAAAAAAAAGATGCACACACATTTTTCCATGTATGTGTATGCATTTTTCTGGCCCTATAGATACAGTGTAATGCATCATGGCTCATGGACACCAGTTGTTGAAGCATTCCAGTTAATGACAGACGTCAAAAACATTGAAGGTTCTTTGTGACATCTAAATATCTATGCTTTGATAGACTTCAAGCTCACATTTCTATTAGTGGAACAGATAAAAGGACCGGTTTTGATACATGAACCAGTAATGGGGATCCTAACATAAGACCACCCTGCAAACAGAGCAAGACACAAGATGTTCTCATCTCTTCCTAAGAAAAAGGAGCATGTTTAGCCAAGATAAGGAGCCCTACCTCTTGCTTTCCACATTTTGCAGTAGCCATTTCTTCTTCTCTAACACCTGAAATAATTTGCAAATTGGTTTTGTAAACTGATACCTGTTGAATAAATAACATCTTACTTCCATCTCAGAACTTTCTATTGCTAGCTGTACTGCTTCCTACTGCACATCCCAGAGAAAATGGGGACCTATAACCAATACAGCTCAGTTAGTTTCCTCATTTAGATCTTCAGCTTGGAATGATGACTTAAGCCTCACTCATGCTCATTAGGATCCCAGGATTTTTTTGCAACTCTGGAGTTTAACTCTGCTCTTTGTTCCACTGGAACAGCCCTGGCATCCCAAGTAGTTTCAGCAGGATTTCAGGTCAATATCATTGACATGGTCACCATAAATCTTTGTATTGCAAAAGGATCATAATCATTATCCCACATTGCTTCACTTGCAATTTTCCACCTGAAGCTACTTCAGAACTAGTTGCCAGTCCAAAGCAGTTTATGGATATTTATAGTATAACTTCTCTAGCACTGTCTTCACACAGGGGTGGTGAACACACGCAGTCTCAGTGTCTCCATTCAAATGTATGGTCTTAACAGATGCCTCAACACATGCAAACAGAAGGTGTAGTCGTCCACTCTTCCTGAAAATGCATTTAAACTCATACTATCCAATTTGTCTGCAATGATTTTGTTCTTCTAAAAAAGAAGTCACACTTCACATCCTGACAGACCGCGTTGTGCTTGTTACATTGGCCATATTCACTGTGTAAGGGAGAAATTTAAAACCTTACACATCCAGCATGAAATAACTTGCACAGCACGTCAGTTGCCAGGTATAAACAACCACCCACTAGACTATTTTAAACAGTCAACAATCCCCAGACTGCCAGGTAATGTGAAAGGCCAATCCAAACAGTACAAGAATAAGAATGAGTAATGAGTTGAAAACACACCATTTTGTGCCATAAGAGGCCACACTTCTGGCCCTCTCTGAGATGCCCTTTCGTATCCTTATAAAAAAAAGGTTTGTTGCTAGAATCCAAACCTATTTGTGTGAAGAAATGAAAGTCATTCAGAGTGTTTTGTCTATGTGGAACCTATTATCAATTTTTCTTTTTCTGCACCATAACCTCACTGTGCTAGATGGAATACAGATTTCCAATATCACAGAGATGAGGCATTTCAAGTCTTAGATGTATGCACCAGACAAAGAGTATATGGGAGATGAGAGTATCTCTATGTATATATAAAGACAAATATTTCAGAAAACTATAGTTACAACAGTTTCAGTGAACGTATGAATATGCCAGCTGCTTTGGTCAGTGGGAGGAGGGATTATATAGGAATAACTTAAGTTGTATAATTTCTTTTTTAAGTTTTCTCTCTCTTCTGGAGTCCACATGTGTGTAAATCTGAATGTTATCTTTGCAGTTGTTGGTGTTTCTCCTGTTAAGCTATACCACTGCTACAAAGACATTTATACTGCTAACATTCTCATAATTATTAGAATGGTTAGCTGTTTTATTAGTTAGAAAGTCCTTCCCTAACTAGCAGAATCTATTTCTATGATTTGTGAGCACTCTATTTATCTGAGATTTAGGCTTAAAATACGTTGAAAAATTATTCTCAAGTCTAAAAGCTTCATTAACTTTATAGCAAATTAATATGTATTAATAGAGAAAAATTGTTTTTCCAACATGGTGTTCATTCATTATTCATTCTCCTTTTCAAAAACTGTTGATCATCCATGGAGGAAGTTCAAGCACTAATCATGTGATAGGTGATAAATAAGAAAAAAAATACTTTTTTTGCTGTTTTGGTAAGTGCCTGGCTATTTTTCATGTTATTTTTGGTATGAGGTGCTTGGGTTTCTATGGATTTATTCAGCAAATGTTGGAGTGGAATATTTTGCATTAAACAGCTGAAGGCTGTAACAGGGTAAAACCTATGAAATTTGTATATAATTCATATTTAATAAAGAGAAGAATACATGCTGGCAGAAATCTAAGGGTTGTGGACCCTTTCTCTTAAGATGCAGAGACAAAACACATGATTTGACTTCAGGCAAGAATAATTGAAATGTCACCCAACATCCATGCACCTTGACATCTTTTCACCGACTGACATGCCAGTTGCATGGCAGGGACATTTGAAATATTAATTTTTAATGGAACTGGGAAGTACAACTAGAGCTAGATGTATAAGTCAGCAGAAATGAGAGACATGACTTATCTACCCGGAAAAAAACCTATTCTTCCCACTTCAGACAGAGCACCTGATAACACAATATATCACTGGAATTGTTCTAGAGTTACAAGTAGTTTCTTTGATAGGATGATGAATTCTGTCAGGTTTTTACAAGCAAGTGACATGGACTCACTCACTGTCCATGTCACTTTGAGGGGAAAAAAGGGGGATTTAATCCAGAAGTAACTAACAGCATGAGAGACTGAAAGGGTCAAGGGAGGGAAAGCAGAAAGTGCTTTCTTAGAATAGTAATATTTTATTCAATGTAACTAAACCAATCTAGATGAGCCTTCCAGAGAGCCCGACTAGATAAAATATTCAGACAGGCTATTTTAATCCAGTCTCTGTCTAGTCTGTATAAATTTGTTTCTAATCTGTGTTCCCTTATCCAAAATAAATAATATAAGAGTAAGATTATATAGCTGAGATGAAAATACAAGGCCTTAATTCCTTAATGATCTCAAATTCAGCCTAAAAGTTGAATGCCTGAATTCTGAGGCCACTTTCTAAAACTTTTGCATGTCTTCCTACTGGTATCTCCTGTGGGGAAATGGAGGGGGTGTGTCATTTACTGTGTAGACAAAAGTGTTTTCCTGACTTTTGAGATAAAAAGGGATTTTCTGAACAACCTCACAATGATATTTTGTGATACTCTAATCCACAGCTAGAGTGGATTTAACCACACTGTAATTAAAAAGAAAATATGCACCATGATGTACAGTCAATTAGCCAGAGCAGCTCTGGAGAAGGGAATACAGTGGAGTTTCTGGACTGAGATGCACAATACCAGCTGGCATAATGATATTTTGTTGATCTTCTCAGTGATGTGCTAAGGGACATGGTTTAGTGTTTGATAGGAATGGTTGGACTCGATGATCCAGTGGGTCTCTTCCAACCTGGTTATTCTATGATTCTATGATTCTATGATTCTCCATCACCTGAAGTCAGTTATTGAGCAAACCAGACTAAAAAGTTGGGTTTTTTTCTGAGAAGTACCTACCTTTCAACCCAAGAGGCACACTACTACTCCAGTGATACTTATCTGCACAAGTTTATTGGTGTATTGACATACCCAGATACTCTTCCAGTCATTCCTTAGTCTTACTTAAATAGGTATGAGCAGTGGCAATGGCCTGTCAGCGCTGTGATGGAATAAAGTAGCAGGAAACTGAAACTAACTCCATCCCTTCATGCCTGCAATCCCTGGGGCCAGAAAGAACAGTTTTTCTCTTTTTCTGATATTTGCATCACCCAGCGCTGAAGCACTTTCTGGGTCCAAATATCTTGGTTTCTTGTGCGTAAACATAAACCAAACCAACTTCATGGATTGAAATATATAAGGGTTGAGTAAATTTTGTTTTGAGACTTCAGGCTTTGTGAAGAGAAGTTTGGGCCAACAGAATAATATTACTGATTGCCTTCTTCCGTTCTTAGTTCTGCAATGCTGAGCTGATATGCAACATGACGAAAAAAACTAGGTCAACAAACAAGTTAAAAACTGAAATTAGACAGAAAAAAAATCAAGCACTTTAGCTGGGACTTTAGCAGAATTATGTAATTAAATCCAAAACTGCTGAAGACTACTGTGTAGCTGTCACCTAAACCAGTAACACTCCAATTGTTGCTTTAAAATCCTGCAGAACGGTAACACACACGATAAGTTGCCTCAGTCTTGGCAGAATGGAGCAAACTCTTACCTTGTTCTACCCCAGTACTTGGAAGGGAAGCTTAACTCCTGTTATTAAGCTTGAGCAGCTAAACACAGATATCATGACCTGTAACTCACTGTGACAAACTTAGACTCAAAAATAAGCCATCTGTGACAGTTGCCCCTTTCTTGTAAAACTTAACCTTTTATATAGCCCAGGATGATAAGCTTGTTTGCTCACAGACTGGGACGCCAGTTTCAATTGCCTCCTCAGCATTTAAGCTTCTAGTTCATCAATCAGTGCCCTAATCACCAGGCATTGACTCTTCTTTGTAGAACATTTGACTGTCTCCTGGAAAATTATGTCACTTTGCATTCTTGAATTGGAGACACAAACTGTCTTTGTAGATCATTGATCCCTAATCTCAAGATTACTTTTTTATGTATTTTATTCAATGAACCAGGAAGTGGTTCTCTTCTCCCTGATCAGTGTTCTAAGATACCAATTTTTATGTGGAAATAGAAGACCATTTCCTTCATTAGTTTTGTTTTTAAAGAAAAGCTCTGAGGTATATTTGATGAGTGATTTTGTATTGGAGAAAAAGAAGAACCTGGATAAGATGACTAAGAGACAGGATTTAGTGATCCAGCTATCCCGTTGCCTAGGTGGCTTTCGACTCAAGATGCTAATTGTTCTGGTTCCCACTTGTGGATATCTAACTACATCCACATATCCAATATAGGCACCAAACCTGTGAAGGCAGATGCTTGAAAGATAGCCATCCCCATCCTAAATTTGGGGATCATCATTTATTGGATCCAGCCCTCAGAGCACATTGCTCTTGGGCAGCAGCAAATTAGCTTTATGAAATGTAGTTTTTTTGAATCCTTCTTATCTGTCTAATAAATTGCAGTCTTAAACGAGAGAAAGAGTCTGGCCAGAGAGTTAGATGTATCATGACATTAATCTATGTTTTTGCTCTGCTTAAAGTTTAATTTGATTCTTTTTTCATAATATATCTCATTTTAATTAAGACAACCCAAAATCAATTATAGGGACTGTTGCTGGATGCTCATTGTTGGATATTTCAGAGATAAACAAAGCTGACTCCTGCACTCAAGTGAAGCAGGAGCAGCATGAGGTCATGAACAGTGATGAGCATGAGATTACAAATTGTAGCATGAACTGGATCTGTGAAGCTCCTGCCAGCAGATCTTGGCTAGTAGACACTGTACGGTCAGTGAAAAAACTTGTTATTTCTATAGAGAGTGCCTAAGACATACTGTCAGTGCTTCTTAGGGTGTTTTTGGGTTTTTTTGGCAATGACCATCCATGCACGTACTACATGCCAGATGTGTATTGCGTAGCTGGAATAGTATGCACAAATTCATGTACTGATTTGACAGTATTGGATTACAGCGGAGCCAGTGGATTTCAACATTTATCTATAACAATCTGGCCATCCCAGTCAAGCACTTTTCCTCTCCTTAGAAGACGACTATCAGTAATGCCAAACTATACAAGCAGCACTCAGTTCTTCTTTCTAATTTGCATTGGCTTGAAATGGAGTTGTTCAGATATACTTGAAGGCAGAATTGAGTCCATAAAGGCCCCATTCCTGCGAAGTGTGATGTGCATGCAAATAACTTAGCCTACAAAGATTTCCATTGACAGCTTTAACTTTATGGCCAGATGTACGGGTTTGCAAAAACAATGTCATTGACAAGAGGGAAGTTTTTTGAAAATGAGACTCATGGCTTTTCACGGCCATTTTTCACGACATTAGTGTTCAGAAAAAGTTCCTATATTTGAATTTCACAAACTGAAAAACCACAGTATGTTTTCTTCATAGAATATATCTAGATATATAGTTCTCCTAGTTTATTGCCAGGTAGAAAGCAAGGAATTCCTTTGACAGTCCATGCTTTCATAGTCTAAAGCAATATTTTTATTTAAAAGCCTGTTCAGCATAAAAGGATCATGAGTCCATAAAGTGTTTAATAGACTCTCTCAGCTTTATAAATGAGAATAAAAGATATCTATTCCAGTATTGTGCAGCTAGTACTGTATGTTGTAGTATAATTATAATAAGTTACTGAAATTGTGATAAGGTCATGGTTAGTATCGCTGTTAGGATAATAAACTCTCTTTTTTCCTAAAGGGGTGGACTCACAGGGTTTGGGGTTTAGATGAAGAATGCACAGATTGTATAAAGCAGTAATAAATGGTACCATAATCAGTAAAACTGTAAAAAGATAAAACCAGCAGCAACTGATTACGTTATAGGTTGATGCCATCCAGTGGTTCAGTAGAGCACTAGAGGGACAGGTTTTGACTAGTATCTGGTACAAGATATCATTTACAGATCTATCTACAGACTTGCTCCTTTTTGATTTTACTGTACTAATTGAAGTTAATTGCGTTTAGTGATTATCAGTTTACTTTTGTTCTAACCCACAGTTATGAAATACTCTTACAATACTTATACAAATGTTCAGCAAACATTCAAAGAATAATTTTCAGTTCTCTCCACAAATTTTACTGTCCATGCTTTCTGCTCTTCTTCCACTCTCTTTAGCCTCCATCTTCCTCCTCCTTGCCGCTGTCAAAGTTAGGTAAAAAACTAAAAAAGAAAATCAATAACAAAAAATATAGTGTAAAGTCAGAAAGAAGAGGCATTCAGTACTAGTTGTCTCAAAATGCAACATATTCATTTTAAACTTCTCTAGTAACAACTCTTTGTATTGTTGATAAACTTTCCATGGCATCTTACAGGCAGAGAAATGATGAGCTGGAAGAGAAGAGAGCTTTTCTTCTAATGCTGATTGAGTGTGTATTTTTCCAAGGTGTATTTTGATTCATAAAAGTGGCCTATTTGTGCTAACACAGTCTGTGAAACACAATATAGTTGTTCTGGATTACCTGTGATGCAAAGAAACATGTATTTGAGAAACTTGACTTAAACTTTGCAGACATTCACCTTAAAAAAAAAAACACGAAGAAAATGTGTCTGCTATTTGTAAGTATGTTTATATGATATAATAGTTTATTTAGGGGATTGAAGGAGGTACTGAGATCTGATTCTCCTTTCAAGGCTGGAGGACAGTGCTAAACAGCTCTGAAAGACCAGAAACTCACACTGCTTTTCCAACCAACTTCACGAGTGCTCTGTATTGGAATTCCTGCTAAATTGTCATTCCCGACAAATGATAGCATCAGCACATTGTAAACATATTTTGAAATACATTATAGGAATTACTATATTACATTGCCTTCTGTGGAAACTGCATGATCTTCAAAGCTGCAGATTTTGGTGGGAAGGAACTTGCAGTGTTTTTGTCTGCCGTGGTTTTTTTCTTCCGTAAATAGCGGACACAGAAAGAGAAAGGAAAGGGCTGGGAGAATGCAAAGTGACTGACAAATGGAGTTATCCCACTTCAATTTTGACAGGAATGCAAAGGGGGTTGAAAATAAGCCAGTTTCCTGGCAGTCTGTTTCATAGGAACACCTGCCTGCTCACAACAATGATTAAAACGGCAATTGAAACTTTAAATTCAAGTTACCAAAGAAGCCTTTTGAATACTTAATTGTTGCAGCTTTTTTTTGTCCCCTTGAGTGACAAGCAGCACGCTGTTAATGTCATATGAACTTTCCCCAAAACTTGTGAAGCCCACAGAGTTTCAAATACAGACCTAAGGTTTTTATGAGTCTGTTAACAGGAAAGTGTCTTCTCTCATTTAGCAGTTATTAGTTTTTTCCTTAATCTCAGCCACAGGCGGTTAAATTTTACTTTGATCAACTGTCTTGTCTTTCTATCACTTGTCTGAGATCTGAAGAGAGAGAAACATGACTGAGGAAATGCTTGTGAACTGGCATTAATGTGATTTAACTCATTTGAATCAGTTTTGGATTAAATTTGGCACTTTTTTATCTGTAAGTGTGGATAGACGGTTTTCGTAGATGTTGGGATGGGAAAGCATGAACATATGCATTTGCTGCAATAGTTGTAGCTGCCCATATACATCTGTGCTCTGACTGTATAAATTGTAATACATATTTCTGAGCTCCGCTGTGTACTTACATCAGTTATTCCCCACCTTCTCGAGCTTTGGTTTTGCCTTTTCCTCTGAAATACAAGGAAAACATTGGTTGCTACAGCATGCTAGAAGTTAACAAATAGTATGGGTAAGGAGAGTAAAGCTGAAGAGCTGTCGGGGCATGTCTTGTGCAGAACATCTGCTTCTCTGCTACCCTCGGAGACTGCAGTACAGAATAATGATTTTGGTGGTGGATTTCACCAGTATTATTTAGATCCTTGTCAGACTATTTAGGTCTTTATAGGCTTAAACTGTTCTTTCACTTCCACCCAGCAGCTCACTGGAGGCCAGTACGGTGGTGCTGAGGGTAGTAGTGTAATGGACTTAGCTCCTACTCATCCTTCCATGTAACCACATTTCAAAATCTCAGTCTGCGTAGGCGAGCTCATTCTGAAAAGTGTATTACAGTGACCTTATTCTGGAAAATCCTGCAGTGAAGAGGAAGCAGCACAAGGGAGTAGACTGGTCTCAGCATGATAGTGCAGGAGCAGCCTGGCCAACTTAAAGAAGTCCCTGTGTTACAAAAAGGAGTTTCTCACGTTTAAAATAAGTTGCTTATATAAACTGGGGTGATATTATCTCTGACTTAGTTAACTGCATGGCACCTGAGCTTCAAACAAGAGGAAGCTGTAGGACTGTACCACAGGAAACTCCTTGCCTTCCTTACTCTGTCCAGTAAAGGGAAACTCTTCCAAATAACGACTAGGACCAAACAGTTCAAAACATAGTAGTCTAACCTGTCATTCAAAACATCTTGACTTTTTATAGCAACCTTAAATTGTTTTGTTACTGAAGTATTTTGTAAGAATAACACTTGTAAGCAATATTTTCTCGAGGCCGAAGCACTTTATAATTTATATCACCATGTTTTCCTGTTCTGCATTGTACTATGAGCTAATTAAAACTCTTGTCCCTCAGAAGTTACATATTCCTTGCTCTGAGTTTGTTTAGTCAAACTGAACATGAAGAAAAACCTTGGAGGTAACAGTGGATCTGTCATTGAGATTGCTGTAGGTAGATCCCACTGGATTTCTTGTTTAGTCCTGTCAGGCCGTCCAAACAGTGAAATGTTTTGTATTCCTGGACACTTCAGATGTGCAAACACAACTGACAGAGGAAGGGTAAAAGATGCAATCTGTAGTTTTGTTTTATTAATTGTTCTTGGGAGACAAACCTGTAGCGAACTACTTTTGGTTTGGTAACTTTGAGTAAGGATCATGAAGGAAGATGTTCCTGAGGACTTTGAAAGAGGGTGAGAAAAGGGATTTTTAGCCTAATGCAGAGAAGGAATTCAGAAATGTCCCTTTAGAGTCCTCTTACTTTTTCTTACAGTGTAAAGGAACAGGCTTGGAGCAGGCACAATTGCAATAATAGAAGAAACAAAAGGCAAAACCCTAATACAAAAGCAGGGACAGAGATGCACAGGATAAAATTTTAATTTAGTTAAAACAATGTGTATTGTTTGCAGTTACATTATAAATTGTTAACTTTGAACTTGAGCATTAAAGAATGCTTTGACAGCAATAGAAACTATGATAATTTTGTAAAATATTCCTGATGACAAAATATAAATTGTAGAACAGCCACCTTGCCTTCAAGAGCCAAAGAGTTACAGGGACAAATTGTTAAATAATCAGTTTGTAAGCAGCTAGATAATAAAATAACAAAGTGATATGAAACAGCCAACATCAATTCATCAAGAACAAATCAAATCAAATCAATTTGTTTTCCTTTTTGACAGTATAACTGGCCTAATGGATGCAAAGGAAGCTGTGGATGTGATATATTTAGACTTTAATATGGCTTTTGACACACTATCAGTTAACGTTCTCATAAGCAACCTAGGGAAACGTTCTGGATGAAATTGCCATCTGGTGGGTGCACCCACTTGTTGCAGAAATGTACTAAAAAATAGTTATGACAGTTCACTGTCAAACTGGGGAGATGTTTTATATAACATGCTTTACAGACTTTATCTATGTTTTGTGCCAGTTTCATTAATGAGCAGAATACGCTCATCAGAAAGTTGTGATTTATTTTTCCACTGATAAGAAGGGAATATTTTGGAGGACTGGATTAAATTCAGAAGTAATTCACGGTAATTTGAGGACATGGTCTGAAATCAATAAAATTACATTTAGTAAGCATGAGAGAAGTGATACAGTTACTAAGGAAAAATAAAATCCCCAAGCAGAAAATTTTTAATGAGTTTAATAATACTGTACAAAGGGGCAGGGCTGGATCACAATCTAAATATGAAACTACAGGTTAATACTGCCCCCCTCCCCCCCACAAAAAAAAAAAAAAGATGAGTTGCAATGTTTGTATGTAAAGCATGGGAAATAGGAGGTGTTTTGTTTTATATGTGACATTTTAACTAGAGCATTATGTCAGATGCTTGGATTTCAGGGAAAGGTAAACAAATTGCTAAGGGTCAGGAAGAAAGTCAAAAGAGGTATGAGAGTTTTGAGAATCAGCTGATTTATTGTGCCTTCCTTGTTCTAAACTAAACAAATACGAAAAGGCTTGTCATAAAAAGAACAGTGAAATATTAAGATCGTTATAATGATGAGAATTCAGAACTTCCTCCTGTCCTCTGAGGACAGGCCAAAGGTAGTGATCGGAATTTACCCAGTAGAGTGTTAAGTTAGATGCTAAGACAAAGTAAGTGCAGGGGCAGATTGTCCTGGAACATGCTAACTGTGCAGTCTCCTTCACTGGAGATTTCTGAGGACACGTTAGATGAATGTGTAATCAAGAGCAAGCTGGGTATGCTTCATCCTGTCTCAAAGATTTCTTTCAGCCCAGCTTTGTGTGATTTCTAGCTAGTAATGCAAATATCTGAAATTAGTACTTAGGTGGATTCTGGAAAAAGATGCTTCGGTAGATTCAGGCAAAAAAGCATCTCTATAAAAACACTGGCAGCAAAACCTGCTAAGGAGACCTTGAAGGGAAGGAATGAGGGGTGAAGGGGCATTATAACCTACTCTCCATGGAGGACGTGGTGGGCTGCAAGGGCGAGAAAGTGTAAAGGGTGTGGTAGACAAGACAGAGCTTAAGAACGACACAGCAGGAAGAGGCCCACTTCAAGTACATGCACACAAACAGGGTAGTGTCAATAGGACAACATCATGAGAGGAGCACTTATACTTTCTGAGAAATCAACAGGCTGGAACATCTCTCTGAAATGTCCCATGTAGCCTGGAAAAAAAACAGGAGGAAACAAATGCACGTGTGCCGTTGCAGGACTATGACCTTGTACATCCATGGTAGGACGTAACTAGCGTGCTGCAATGAGCATATACCCCTTAGCAAGGGCGGGTGAGTAGAGGCATTCAGCCTCTTGTGAGAGACCAGCAAGAATTCATGGAGCCTTGAGACAATGATGAGCCAATCAACAGCTTATGGGTTAGGATCAGAGGGTAGACCATGCCTGCTACAGACTGCCTGATCAGGAAGATGTGGCTGTCTTCAGACAAGAGGAAGAAGCCTCATGTTTAAAAGCCCTGGTTCTCATGGGGGAGCTAATATGTGCTGGATGGCAACACAGCATTAAATAAGCAGTTCTTGGGATACGTGATGTGTATGGGTGAGAACTTGCTAGCAGTGGTGGCCCTGTGATCCAGCAATGGCCGACACTCCATAGAGTTGAATGCTTACAAACAAGGAAGGGTTGGGGATATGAAAGTTGGGGGCAATCTTGGCTGCAGTGACCGTGAGGTGGCGGAGATCCCAGTCCCAAGAGAAGAAAAGGTGGCAAATTGGAGTAGCACAACTCTAGATGGCAGGATAGCAAACGCTGGCCTGTTGAAAGGTCTGCTTGGAAGGATCCTAGAGAAGATGATCATGAAATGAAAAGCAGACTAGAGAGCTAGCTGATTTTCAGGAATCACCTCCTCCAAGTATAACAGTGACCCATGCCAATGTGAAGGAAATCAAGCCAAAGTGGCAGGAGGCCTGCATTGATGAGCAAGAAGGAGCTCCTGACTCATTCAGAGCTGAAAAGGAATTGAATAGTACAAGAGGTCAGCTCTAGGACAAATGAAACCAGAGGAATACAGAGGCACTCTGTCTGAGTGTGCAGCCATGATGGGAAGGCTAAAGCCCATCTACAGTTGAATCTTGGGAGGGACAGTAAAGGCAACGTGAAGGACTTTGGCAGGTCCATTAACACCAAAAGGGAGATCAGGGAAAGTGAAGGTTTGCCACTGAATGGGGCAGAGGACTTGGTGACAAAGGACATGGAAAAGAATGAAGTATCATGCCTTCTTAACTTCAGTCTTTACCAATAAAATTTGCTCCTAGGAACTGCAGGCTGCTGAGCCCAGTGGGAAGCAATGAAGTTTTATCCTCAGTTAGGAGAATCACTTTTGGGAATGTTAAACCAAGTGGAAAAATCTGTGGGACCCAAATAAATGTGTCCATGAGGACTAAGGGAGCCAGCTGATGTCATAGTGATACCACTCTTGGATTGGAAGATCATGGTCACTGTGGGAGGTCCCAGAGGACTGGAAAACCAACAGTCACTGCTACCTTCAGTAGGGGCAAGAAGGATCCAGGGAACTACAGGCCAATCAACCTCACTTTAATTATTAGCATCTCACAAATGTGGATGAAGCTCCATCAGACAATATCTTCCAAACAGCACACTCCTACTTTGTAACAGGGATCAGATTTCCAAAATAATGCATGCTTATTCTGAACTTGCCCATTTCTGCATGACCATCCTAATGCCATAGTTGGGCATAAAAAGGTGCAACTGTCCAGGACTAGTAGGTATTTGTGTGAGAGAGTGAAGATAAGATTATCTCAGTGCAGGCTGATTGCAATTGCAGAAATAATAAATTCATTTTTAAGGGAACAATTTTCAGGAAGTTTAATTTGCAGAGTGAGAAAATTAATGGAGTGCATGGGTAATTTTCATTTTTCTATCCAGCGAGGAAAGAAAACTAAAGGAAAACAATGAATATAATCAGGATGATAGGAAAAAGAAGCAGTCATCATAATTGTTGCTGATGACAGCATAATTTTTGAAGAATATGATCAGAGATGTTGGAAAATTACTTTTGATAGCACTGAAAATGTGAATGATGTCCAGTCAACTATTTCTTATGACCAAAACAGTCAGACACTTGGAGGGGACAAATACATATTCACAAATTTAAATTATTTTAAAAATCAGTGTCTCATACACACACACACACACACACACACACACAAAGTCTATGTATAACCTGTATTTTATACGCTTGATGCAGAACAAAAATAAAAATCACCTTTGAAATAAAGGGAAAGAATTATACAACTTTATTACCAAACCACTGCTGTGAATACCTCTTGAGGCTGTGGGGAAAAAAAAATGTTGAAAAAGTAAAGATATTTAACATTTGCATTTGTTATGAATTAGCATAAAATTAAAAATATCTGTTTTTTTCATAGAACAAAACCAACTTTTTGTAACAAGTGTGTTTTCACATTCATGATGATCGTGGCTGAGACTGTCTGGTCCTTTATTCGAGGGGTGGTTCTGCATAGGTTATGACATTTGCAGAATTAAGTGCTGTCCTGAAGACTGCTGATTAACAACTGGCCTAAAGAAGTTCTTTGCCAAACTAAGCAATGTACAATAGAACTATAGGCCCTTCCAACACATTTCCTTTGCTAGATATGGTGGAATACTACTGTATTTCTTGTGATAATGAACTGTCTTGTACCAAAATAATCCCTAGCTGGGAAAAAGTGTCTCATTTTTTAGTCCTCACTACTGGTACGATTGTGAAAAGTAAGTGAAGCAGATCTGATAATCTGGCCCACATGACTCCTTTACAAAGTAAACATTATCAATGAACACTTGATTTCCTGTATCCTCAAGGAAAATTACTTTGGAAGAAAAGACTGCACATGAGTGGCTTTTGATAGCTTCTTTTCAAATCCTTATCTTCCCGGATCAGCAGGCCAGTCTTGTCTGTTAGGAGGGCTCCACTCTATCTCCTTGTTTGGGAAACCAAAGGTAATTCTCACACATCTGTATCTCAGTTTTCATCATGTTTTGTTCTGCTGTAAACATCAGTTTTATTGACAGATATCAACTTCTCTGATACTCTTCTGTTGGCTGGAGATGTGAAATTCCCCAGCTCCATTTTTCATAAGAACATCTCCCAGAGATATAATGAATGGCAGCAGGGACTGGAAAAAAACCACTTGATAAGTGCTCAAAACCCAGTTTTGTTCATTCTTTGTGATAATTTGCTCTAACATTTGCTGCCTAATAATGCTTATGCTGCCAAAACAGTGCTTCCTACATGATTAGCCTTTTCCACTATTAAAGTACTGCATTTTCTTGTGTTTGACCTGATTATAAGAAGAACTTCCACATCAGACTGCCGTTGGAATTGTTTTTACATGAAAAACATTGGGACTGTGTTTCAGACACTCCATAGTGTGTACGGAAAAAAAAGAAAGAAAGAAAAATTTTACAAAAAACTATCACTATCAAGAACACAAGACAAGTGCAGTCATGAAAAAGATAGAATTTCTGTACATTTGGGGCATCTGTGCAGTCTTTGCTGCATAGCACAATTATTCTGCAAATTGTAATGTTTTCATTGTTAAACAAAAATGTCTTTAACCACTAAATATAACTGTCTGTCTCAGTATAATGTTATGCGTTTCTGCCCTATAGATTTAGCCTTGCAGAAAAAATGCTTTGGGGCATAAAGAGGCCCTGACCTTGACCCACATCCAGACTTTTTTGTGAACACAAACCCCATGGGCTGCTGAGTTGGTAACATTAGAATTGCAGGAAGTTTTTTCTTATTCTGTTTTTTTTTTCCTCATGGCAATGCAAAGCAACAAGACGAATGGAAGCAAAAACTATGTTAATACATCCATATCATAAATTTAAAAACACTATAAAAGCAGGAACTGAAGAAATAATGTTCTGGCTTCAGAAATAATACCAAGTAGTATTAAAGATGGTTAGGTATGTATCTGTAAGTCCAGCTGGATTTTAGTCATAGAAAATAAAAAATATCAGCCTACTCTTTTCAGTTTTCATGATGCAATCATGGTTTTCATGTTTTTGAACGTTTTATCTTCTTTCTTATCTCCTCTCCTGAAAAATTTTGCCTTTATTCAAAATGGTTTGATGTCTTATTATTTTCAACAGGATTCTTCTAATAATTAGCATATCTATCATGGCCATACTATGGAATAAGAAATGAACTCATTCCTGACATTACAGTCTGCTCTTCATTGCATATCTTAAAAAATGTGGGGCTGCTACTTTGTTTATTGTCCCCTTCGCTATCGTTAGAACTTATGTAGCCTTCTCATAAAAAAAATAAAAAAGGTATTTAAACTTTTAAGTGCCTGGGAGGTCAATACCAAATATATTTTTACAAATACATAACAGAAGCTTAAAGTAGAGATAAACGAGGGACATAATGAAGTCTTTAAGTACTACATTTTGCTTTGGACCTTAAGGTAGAACAGAGCATTGGGAGAGAATTCTGGTATTTCTTTAAAATCCTGTCAACTGTAATTCCATAGAGTGAGCTCGGGTATATGTGTGGAAACACACTTGCTGCTGGCAGAAAGCATCCCTGGGTCGCCCATGCTACCACCATCTGTGACATATGCGCTATTTGGCAGAGGGATTTCTCTGTATTTCCTAGGAGGCAGGCCCCATGCATCCCTTTGCTGTTGCCATGGCCACATTCTCTCTCTTAGCATCCTTGAGTGGAGAAGAGTGTGATCATGTTGCTTCCCCAGGAGATTGCCTATGTACTTTCCACTTGCTTGTGTGCAACATCAGCATGCCAGGGTGACGATTCTTGGTGATGCACCCAGTCAAATATAGCAAGTTAATGAGCCTTCAACCACAGAAACATGTAAACCAGAACCTTGTATTCAGGTGCGAGTGGTTTGTGCTCCCCATTTAGCATTGAATTTAGAAGTCTTCTTAAAAAAACCAAAACATATTCTTTCTAAATATGTAGTTATTATATAACAGATTATACCTAGAGGATAAATTCAGGTTTACCTGGATTACGAACTTTGGGGTTGAATTTTGAGAAAAAAAGAGCAGCACCTGTGAGCTGATTCAGGGATTATCTCCTCACATGCTCACCACTTTAGTTTATTTCACAGCAATCCCATAATATCAGTAAATATTCCAGTTTTTGTAAGAATAGCTTTGGTTTCTCAGTAAATGGATCTCTTTTTGTTAGCTTGCTTTGCTGATAACATTTTACATTATGAGCAGCTGCTTTGTGAAAACTGAAATGAGGACTATGTGATAACCCCACAAAGAGGCAACACCAGGCTGCAAAGTGCTCTTTCTTTGTCTGGGTGCCAGCATTATCAAGAATCAATACAAAAAGAAAAATTAGGATGAGAAAGAAAACAAACATAACCTTGTCTCCACTGCTGTTGCCCTCAGACATAGCTTGTTTCTCAATGTTAAAACCATGTTGTTTAACAGGCAGAGAGGGAAAAAATGATAGAATGCACTGAGGTATGAAAAAAAAATGAAGCCCTCTGAGTTCAGGACTGTGTCTAAAATGGTGAAGAAGACCAAGGTCATTTAAAGTTAGTGAAATAGAAGCCATTCTGCTGAGCCCTTCAATTAAAGCAGAATTTGGGCCCACATAAAGATGATTTTATCTTCTGCATCCTTTTCAGACTCTAACCCAGTAACGACATCTCAGTTTAGCATGGTGACTTTGATAATCATTGTTATCTCAGGTATACAGGGGTGGGGAAGAAAACAACATCTTATAAATGGCTGCCACCATAATAAAGTGACATAATGACCTATGATTAAGAAAAGGGAGCTTTATTTCAGAGAAATCATGGAAGAAGTTTAAGCAGTCATGGGTAAAGATGAAAAGATTTCAAGAGAAATACAAGTTTCGGCCAGCAAGTGAAAACACAGTTTAAACATCCAATTGCATGATCCTTTAACTGGGAAATTAGTGGTGCACAAGACTTTAGCTGTATTATTTTTTTACAGTAGACAGGTATCCACAGGCATCCAGCAAATTCAGACATACATCTCGTTTGCATATGCAGCAAGAGATGGATTTGAGTAAGCACAGGGTTACAATCCTTCCAGATCCAGAACAATAATTAAAAAATAACAGCCTTTAAATAAATAGAAGAATAGAATGTGAGGCTTTCACACTATATCCTAGGCTGGGCATCTGTTCAGCAGCTGAGGTGGATACTGAGATTCAAAAGGAAATCTTAGTAATTTTGGATACGTACAAGCCCCTTTCTGCTATGAAAACAGATTTTTACAATCTTCCGTGCTCCAGAGTTGAGAGACACCTGGTGGGCATTAGCAGCAGTGCTTTGCTATGTTCACCTACAGAATACAAAATATTCTATTCCCAGTGTTACTTTGGCTATTATTCTCAGGATATCTGTCTGCAAAATCCTCATGGCCTCCTAATTTTGTATGCTCCTTTTTCTTCGTTTTGTTTTTGTGTTTAGTTTTCTGGCTGTGCTATTGTAGTTATTCTTTGCCTGACACTGTTCACTAACGAGTCTCCTTGTTGTGCCAGAGCTGAACAAGTTCACTTGCTTTGAAATATCTTGCAGATGTAGATCCAGCTTACCAGGAGTTGCATGTGAAAAAAAAACAAATTCTTCAGCCAGATGCATGCTTGAGCTAGAGAAGGGGAATTAGCATCTCTCTGCTTGCTGGCTCAAATGCTCAAGCACTACAGGAGACTGGAAGGGGTTTGATTCAGTTCTGTTAATATCCACCCTCTGCAAGACTGAAGGCTCTATGTAGGCTGAGGAGGAGGTACCAGTTGTAAACTGATTGTAAGGCATTCTAAGCAAGGGCTCCCTCACCCTTCTCCATTAAGTTGTTTCTGTATTTATTAAATATTGACATAATTATACACACCAAAAAAAAAAAAAGAGAGAGCAGTATGAGACTGATTCTCCAGCTATGTGACTGAGACAATGTATGCATCAGTGTTCATATGAGTTACTATCTATTAATATACTTAGTATTATTAGTACAGAGAAAGAACATCAACAGATGAATTGCAAAGCACACGGGGTAAGGCATTTTCTGGGGAGGTAGGAACTGGGAATGCAGATCCCCTGAACCAAAGGAGGCATCTGAGCTTGGAGCTTCTGAGCTGTAAATCCCTGAATGGTTGAATTAATCCATCCTTTCTTCTTGGTTTGGTGAGTCCAGGCTTTCATTAGCATTGTTCTTTTAACAAGCTTCTGAAACAGTGTTTTCTCTGAGGACAAATGAAATGGCATTTTTGGTTTTTTTTTTTTAACAGAACGTTATACTTTTTTAGGCATAGTAGGAGAAAAAGTGAGAAAAATCTATATGATCCACATTAGATGTGAATGTTTGACTCAAATCTTTTTTTGATTGAGCTAAGTTTAAAAAAATCTCACAGCCTTAATTCCAAGTGAGGGTTATTTTATTAAGTACTAATATTCCTACTGACATTTCAAAAAAGAGCATTCAGAAAGTGCTCCACCTATATTTTTACATCAGAGTTTAAAGAAAGTATAGGAAATTTAGGCAGCAAATTTTCCAGTTTCCAAATCTTGCAAGGAAACAGGAGCTTGTTTCAGAATTTCGAGCATCTTTTAACCTGAGAAGTATCTGGGAAGTTTTATCTCTTTGCAGAAAACAATGGCAATTATAGTTATTTTGTTCTCTATTGTTTTAAATTATCACCTTTATGTAATTAATTAAGTAAGCACTGCAGAACTGTTATGAGAGGGTTTACTCTGTTAGACAGTGTAGGTCTTGGAAGAGAGGTCAGAAAACCACAGATTTATATCCTTCTGCAGGGCATTCTGCCTTTCTTGTAGTATTGGGGAGAGCTAATCACCGCACCCTCCCCATCTCACTTCATCCCCTTCTTTACAGAACAATTGCATTAAGCTCAGTGTGGACCTGCATAATTAGCCACTGCTTTTTTGAAGTGTCATGTGGACTGCATATCCTCAGATCTGCCTGTTCTGACATTACTGCTTATTCGCCGTAATTGTCCAATGTATATTTTCTGCTTACAGCCCATTTCTTCATTGGTCTCAGGAGCACATGTGGGCAGCTGTGTCTCAAAGAGTGCCCTGATAAGCTGGGCACAGCCTCAGAAGCACAGGCTAAGCACACAACTGGTAGAACAAAATGGCTTTAAATTGGAGGGGGGAAGATTTAGACTAGACATTAGGAAGAAATTCTTCACGATGAGCGTGGTGAGGCCCTGGCACAGGTTGCCCAGGGAAGCTGTGGCTGCCCCATCCCTGGAGGTGCTCAAGGCCAGGTTAGATGGAGCCTTTGGCAGCCTGATCTAGTTGGAGGTGTCCCTGCCCATGGCAGGGGGATTGGAACTAGATGATCTTTAAGGTCCCTTTCAACCCAAACCGTTCTATGGTTCTAACAAAAGTCAGCCTAGAGTTAACATTCAGCCTCTTCATATTTCTCCATTTCATCCATTGAAAGAAATCTTTCATGGTTTTGGTCCTAGTTTTCTTCCCTTAATTTAAAAAACCTCACATTCTTAGATTAATATACTCTATGTCAGTGGCACTTCTAATCTGAATGTCAGAATAACAGTGATTGTAGTTGTTCTACATAGTACATGAGCTGCTGTTTTGTCTACAAGATCTTTCAACAAAATGTCTCGTCATCTCAGGAAAATAATTCTCAGATAGAGAATTCACCGTCCCCTTTCATCATGTTTCAAATTATTATGCAACTTTATTGCTAACTATTTTCACTGTAAACACCATGAAAAATGAAACAAAATGTGTTTCTGGCATAAAAGAGATAATTACTTATGTTGGACATCAACTTTTAAAATCTTCCTCTCAGGTAAAGTATAAACCAGGGAAGGTGCTTCAGAATAAACCTAAACTGCCTTGTGCTTTTCACCTGGTTTGTTGTGCACGGTAGCCTTTTATTGCAGTTCTGTCTTACAAAATCAGCTGCTCACTGCGAGTACTCAAGTAGAGTTGCTGATTTTACAAACGTGCACATCCACCTGTCAAAACCATAATTCACATGAAACAAAGATTGTAAAATTAACATTCTTCTGTGAACTAGGTCACATGTGATCTTAAGTAGGATGAAACAAGAAACAAGGACAGGGCCAGTTTGTAGTCCTAAAATTCCTGCTGTTAATGTCTAAAATGCATGTGATTACAATTTCAATTGGCGTGCCTCTTGTATCACTGGTGATTAAAAAAATTGCAATTTTATTTGGAATATCATTTCTTTGACACATAGACATGTCTACTATATCTACTTGCAGTTGAAGCAAAACCCTACCACATTCTAAACATCCATAAGCTTCTTACTGAAACAGGTTCATCAGAGATCCACCAGCATGGTAGCAGCTGGAGCACTTGTCCTGAGAGGAAAGTGTGAAGGAATCTGTCTCGTTCAGCCTCGAGAAGAGAAAGCTTCAGGCTGACTTAAAGTCAGCCTTCTGATAACCTACAAGGATGTTATTAAGAAAATGTGGTGAGCTTCTTCGCAGAAGTGCATAGTGGAAGGATGAGAATCAGCTGGCACACACTGAAGTGAGAAGCTTGGACCAGGCAAAAAGTGAGTCTCTCTCACCGTGAGCACAGTCCTGAGTTAAAACAACTTGCCCAGTTAAAACAGGTTTTACAGTCTCTGTCCATTTTAAGATTGGACTGGATGAGTAACAGGGTCTGATTTCATAGCTGATCCTGCTTTGAGCAGTACGTTAAACTAGTGGCAGGTCCCTGAGCTCCCTTTCAAGTTGAATTTTCCTGTGAAACTATGATACATTGTTTTAAAAGAAAACTGCCTAGTAGTATGTCAAAAACATACTTAA
Organism: Phaenicophaeus curvirostris; assembly: GCF_032191515.1. Lineage (NCBI taxonomy): Eukaryota > Metazoa > Chordata > Aves > Cuculiformes > Cuculidae > Phaenicophaeus > Phaenicophaeus curvirostris. Next base: position 8,172,716 of record NC_091394.1, on the reverse strand, counting down.
GGGCAGTATTGTCACAGTAAGAGTTACGTGAGAAAGCCTCGAAGTTTTAGGCATCTCAAGAGACCTCCAACATGCTAAACTGGATTTGTTCTGATACAGGAGCTTTGACATGATTATACCTAATGATCCCTAAAGCTGCAGGAGAATATTGCTTCCTCTCCTTGTCACAGTCACGGAAATGTCTACAACAAGGTTGACATTGGGAAGGAATAATCACAGTCATAGGAAGTGCTGACAAGAGGAACTCATTAAGTGTCGTGTTTCGTTCTTGTGTGGTGCTGGCTATGCACTAGAATGGCTTGCTTCTGCTTCTACCTTTTTTAAAAAATATAGTATAAAGAAGCTAAACGTTTTTGAGGCTCATACTAGGGTTGTGTAAGATTTCTGCCTCTTCTTATGGAGTTATTTGGATGTTATATAAATGTAAGATTCATGTTAAGTGGTGTTGTTTCTGCTCAATCTGAAAGGACTCTTCAAGACAATTTGTGGTGGTGATTGTAGGATCATAGAACACCAGATTAGAAGGGACCTGAAGGATCATCTGGTCCAACCTTTCTTGGCAAAAGCATGGTCTAGACAAGATGGCCCAGCACCCTGTCCAGCTGAATTTTGGGGAGTCCACCACTTCGCTGGAGAGATTATTCCAATAGCTGATTGTTCCCATTGTGATAAGTTTTCCTCTTGTGTCCAATTGGAATCTCCCCAGGATTAACTTGTACCCATTAGCCCTTGTCTTTTCCATGTGACTCCTGTAAAAACGGGACCTTCATCTTTATATCCACCCTTTAAATACTGTGGTGATAAATATTTATCACTAGTTCTTTCAGCATTTCCTCACATGTCAGGCTTCCCTGTCTTTCAATCATCTTTGTGGTCCTTCTCTGGCCCCTCTCCAGTCTGTCCACATCTATTTTTGTATAGTAGGGGCCAAAGCTGAACACAGCATTCCTGATGTGGTGTGATAAGCATAGAGTAGAGTGGGATAATGACTTCTTTATCTCCGCTGTTGGCACCCTTGTTGATGCAACCCAGCATCATGTTGGCTTCCTTTGCTTCAGCACCACACTGTTTGCTCATATTGAGCTTGATGTCTGTAAGGACCCTTCAGGCCCTTTCCACAGAGCTCCTCTCCAGCTGTATTGATCCCAGTCTGTGCTGCACTCCTGGATTATGTTTTCCCAGGTGCAAGACCTTATGCTTGCCCTTGCTGAAGTTCCTAAGGTTCTTGTTAGCCCACTTTCCCAGCCTATCTATGTTTTCCTGCAGGGTGACATTCCCTTTGAAAGTATCCATTTCCCCTTTCAGTTCGATATCATCAGCAAACTTACCAGGATGCATTGGATCCCATCATCCAGATGACTTACAAAGATATTAAACTTGTAGTTTAATATCATAAAGTAATATTTTCCTCTTCCTGTCCAGCCAGCAAGGTAAAATCCTACATGAGATGTACTTAGGGATTTAATGTACTGTTGAGTTACAGGTTTAAAATAAAGGGTATTTATGGCAACTGCAGAACGAGGTCTAAACATAACTTCTCTCTTCTGTATGCTTAACCACTCAGTATAGGGAAGTTTATTTCAATAAAGTGCTCCCTGAAGGTTTCTGTTGTTCTTAATCTTGTTCTTGTGAATAAACAGAAATTTACTTTAAGGTAGTACATGCTTCTGTCGGGGATTAATTTAGCCCTGGATTTATCATGTCATTAATTTAGCACCTATGAACAAAGATTAAAATCCAAATTGAATTATTCAATGAAATATAGCACTAGCATAGTCTCCAGAAAATTGTCAAATGATGGGTTTCTGCAAAGATGCACGTTCTTTTCAGGCATATAAGAAATATTTAGCTGACAACCTTGGTCTATGAGCCTTTTCAGGAATAATTACTTTGAAATGAAGAGAACAACCACAAAGTGTGAGTCACTACATCCAGTTGTGAAAAACAGAAACTAAATATATCCTACATGCTCTAATAGTCATATATGAAGAAGGTAGAAACTTTCAAACACTTTTGTAGGACAAACCTTCTGCTTTCAAGTACAAAGCCTAGAGAGAAATGCGATTCTAATAAATAAAATGTGTGGTAGTCAATGAGGGTATCTTTTGAGTTTCACTTTTCAGTACATCAGAAAGTGAAATGGCCTGCCTTCAAATACGTTTTAAGTGCTTTGAAAGCACACAAGATCACCATTCCTTTCAGACATCACAAAAAACAGCAAAAGCATTCCTGTCTTTTATATTTTCTTAAAAGCATTTTGTGCATATAGATATTATACTGAAATATTCTCATCTCAAGAACAACTGAGAATAAGTCTGAAAAACAGTAAAATTGGAATGTATACAGACTTGACTTGCGTACATGTCAAAAGGTTTTCTTACAGTATCTATCTCTGTTATCGCAAGACACTCAGTGCTAAGTATACCACAAATAAAAACTTTAAATGTATTATAGAAATTGGTGATCCAGGTAATCATTATTCTGTTGCCAAAAAAGCCTTGTGGATTTATTACCTTACATTTTAGTACTGGAAATCAGAAGATTGTACTTTGGTTCTGCTATTTTAGTTCAAAAAGCAGCTAGCCATTCAGAAAAGGCTGGCTTCATACATCTGTTGTTTAGAAATAAATTGAAAAATGCATAGATTTGATCTAATAATGCAATGTTTCAAAATCACTTTGATGATCACAGTTACTTAACAGGTTTATTTAAAAGTTTTCATAAATATCCAGATAGCAAAATTTACAACCAAGCATTGTTTAATCAGTCAATTCTGCCAATAACAGGAGAGGTGTTAGACAATGTAAAAGGACAGAGGAAAGGGCAGCAAAGTGTAAAATTCATCAGCGTACAATTGATCCCATCATCCAGATCACTTATGAAGATATTAAACTCGTGGTTTAATATATGAGTTTCCATTTAAAAGAGCTGGTAACAATGGTAGATGTCTGTGGCTCAGAGTGATGAAAAGGGAAAACATAGGAAGGCAAAAACAGAGAGATGAAAGAGAAATTTCATATAAGAGGAAGACAACAAAAGTCATTAAAGAGTTTAGTTCAGTTGCTTCCTAAAATGTCAAGAAAGACATAAGAGTTAATATGACAGCAATATAGAAAAGAATTAATGGTGAAAAAGGACAAACAGTGTATGTACTTTTTCTAATGTGGCATAAGCAAACTGGCTGAAGTTCATCAACATATTTTTAAAAGATAAAAGGATGTGTTTTGCAGACTATGCATAATTAACCTATTGAACTTGTGGAAGAAATACAGACGAAAAAGGTGCAGCAGAAAAAAAGTAATAAAGAGTCTAACCTTTATACAAGTAATAAAGATTTGCCATTCCTTTGGAGAAAAACAAAATTCCAGCAGCTTGGGGGAAGGTTTGTGTTTTTTATCCTGGAAATGCAACTATCTAGAAAGTTTTGTACATTTTGCAAACCCCTTCTGGAAGCAAGGTATCTGGGTGATTGATCTTATCTACAGTGACAGTACCTTTGTCTTTGCTGTGATGTAGTGCAGATATAATACTTATTTTTAAAAAAATGCTAATAAACCAAAAACAAAACACTGAGAGAAATTGTCCTTACCTGCAGGTTCACATCTGTCTTTGTGAAAGCTGAGCACTACTGCAAAACATTAAACAGCAATAAAGAAGACGTGATTTTTTCTGTAATTTTCTATTTAGAAGTCCTCTTAAATGAAATGCTCTTTAGTAGTAGCAATAAATCAATTCTTTATGTAAATAAAGCAACTTCAATGTTACAATAGGCATTTGTGCGGCTTATATGTCGTCATGATACTTCTGGGTACATCATTCCTTTCTCCCTGACAGTTCTAAGAAGCACTTTAGATATCAAAGTGTAAGATTGAAGCTTCATTTCCTACTAGATCTGTCCTTGATATTATTTTAATTTATGCTATGAAAAAGTGTTTCACAGTAAGGTACAGGTGGACTCTTCTAATGCTCAGTACAAAAAAAATCAAACCTATTCATAACCAGGGTAATAGACTGACATAATCTGATAAATAATTCAGGATTCCAGTTAGTTCCACTGGAGTTTAGTTACTGCTTCTGTGACTTTGGACAATCCACTTACTCAAACTTTCATGGTTCCCCACCATTAAAATGGGGTGATCAGTTTTTTCTCCAAGTTACGTTGGAAATACTCTGTTGTTGGCATTGGGAGTGGGAAAAATTCAATAGAAGATATATTTATTTTTGAAAAACATCTGTTTTAGGTTAACATTTCTTAATTCTTTAGGATGGTTCATGAACGTATTCTTTTTTATTATTTTATAATAAGATGGATGGTAAAATGTCTTTTTGATAATTCTTGTCATTCTTACAAAATTCCTATGAGAAATACATGGTTTTCCTCCCATTTTTTTGTCAGCCAGTAGAATGATGACACAGATAATTGAGCAGTTTCATATTCTGCCAAATGCAGCTTACCTCTAATCAAGTGTTGTCCGTGCATAAGAAGGATTAGAATATTAAGTACTTAAAGTCGGGATTAGCTGTAGAGACTGTCTTCATCCTCAGGAAACAAATTAAAGGCGCTGACTGTTGATGGAACAAATGATTTCAAAAAGTCAATGTAGATAGTACATATGCATCTTCCTGTCACCATCTTTTAAAAAAAGCAACTAGTATATGAATGTATGACAGCATTACTCCCATTTAGAAGAAATTATTTGTTTACCGTGCAAGAGCAGGCACTGGAGATAATTTTATTTAAAAAGTATGAAGAGATACATCGATGGTAGTTCAGAGTGTTGATGATCATGCTGCCTTTTCATTTTATTACCTTCTTGGTTATCTTAGTCATACAGTGATTTGTCAAGAAACGTTCAATTTACCTTGACTTCTACCACATTTTGAACTTGTTTTTCTCCTTAAAACAAGCAAAACAACTGGAAGGATTGATTTCTGTGCCACATGTAATGAAATACCAGACCAAAAATAGAAGAGGATTAGAGACACTCAACGGCCAGTGAATTTCGTATTCCAGTACACCATCTCAAAAATTTTCAACCTGCTTTCTAATCTATATAATCTGCCATTAGCAAGCATCCTTCCTTTCTCCTATTTCCTTCACTACTGCTCAGCCACACGGAGAACTGGTTCCCTTTTGAAGAACTTGCACAAGTTAATAGAATTCATGACACCAAAGTAGGTTTTGAAGTTTTTTTTATTTGTCATCTCCTATCCTCCAGTTGACAGCTATACATGAAGGTGTAGGGTACAGAAGGAGGTGGCTTTTTCTCTCATGCTCACTCTTCCACTTTGGGTATGAGGTTTTAGACACCACAGTGCTCCATCAAGTTACGGTACTCAAGTGGAAGATGCTGGTTCAAGTTTGATGAGGTGGAAGAGTGTTTGGAGCCCACCTGTCCTCCAGATGGTAGACAAGAATTCGGATAGAAAGGGGGAGGTGGGAAGGTGAAAAAAGATACCTCCCATTCCTTCCCACAAGCTACGTTTTACACAGAGTTTTGCCAACCAGGCCCCAGAAGTCATCTAGCTGGGAACCTTTTTATGGTAAGGTTGGTCATAAGACAAGCTACAGGTAAATTAATGTCTGGAGGTGCCACACATGCAACTTGCTGCAGAAACAGAGGAGCCTACTAGAAATATTTGCAGACTAAACTGAGATGTCGCAGGAATCAGGTGCTTACAGAGGTGGCTTGCCTCACAGAAACTAGTGATACCAAGATGATGGACATGCACCCACAAAACCCAACATTCCTGTCCTCTTTGTAAATACAGCCTCAAGAAACGTTGTGACAGTTCTCCCTGCCTTAATCGTTCTGTTTTTTTCTTTGGTCCTGGTGAGAGTAGCCTCATAAAATGTCCTCTATCTAACACACTTCGAAGAATTACTTGATATTTATTCTTATATCTGTATACCCATTTTCTCTTCATGTTCGTGTTTGAGATGGGTTTGAATTTTTATTATAGATATAAATAGGGTTTGCACTGTATCCTTATGTATTCTCCTCCAAGGAAATTGCTTTTAATTATTATTTAAAGTTCAACTCTAGTTACTGCTACAATGAACTTCTGCCTCTAGCTTTACAACTGAGAACTGAGCTGTAAATAAACTGGATCTGAGATAATTAAATAAATTACTACTTTTGTTGATTTTAATGTTAACTTGTGTAGCCTTTATAGTTTCAGAATAATAATGTCCAAATTCATTTTAGCTGAAGTTAGGTTTTTTTTGGTTGAGATTCATGCCTTCTTCTCAGAACTCAAAACTAGGTCTTGCTTGAGGCAGTCATTTAATTTGTATAGAAATTTCTTCCCTAAACTTTATCCCAATGTGACTTGTGACCAATTTGTGTGTGTGCAGCTGAAATAATACATTATTAAGAGCTTATTAGCTTCAGTTGCCATTTTTCTCCTTTGGTATTATATGTTCAATAGACTTTTTATGAATGGAGACCATCATTATAACATGCCAGCTTTCTGTTTCAGATGGGCTGAATGCATATGTTGTTTTGAAGTTAAATTTAATAGCTTCTGTTTGTCTAAGGGACCTCTGGATGTGCTGGGCAATTATTAGCATGTTGCTGTAGTCTTAGTATTAGGGCTGTTACTGTAACTGTTAATCTCAGACACCTGTATCCCTTTCCCAGATGCCATGAGTAAAGGATTACCTGGTTGAGGCCACCCTGAACCATACAGGAGATGTGGCTGCCTCCCTAGCACTTCCCAGGTTTTCTCAACCTTGTAGCAATCTGGCTGTTTTGTTCTCACCTCCAAGACAAAAAAGGAAGGAAATCATAATCAGAGTATGTGCCTACAAATGCCAGGGATGCAAGGAATTAAATTAATTAGCCATCTGGAAAACGCTAAGGAGAAGATCTCTGTTGGTCAGGAGAAGATGGCAAGGGAAGCAGAAGAAAAGGAGCTGGTGGTGGTAGGCACATTGGTTGTGAGTAGGCAGTAGTATTTGTTGCATGGGGGCACGTTGCTCATGGAAGGCCAGCAGCACACAAAGCGCTGCAGGACGTGTGTGGGAATACAGAGCTAGGACCCCAAATTAATCTAAATTTTTAATTGCCTAGATGCCTCATAGGCACCTAATTGCAAATTAACCTTCTCACCACCTCGGTATTGTGGCCAATTGTCCTTCCAGGCTTCTGAAATACTAACTCTTATACTTTTCAGATGGCCCAGTGGCATTTCTAGGGGTCAACTGCCTAAGCCTTGTTTGCTGTTGAGCAGCTGGGTTCCTTCATCTCTGCCAGGGTTCACAGGCTGAGCACTCCTCCATTGTGTCTTCTGTTTGCACTCTTGGAGCACATTGTCTGTGCTAGAGGACTCAAAACAGAGATCATAGCCACAGTAGTTTCTTTAGTCTAATAACCTGTGGGAATATAGGGTGCATATTTATAAATTTTTCTCCTAAATTTTATCATGTTTCTTAGAAAAGTACCATGGCCTTTCCGTTTGCATGATCAGGAGCTGAAAAGATCACATCCCCTTAACCAAGTGCTCAGTTTTTACAAAACATTGTACCCCCTCATTTTTACAAAATAAAAAAAAAAAAGTAAACAGCACATCTTTAGGTTGTAACATTTAATATCCTATGTCCTTGCTGTGATCCTCACCTGCAGTCTCTCCTCTCAAGGACTTTGCAAATAACAACAGATTGGGCACAGAAATCAGGGGAGAATGGCTTTGATTTTGAATCTGTTATCGAAAGGTCTATCCATAAATTTAACATTGTTTTAATGCTACACACATGCTCACTGTATGTCCCCTAACAAATTAAATGTAATCACAATGATAATGGTAGGCTTTATTTTTTGACGACTTTTTTTTTTTAATTGGAAATCAAATCCTTGCTGCCTAGCTGAAAGCTGCCCTCATTTATGTAAGTGGATATAGCAGCTCCAGTCAAGCCACTGAAGTTGTACCAGGGCCACTGTGAATACTATGTGTGTCTTTAGAACAATATAAACTTATTAGGATAATTGTTTGATCTTATAAGTGAATTCAGCAAGCTAAAATCACCCTTCATCTAAAGCATATAATTACATTAGGGTTAAATTAATTGATTTATTTGATGATTATATCCTGGAGCCTGCCAGGATCCTCAGACTACCTCTCTCTTTACTGCCTCACTTGCTTCCTAGGGCGAAAGCAATGGGGCTGGAAGAAATGTGTGAGTTGCAAATGCAAATGTGCCGCCACCCACTTCTCTCTTATTTATTGCTGTTTACATAGCAGCTCAGGTTTGTGTGACACATCAGGCAAGTAAAACGTCAGGTTGCTGCCTGACAGGATAGGAAGCCTGATTTTTCACTACCTGGCTTAGGCATCGCCGCTTGCACAAAATGAAGGTAGCGTGCGTGTAACCTGATAGCAAATTTAAATTCTTCATTCGCCACTAGATTTGTGTTTTATGCTGACTGTTCATGGAGGTACCAGTATAAAAGATGCATGCCGTACCTGCTGTGTTCCTGGAACATCAATCATACATGATGAAAGTTTGCTATTGTGAATGCAAAGGGGCAGGAAAAATAGCTTGCAATTGTGGAATCCTTTTCAGAAGTGACATTTAGAAAAGCAAAATGCAGATGAGAAAGAAAAGAAAATTGGCAAGGAGGATCATGTTTCCCATATCTCCCTTGTTTTCCTTTGTTTGTATATGTGTTTCCATTTTACCTGTAGTATATTTTTTATTCCTACTTGAATCTCTGTTATTCTTTAAATTGGTTCGAAGTCACCCATGCTTCTGATATAACAGAAGTGTGCGTTACCAACTCATTACTGCCAAGTCTACCATGCATCACCTTAAATTCCTTCATCAAGACTTCAGCATACAGACAGTCTTATGTCTCCTTTACCTATCTTCATGTCATTATGAATGCTAGTTGAATGTTAGGCTTTTGTTAACCATGTTTACTCCTAACCATGTGTAGGCTCTCCAGACAGTAGAGCATCTGTGTAAAGGACACAGAGGGAAAGGGAAGAGAGAGAAAAAGGTGGGGCAGACAAAACTTTGATCTATTCCTAGAGTGAAGAACATCTCAGCTGGGACTGGACTGTATTAAGTCCTTACATCTATCAATCAAAAATACCATTCAGGTTTCATTAGCTCCATTTGATACAGAACTACTTGCTTAAACAGAGTGAGATGGGCGACGTCTGAAAAGTCAATCCGTTTGTTAAAACTCTTGGTTCCAGTAGATGATATGGTAATTTTCATTGAAAATTGAATTATAGAAAGTCATATGAATGTTGCTAAACACAACCTGGGAAATTGTTCCAAGAAGAATTTATTCTATATCTTTACAGAAAAGTAAAACATCCTGTAATCTAGCAGTTGCTATGGAAATGCTTAAATGAAATGTAAAGCATGAATAAATTTTAAATATACCTAGCACTTTAGGAACTGGGGACATATGTTGGGGAAAAGCCATGTACATGAACCCTAAGCAGAAGATAAGACATTGGATGTTTTCCTGCCCATCTGTGTATGGAACATTCCACGTCTCTACACTGCATTTTAAGGGCAGAGCAGTGCCACATGGAAGACCAAAGTTTTCCTATGCAAACTGCAGGACAAGCCAGAAATGGCTCGATTAGCCTGAGCTAATCAAGTGAAGCCTTGACTTCACTTACAGCAGTACAGCTGCGCCAACTTTGGACAAACAAGCAGAATATGGAGTCCTTGCTTGAAGATCTATGATCAGAGAAGATCATAGTATGTAGCTGACACTTGTTGAACCTTTTTTTGGTCATAAGGAGGAATCCCTAGGACCACACTTTTTTACTACGTGCTCGCATTGTTGGCTGCGTAAGCTGTATGCACTACTGAGACAGTAGCACACTGTGGCTTCTCTCCTGCTCATCTTTAATAAGTCCTGGACTTGCTGCAGGTGCACAGGTGTACCCGCATATATTACAGTATTAAAAATGACTGCTTGGATGCAATGACTCTATGGAACTACCAAGAATGACTAGCAGTTTGTATTATGGTACGCAGGAGCTTCCCTCACAAATCAGGCTTACCATAAAGGAGCTCTGCTATCACTATTTGACAGAGATCTAGAGTGAGGGTATAGAGAGATAACTTTCAGGTTTCTGCCTGTAGTGATGCGTTGTGGTGAATTTCTAATCTGCCTGAAGACTGCAATTTACAGAAACATGCTGAATCTCTGCATACTTGAAAGCTTTTGTAAGGTGGTTTGGTTTTCTGTTTGGATCTTCTTGTTAAATTACAGCTCAGCACTCTAATGCAAATTGAAAGAGAAAATCTGAATCTTCAACTTGCAGATTCTTTAATGTCAATTTCCTCTTTAGAAAAAAGTAAAACCCATATCAAAGCACTGTCATATGAAATTATATGACAGGCATACACATACATACATTTGACAATGCAAGTTATGCAGTTTAATCTAGGTCTTGACCTATAATATGAAGTGGTTTTCCTCCCCAGGGAACCTGGGGTCTGTCTGCATCAGCATTTTAATTTGGGGATGCACTTCGGGGATGATTCTTAGAGATGAAGACAAGAACCGGTGTCCTTTTCAGTGAAGCTAAATGAGAAGGTATGCTCCAAAGGTGTGCCTAATGTGCTCCATCCACTGGTGGCTATTCAGACCACCAGATTTCATCTGAATAGGTATATCTAGCCCAGGAAGTGGTACAGGTGCTGCTTCAAAATAGTTGCAGTTGCAGGAACCACGTCAAGCTTGAAAAACACAAAAGGTCACAGGCATAATCTTGACTACACTAAAGTGAAAAATAAGATTCTCATTCACTTCAGGGATGGCATATTGTACCTAGAGGAGGCAATTTCCCTGCCTTGACAGCTGGGTGACAAGAGTGAATTACTGCAGTCAGATTTTAGATGTGGCTACTGGATCCAAAGCCATAATATGCTCTGACTTGCACTTACCTGCAGAGCTAGAGAAATACCCACTTTTGCAACCTTCAGTAAAGACACGTTTTTACGTTTTACGTTTTACTGTTGAACAGTCACCTTAATGCACAGCTTTGATAATATCACAGCTCGTTTGTTTGCCACTGTCCATACAAACAATATAAATACCTCTGATAACAAAGCTGGCACCTGCCAGTTTTTACAGTTGTTTTAAACACTATTTTGTACAGATGTGAGTGTTCATCGTTTGTTAGTAAGTGTCGTGATGATAGTAAAAAAAGAATGTTCAGTCATGTCCTTCATCTGTATCTTTATTATTTCTACTTTTATTGTTTCAGTTAGGTAATGCTGCAATGCTAAGAGTTGAAGGTAGCCGTTCACATGTGCAGATAACTCCACATCCTCTTCCAGGAGATGCCAGTGAAGATACTAATATGTTCATATAGGCAAGTGTTTGAGCAGGGAATTTTAGATATATATTTGTATTAATTCTGCATCAGGTAAAATATTTTGGTAGAAAAAATCCAGAAGCAACTAGAGGTGCCTGGTGGATTTGATTTCAGTCTGTAAGGTACATTCGCGTGTGTTTGTGACCCGTGGCACGGGCAAATGATTTTAACCATAGAGTTAAACATTACTGGATTCTTTTGAGACTACTCTGGCAAACATAGAGCCCATTAAAAAGAGAATCAGCAGTCATATTTGTGAAAATATGTTGGGAATAGAAATTAAACTATAGCATCTGCATTACGAGAATATACTTTTTAATTAAAAAGAACATATTTACACAGCTAATATAGATCAGAGAGCTTGCCATGAGGGGGACTGGTCCTTGGGTTTGATTTCATTCGCATGAGAGCAATGAGTATCTCAGCGTTTAGATTCATGGTGGCTTGATTCAATCCAAACTGCATGTTGTGACTATTATATTTTGTACAGTACTTGAAAGCAGCGTATTTAAATATACTACATTGAAAACTAAAACCTTTTATTTAGTCATAATTAGCAGATATAGTAATGGAGATATCACAGACTTTATTTCTTTGGGGAGAAAAAGAAGTATTTAAAGAACAATGAAAAGTTAATATGCTTCCATAAAAATATAAATGCATAGGGCCGGATTGTGACAGTTTGCTCATACAGCACTAAGGTACTATTTAACATGCAAATTAGGTAATGTGGACTATCTGCTTTTGAAGCACTAGATTCAGATATCCTTTTTAGTTTTTGCTTATACTCTATTTCACATTTCCCTAATTACTACAGCAAGAATTATTTGTGGAATACGGTACTATTTAATTGAGGAAGGCTATCATAAATTGTCTGTAATAAATGGGTTCATGTAACTTTTAACTCTGATAAAAGGTCCAGATAAAAACATGAAAACTCTAATATTCTGAAGTTTAAGGTAAGAATTTGGGGGGGTGTCCTTGAAAATAATAGTATGAATACTTTGAAACAAATTTATTTTGGTGGTACTTTTAATTTTTTTCATGGACAATAGATGATTTAATCCTTAAACTATACACAAACAAACCATGCTACTTATTCCCTCTACATAGTAGCATTCAGATCTTGGAGTTTTAACAGGTTGACTAAATCACGGCTTATTCATATTTTTACATTTGTTCATAATGATAATATCTGATAATATCCTAGCACTGACAATATCCTATCCACTGATCATATGCCAGCGCTGCTCTGTGATATGTACACTTTTTATTCATACAAAAGTATATGACTAACTGTCATATGTCCTTCCCTGGACGGGAACATTGGATGGATATATTTCAGGCTAATAGACGCTGGGTTTGTTCAGTCAAGATCAAAACACTGCACTTCTATTTTGACTCAATAGGAGTTCCTGTTTCTAGAATAATAATATAGTCTCTGCTTCACATAGAGGTGAATTTCTTACCCATTAACCACCTTCTAAGAAAGCCATTTTCCTTTCCTAACTCATAATTGCATTGTTTATTTTTTTTATTGAATGTCCAACATACTCATAAAGTAAAGGGTGGTGGTTTTGGGAGCATCAGGCCTTGTTGCCTGGAAAATGTAATTTACATAAACACATTTCAAAAAGAAAAATCAATTTCATAAAAGTTCATAAAAGATTAAATTTATTTTTTTATATAAATATATATATATATCTATCAGGTTACAGAAAGAACTATTTTCTATTTTTTGTTAAGTGGTGGACCACATATGGGATTGATGCCGAGTCAGTTCATACCCACTAGCTGTCGCAAACAGTGGCAGAAGGAAACACTATCGACAGGGAACATGCGAACCTGGCCTCTTTCTGATTCAGCCCTCTCCTCCCTTTCTTCTTAGTTTGCCAGGCAAAAGTAAATATTTTTACCACTATGTCATTTCTTTCCCACAGTCTTCTTGAACAAAAATGGTCTGATGCTTCAGTCTTCTTAAGTTTTCAATATTTCCCTTGTTCCATTAGATCTCTACATTTCTCCAAAGGTTTATTTCTGTCCTTGAAGTAGTTGTGAGACTCTTATTTTATCATCTGATTAATTTACTAAACATCTGCTCTGCCATATAAAGAATCAAGTGATCAAGAATTGTCACCACTGACACTTTCTCAAGCCTCAAATGAGTTGTGACCACAAGCTTAAGCTTCAGTTTCTTATTGATAAAGAAAGCTTCTTCCAGCAGTAGAGCTAAGATGTCTAACCTTGTCAAGTTGGATCATTTAGCTCTTGCCATAGCAGCTCCAGAGATCCTCAGTGTGGATTTATTTTTATGAGATCAGCTAGGAGCTCTGTAGCAGAATATTCTGCATTTTCCTTTACTTCTTAAAGCGCATCAGCAAAATTTGTATTTCCTGGGGCCTTACTGTTGCTGCTTAATCTTACCCAGCTATTTAGGCTGGTCCTGCTTCAAGGAATCCCTCTAGCACTGCAGCACGCGGTCCAGTGCAATGTGCCAGAAAGTCTCAACTCCTGCCTCTCCTAAAGTCTTGTCATGCTTCTACCTTAAAGTGGATATGGTGACTGCATAATAATTGCTCAGGTAGCTCAAACAGAAGACGTTTGTTCTGAAATGTGTGACAGGCTAACAGCTGCAAGTGGATACCACAAAGGAAGTGAATGCCAAGTCACACAAACTTAGCTGACATCAACCATCACTGCTCAGAAATATGCTGCTTTTCCTGCCCTCATGCAGATATTGCCTGTCTGCCCGTGCTTATCTCGTCCTCTGCCTGTCTTTCAGTGAGCAGTGAAAAATGGGTTGGAAGAACAAAGGCACAGATCCACTTACTATTTCTTTTCAATGCCTTGATCTCAGAAATTAAAACCTCGGTGTAAATGTAAGCTGTCAGCGGCTGTGGTGAGAAAGAGTGTTTGAGGGCTTTCATGTTAGCTCTAGAGGTGCTCTAGAAGGGTAACACATGCTCACCTGCTAAAATAAAGTTACATAATAGGCATTCCAAAAAAATAATGGGAGGAATGAATAAAAGCCCTAAGTACAACCTATTAAAAAAAAAAAAAAAAAAAGGATGGCTAGAGTCTGGGGACAGTTGTAGTGCTTTGCCTCAGAAATAACCACTTCAAAGAATTCTTCAAGGCCAGTCAAGATTACAAGCTTTGTTGCCAATACTGGATCCTGAAACAATTCATTTATACTGATGCCTGACACTTCTGTACTGGGGAGATGCTTGTAGGTAAGCTGATTTGTATATACCAAGACAATTTAAGGTTCATGTGACAAGACAAAACAATGCACAGCTGCAGATATACACTATATATTTAGTTATAGCAATGCAATATGAAAATGCATCAGAGAATTACTACACATCAATGTTCCCTATAATTCTTTAGCTTGAAAATAAGCATTTTGTCTCATCCGTGTCTTTTAATACAGGAATTCACTGAAACATATTCTTTTAAATAAGAAAATGTACTGCATTTGTCAGAAGATGTAAGAATTGCAAGGTAGAGTAGATTCAGAGTTATCTGCTTATATTACGTATATATCAAAAACATGCTTCAAAAGCCAAAAAATCCAACTATATTATCTGGAGCCTATCAGTCTAAAAGTAATTCTATAAGTAATTCTATTTACATATAAAATGGATTTTGTGGTTGCTACGGTTTGTTTCACATTGGCTTGCTTTCTGATCATCTGAAAATACTTCTGTTGCATCCCGAGCAAAGGACCTGCAACATTTAAAGTGTGTGGTAGACTTGTGTTAAATGAAATCTGGTCTGACAGATGCTGAAAGAAGATAAATTATTTAAGAGAAATGTTGCATCAAAGTTTTACTGAACTGAGAGAAAAAAAAATCCCATGACTACCTGCTTTGCTCTGAATAACGTCAATAGAAGTGGCAATACTGAAATAGCTATTTGTAGAACAAAGACGTAATGGAAAAATGAAAAATCTCTGTAACTGCTATATTTTTGTGTTTGGGGGGCATGTAACTTTCAAGGTACCCTAATGCAATTGTTATTGATTCATATTCATATCAACTATTCCTATGAAATCAGGAGAAATACTTGATGAATAATTCACCTTCCCTGGAGGTGTTTAAGGGACGGGTGGACGAGGTGCTAAGGGACATGGTTTAGTGTTTGATAGGAATGGTTGGACTCGATGATCCTGTGGGTCTCTTCCAACCTGGTTATTCTATGATTCTATGAATAAGATTATATCTTTTTTTTTTCTATTGCTTTTCAACTATCTTAACATCTTTCTTTTCATTCAGAAGAGAGAAAAGATAAATTGAGAGATTTCATGGCATTTGTGGTTTCATATATATACACTTTGGTCTAACTTGAACTTGCTTGTTATGGTGGGATTAATCCTGGATATGGCTGCAGGGCAACCATGATCAACATAGTGTGCTCCTTTCCGCTCTTTAGAATTCAGGAAACATGTTGGTCCAAGGGGCCAAAGAAGAACAATGAACTTTTTAAAGAAAGATAAAGTACATCCATAGTGAAAAACACTGACATGTCCATAGTGAAAACACGAGGAGCTCAATATCTAGCTTATCAAGGACTACATTAAGAATTTACTGGGCCAAAATCTGTAAATACCAGCACAGGAACAAAAGTTTTTTACATAGCCTTTCAATTCATTAGGCAAAATACAATAAGAACAAATGAAACTTACGCTAAATTCATTTTCAGAAATGAGGAGCAAAATGAGGGCTAATTTTTTTGCAGTCAACAGAATTGACTCATCAAGAGTTAAGTAGGCATGTTGTCACTGACTATTTTTTCTAAATGAGGTGCTTTATTTCGAATTGGAGTTAATGCAAGAGTAATCTACATCCTGTGTTTTGCTGCGCATGAGGCAATTATAAAAATGGTCTTATATAACTGTAATGCCAATACAACTGTGGAATCCTAAGCCTCGTTTCAGATTCCTTCCATAAGGCAGGAAAGGCATTGATTTAAGACTCCGAGAGTAATTTTAGTTTGCTGAAGGCTACATCTTTCAAAGCTGATGTAGAACTCTACTGAAGATGAAGGTATACTCTGTGTACTTTTAGTCACTTGTACTCACCTCCAGACTGTGGGCTTTGCTGCCATAACTATGCCACTAAAATCTGAAAAGATGTTCGTTAATTGGTGTCACCGTGCTCTAATATAGGATCAGTTGTACTATCAAGTGTGAATCTTCAGAAGTAATGTGTCAAGATCGTGGATTTACAATCTCATTGCTGATTATATTCCTTAATTTAGATATTGAGATATTTTTCTCAGAAACATTGAGAGTCATAAGATCTATATACTTGTAAGAAAAAAAGGCAGTCTCAGTGAGTTTCTCCACGCAGAATTATTTTGGTAGAAAAGTGCTAAAAAGTTCTTGTTGACCTTTGTTGGACAAAGAAAATCTCTTTTTAATTCAAAATGACCTTTCTTTTAAAAATGGAGTTAGGTTATATCAAATAAGGTTAACAGTTTTAAAAGGTCAAAACAAATTAAATCTTTTGAAGTAATAAAAATATTTCTGTTGACCTGATCTTTATTTATTTATCCATCCGTTCAGTTTACACAAGGTGGTAAGTAAAAATATTTATATCCAAGACATTACTAGTGTTACAAGTTGGGAGGAAAAAAAATGAAAATTTCAATATTCTTGTGAGACAAATGTTTTTGTGTACTTCTCTGTATTAAGATGTACCTTATTAGGAGTTGATTTTAGACAGTGCAACTTTTATGATGGGGAAGTTGAAACACCTAATTCTAGAAAGACTTTCACATGGAGATGTAGGTGCTTCTGCTACAACTATTGTGATATAATTATGAGAATATACTTATTAAGTTTGTTTTAGCATTTACAAACCAAAGATTTGCTCAGAACAAACACTTCCACTTTAAACAAAAGTTTCTGAATTATGTCTTAATGCAGTCATAATAACAGCAGCGGAATCCTCCAGCAGAGGGCTGATGGACAATCATCTAACAATTTCAGAGAGTAGAAAAGAGTAGATGAGGAAATTACAATGTCCTTAATGTTGAGAAGTAATCCTTTTTATGTGCCACAGCCCAGAAACTATTCGTCAGTGCCTGCATAGGGGGATAGTGGTCTCCACTGATATTTTCCTCTGAAAATGCCATACACCCTACTATATGCTTTTTTCTTCTCCCAAATCTCATATGTATATTTTCGAATCCTCTTAAGGAACGGATTTTTCACTTTTTACAGTGTCCATTTGTTGTCATTGTCACTGCAATGCAAATAGGCATAGTAATAAACATTGTCAGACTCCAGAAATCAAAGGAATTATAGCACTAAACAGAAAATGTAAGACTATTATAGAGGTGAGATCGTTGCCCTGCTTGGCCCAAACATCTGGGCAGAGTTGAGGATCTGGGAGTTTTTCTTGTTGGGAGGAACAACCAATGGTAAATTCTTTTAGATGTTGAGTGCAAACCTGGCTTAATTAACAGGAAAAGTGCTAAATTCTGTTTCTCTAAGTGCCAAAGAAAGAATGAGAAGATGTATCCTTGCTTACAACTCAAAGCCTACCCACTAGCAAATTATCTGCAAAAAGAGCCTCTACCTTGGTTTCTGTTGGCACCACCCTAACAGTTTGTCTATGGCTGCCCTCAGCCTTTTTCCTCTACTATTCTCTTTTATTATTTGCTGTACTTCCACATTAATGGTGTCTGTTTTCAATACCATAAGCAAGGAGGTGTTGAATTGCTTTAGCCACCACCAAGAAGAATGGCTGATGCGGCCTCCAGCACAGCAGGAAATTTAGTGAGGAAAGGTGAAAAACCTAGAAGAAACTGGAAGTTCATCTTGTCAGCTGCGATTCTGGGCAGCTTCACAGGAAACTAAGGAGAAATATTCTTCCTTGATTTGTGAAGTTAGTGCCAGGAAGTGCCCATTTCTGGAAGAATCTGTGCAGCACAGGAAGGTCTGAGTGTTAGCAAACGTCTTCACTCCTCTAACTCAGTTTTCTTTTATATCTTAGCCTTTTTCCCTCCCTTCAAAGAAAAAAATACATTCTACTGCTGAGAATGCTTTGCTAAGTCTTTGTAACGCTTGTCCTGCTGCCTCCATGCATACACAGAAACATTTCATTATCCGGTCCCTAGATGTGTAATCAGGGCAACATTTTCTAAGAAAATAATATGATGTAAAATTTCTACTGGAGAGATGGCTGAGTGCAGAGTGGGAAGACTTAGTCACTTGTTTGAAGCTCTCTGTGATGCAAGAGAATTTTGCCTTTTCCCTTTCACTGCTAGTCTGCATTTGCTTGCAGGGATCACAGGGTTTTCTTTACTCAATCTAATCTGTTATTTTGTATTTTATGTTAATGCAAATAAATGAAACTGCTTGGATTAGGGGATGATATTAATAAAAATACCAAGAAATCTCTAGGAACCTTTTGCTTTCAAAAAACCAGCTTAATTTTAACAAAAACAAAACACAACAACAGCAAAATAAAAATCATTAACTAAAGTGATATTACAAATAATACTGCTGCTGAGAGATTTTTCTTGACAAGTAAATGTATGAATACATTTATAATACAAGAGCTTATAAATAGCTCCTCTGGCATTTTATCATCTTTAGACCACACTAACTTACAGTATGTAAGCTTACTGCTTTATAAAATTATTTGTATATAAGACAGATGGGGAGCTAGAAAGTAGGTTTGCTTTAAAGATATTAGTGTGACAATCACTGTGACAGTATCCCCAGATCTTATTCTTTGGGGGCAGTATGACCTAATGTTCAGATTTTCTCACTGATGAAACCGAACCTTTAGAAATGGCAAAAAGTCACAGTGAAAATCTGCTGAAAAGTTTCTTAGAAAGCTTGCTGAGATTGTCCACCTATGAGCTGTGTTACATAGCTGAGAGAGCTGGGGTTGTTTAGCCTGGAGAAGAGGAGGCTGAGAGGAGACCTCATTGCTCTCTACAACTACCTGAAAGGAGGTTGTAGAGAGGAGGGTGCTGGCCTCTTCTCCCAAGTGACAGTTGACAGGACAAGAGGGAATGGCCTCAAGCTCCGCCAGGGGAGGCTTAGGCTGGATGTTAGGAAAAAATTCTTCACAGAAAGGGTCATTGGGCACTGGAACAGGCTGCCCAGGGAGGTGGTTGAGTCACCTTCCCTGGAGGTGTTTAAGGCACGGGTGGACGAGGTGCTAAGGGGCATGGGTTAGTGTTTGATAGGAATGGTTGGACTCAATGATCCGGTGGGTCTCTTCCAACCTGGTTATTCTATGATTCTATGATTCTATGATAGCAGCACCACAACTCTAAACAAGGATCATCTGTTGCACTGGCAACAGGACCTGAAACAGTGAGTACAGAGGGAGGATAACCTCCCTGGACCTGCTGGTCACGCCGTTTCTGATACAAGCCAAGATGCCATTGGCCTTCTTGGCCACCTGGGCACAACTCCCGTGTGAAGTGAACAGATTAATCTGTTTACGTTCAACTCCTGAAAACACTTCAGAATTTATGTCACTGTCAGAAACCTTATTAGGTTTCAGAAGAGGTAGGGAAGCTTCAGCCTAATCACAAGACAAGAGGTCTTCAAGCTTTTGAGAGCGACATCTGAAGGACATCTAGATTGTTTTCTATAAAAGGAAAGGGCAAATTTCCAGTACATATATAATCATTCATAGCATTTATGTTGTCATCCTCTCTAAAGCAGTAACAAAGTGCACAAATGGTGGATGATTAGAGAGGTCAGTGAAGTGCTCCATTCAGCAGTAATTGTAGAGTTTTTAAAAATTCTTTTGCCATCAGAAAATACCATATGTTTTTTTAACCCAGCTTTTGCCTATGATTAGCTAATTCATGCAAAATCAGTGAAGAAACAGAATTGCAAATTAAAAGCAGTAAAACAGGAATGTCATTTTGCAGTAGTAAGAAGTAATCAGCAAAATCAGTTCACTGTAAAATTATTGCTACCTGCCAATGCTAAACTCCACATGCACAACTATTCAGCAAAATTTTGTTGAAAATACTACCACCCTGCGGATCTGGAAAGTGCTTTGAAAGAGGTGCTGTCCCATGTAAACTTTTGCTAATGCTGCAATCAGTATCCTCTCATTTCCTGCTCCCCCTAGAGCACTTCGCAAGAATTTCTTATCACACATAGAAAATCTGAATACACTGTTTTATTTAAATAATGTAATTTTTAAACTAGCATTGCCTAAAGTCTTCCTGCTTTAGAGAAGAAAAAGATAATCTGCCACTGACCAAATAGGAGTTTATGTTTCAGTCATATTTTTCAAAGTGTGGAATAATTCCTATCTCTCACAGCTGGTTACAAGTGGTGAAATGCTTCTATCTAAGTGTGAGTGGAGGTTTTAGTCCAGAGAGAAAGGGAAAAAAATGTGACATCGTTCATCCCACCAAATGGAAGTCTTATGTTTTTATAAACTTCCTTGTTTCATAAAAGTACAAAACTGAAATAGAAGGAGTACATGGCAAAAAGGACGTAGAGGTGGGGAAATGAAGAAACAGTCCTGTGCTCACTCCTCTACTGTGAAAGAGAAAAACAAAAACCACATTTGGATGACCACAAGCTTAAATTTTATGTAATGTCCAGTTGTTGGCATACTGTAACTCAAAGGTGGAATTAAATAAAATCTTTAAAGCAGAATCAGATGTAGTTGAGAATTTCAGAAAAATATCTCTCTGTAGTATAGTCCTGTTCACAAATCAATTACACATTCAGAGCTATATTTGGATGATTTGTCATGTGAACTGTGCTTGATACTAGTCAAAAATTATGTCAAACATAGCAGGTTGTAACTTTGATTTTAAAAGGATACTTTCCCTTCAGTGCACCTATGTTTTTTGCATTGGGTTTTTTTTTCATTGATGAAGAAGAGTGAGGTGGTTTGATCCCCAAACATTCATAGCATCTTAAAGGTCATGATGCTACATAATATTTGCAGTCATTTCAGTTCTTCTAGCTAATGGTTGTTAGCTTGCCATCAGCAACTGCTAGGGTGGAGTCACAGGCTTTCTGGGAGAGTTAGTATTACTTTCTTGGGTTTTATCTTATTTTATTGTAGGACAGCATTTTTCAAAGATCTTTATTCTCCTTTTCAGGGTTTCTACAGAAGTCCAGGATAAGAAAATGTTTAAAATGTTAATGTCTTGCCTACTGCAGGATTTGCATAGAGAGTTGTGAATTGTTCAACTGTTATTCAACCTCTCTAAAGTCCTTCCACATACAATTCTATGTTTCAGTCAGTGAAAATGTGATTTTTTTTCCTTAGCTCATCTAATAATCATTATTCTTCTCCATGAGACATTTTACATGTCTCAGTCATCAAAAAAAGGAATTTGTAAAGCCCTGGGACAGCCAAGTACAGAAAGTTATGTCAGAGTTGATCTTAATTTAGCTGAAGTTCAGATCCAGTGTTTCAAAGTAGAAAGGAAAAATAGCTTTCAGTGTTTCAGTGTATCCTGTAAAGCAAACTAGACTATTAAAAACACACAGCTCAGAAGAGCCAACCTATTTGCTCTTTGCGTCAACTAGATACTTTTTCCTGAGTTTCCCTGAGTCTTAATTGAAAGTTTTCCCTCATACAAACAATCCTAGGAGTCTGCAAATCCTCTTGATTCTGCATTATTGTACAATCTCCTCTAAAAAATAAAAGGAAAGCCACAAAGTTTCCAGCACTGTTACATTTTTCATAGACGTTCACTTGCACTAAAGGATATTTTTTCCAGATTTTTTATCATTTATGCTCTCTTCAAAGCTACTGATGTAGTTTCCATAGTATATGGTCTTTGATTTAGCTCATGGTTATCAGTGAAAAAACATCTAAAACACAGCAGTTTTAATACGTTGTTTAGCAGCCATTTACAGTGACACAAGAACTGCAGGTGAGAGAAGTGATGACTTTAAGCACATATATTTTTATGCCTGTGCATTCAAGCTGTTTGCCTTCTACAAATATCTGATGTCCTAAAGCTGATAAATCTGACTAACACTGTTAAAAACAAAGTGACTTCACACATTTTCTTTCTGATTTGCAGTAACTGTGACCTTACCTGGTGACAGCTATCATGCAGTTGTTTCCTCAGATCTTTCGTTTTCACAGTATTCGTTTGCAGGGTCATAGGTCTGCAGTCATTACAAGTAACTTTAAAGTTATCCACGCCGTATTCCTCACATCCACAATCTACTGAGGATAGATTTAAGTACTTCTGAAATGTGAAAACAAATGAAATTCATGGTTGGACTTGATGTTCCTGTGGGTCTTTTCCAACCTAGTGATTCTGTGTGATTCTGTGAAACCCTAATTCAAATATTTCACCTTCCATTTTTGCAGCCAGACCCTGCAGGCAGAGATATCTCCATCCGACCAATCTTGGAGCACTGCGAAAACACTCACATGACAATTTGGCTTGGGATTGTCTACGCTTATAAAGGGCTGCTGATGGTAAGCATAGCTTTTTCTTCATAACACTGACTTCAAGCTGCTATTTACTGATAGGCATGAACTGAACTAGATTTGCTTTTCTGATGGCTGGGAGTGAGTTAAAACTTCCTTGAATACATCTTTTATGATTGGACTTGCTCTAAAGTTCTTTAAGTGGTAATATGTGGATATATATATGCACGTGTAAAATAAATAAGTCATTAATAGCACTTAAGCTGAACACTGCAAACCAAGAAATTCAGTATTGAAAAGATGTGTCTATGAATGATACAGAAAGATTAATTTGGACCATGAATCAAAATAACCCTTTTATCACTGAGGGCCATCTCCACAAAAAGATTTAGTTACTAAAATAGACCTTGGGAACCAGGTGTCCTGAACCTTGATAGTTTTAAAAAACCAAACCTGTAAAGGTGTTTACTAGTGATTAAAAGCTTCTAAGCCTGAAGGTTTTAAAAACATCTGATTTTGACAGCACTGACCAGCTGAGCACCTATCTTGAGTTGAGCTCCATCTGGATCCTAAACTTAGATAAACACTAGTTTACATTGCCCAAAGGCTTCAGTCTGCTCTGTGTGTTTGTAGCACACCTGTTTGTTAGGACACCTGTGAAGGACTCAGTCAGCTGCTTCCACTTGGCATGGTTGGTGATGCTGCTCTGGGGGAAGGAGGGATCTGCTGGTGCCTGGAGTGGTCGTCTTCCCTCTCCACAGTGAGTGACTGCACTGCTGGGCTGCTTTTTTTTCAAGCTGAAAGATCTTTAAATACACAAGGTGAAGTTCAGCAGGTAGGGATGAGAGCTTTTTATTCTAAACAGTCAGTAGCTTTCTGATCAGACTACTTTGTTGGGAAGTGCCTTCAGGCAGAGAAGATAGTACCACCAAGTCTTTCCAGTTCCCAGATGATCCTGGAGCTGCCAGACAGAAGGAGCCTTCCCACTTTCCTATGTAAAAAAGACAAACGTAAAAGCAACTGTAGGTGCAGATGCCTGTTTTTAGAAGAGTGTCCAAGCAAGCATGAAACTGAGAGCTAGGACATATTTCATCCTCGGGAAAGGATCAGGAATTAGGAGAGATTCCACATCTCAGGATTTCTTATTGGCCAGCTATGCTTGGCTCTGGATTCACAGGAACCTCAGCTTGTAGCACAGCGTTGAAAGATTTTTGTTTTGAAGGCAAGGCCACCAGAAGTCGTGTAACTAAGCAGCACTGAGGTCACTGAGTGGACAGTCACAACTGTCCATTGGCATAAGACATCATGCTTTATGCAAGATCATGGCATGCTACCCTAAATTGTGCCCATACATTTTACCTGAAACTTCTTTGCACACCAGTGAACTAGTTTAGCTTAAAACAGATTGTAGCAAATAAAAGGGGGCAAAGACTCCTTCAGGCTGTCAGAGCCCCTGTACTGTAGCAGGGCCCATCTGCAGGTCTCCATGTGGAGCTAGGAGTTTCTTAAACTGCGACTTATATTTCTTTGCTCAATTCTCCCTAACCTGCAAAGTGCCAGTTTTGTATTTTGTGTCTTTTTTAAGCTAAACCTTCCAAAGAAATGCAGCTAAACTGGGAAACGTAGCTTTAGTACCCAATTGCTGATGAAATATTTAACTTAATTGCAATATTTACAACCTATGTAGAGATAGTTTGTATCCGTTACATCAGATTTATACAGTTATTTATCTTCAGAGGTAAGCTTCTTAAGTTTTGTCCATTTTCTGGTGTATTACTTTACTACTGGGTTGATATATCTGTCAATAAATTCCTGCCCCACGCTTGGGAGACTATTTTTCACTTTGCATTTTTAATTTCACAGGATTTTTCTTAGAAAATTTGTTAAAAGGAACGTTTTCCATACAATTGTTACTTTCCAATTCCCTTCTACAGAATTTGAACGGCTTATTGGGTTGTTTTTTTTCCTGTTCTTCCAGGTAGAAGTTGCCAGTATTCCTTAAGACATTTTTCTCTATAGCTCAGTTTGAAAACTAAGCAAGTAAATACATTTGGTTTACATAGAGCAGGGGAATTAAAATGTCTTTAAAAATACTGAAGGATTCAATCACTTGGTGTTTTGGGGACTTTGTCTAAAAATAACTTCAATTATATTTTCAATTAAAAACCTGTAATTTGTTATTAAAGAGGGAAAATGACATTATGTATTTTAAAAATGCATCCTCAGGTAAGTTTCTTTCAAGTTTTTTTCAAGCTTGAGTTGGACTGGACAGGGATCAAACTGCACTGTTTCTCACTGCAAAAAAACATTTGCCTTAGCTTGGTTTGTTGGCATGTGTGTTGGACTGTTTTCTGCAAGATATGTGACTCAGTTTGATTTAGTTTGCAAATGCCATTTGGCATTATTCATCATACATATTTCAGGCACACGGTGTTTCATAACCACAAATGAAATATAAACTTTTTATTACTCCAGTGCCCTTTTATCACACAAATCGCTACACATGAGAAAGGAAGATACACTTCTGAATCACTTAAATAATTGCCATGGTGAGTTGTATGAGGACAAGAGAACTGATGCATTTTATCTCATCACCAAAGATGTTTCTGTACACCACACACACCTTGCATTCAGAGCAAAAAAATGAGCCTCTCATGTTACTGTATCATCTTATAAAGATTTATCTAACACAGAATTCTGCACTTTGCAATAATAAAAAACTTGTTTCTAATTCTATATGTTATACTAAAGAGCTAGTATTGCTGATTACAGTAGAATGGCAATATTTAAGGTGAAATGGCTTACTGATTTGCTCAGGCCAAAATAGTTTCTAGTGACTTCTTGTCTCAAAATGAGAATACAAAAAAATTAGGTTAACCTAAAAAAGTATTTTTCTTTTTTGGCTTGAAGATATAAAGCATTTTGATGACTTCAATGCACTGATGCAGTTAACAACTCACTCAGGGTAGGACAGAACACAGAAGGACAGGAAAGGGCAGGGAAGGGAAGGCAAGGTAAAGCAAAATAAGGGAAGACATTACTCCCCAGGATGCGCAGGTTCCTTCTATGTTAAAGTAAGCCAAGGCTCATGATTCTTCAGTTGTCTCAGAAGGAGTGTGAGGAAATGCATCCTAACTATACAAAGGGTTTTCAGTTACTGGATTCTGACTCCTCAGGACTGGTGACCAGAGAATGAAAGGAAAATGACCATCCTAAATCTTGCCTTTGTCATTGTATTAGTTGTCTTAGTGACCCCAGCAAAGTCCCACTGTACGTATGGGACTCAGGTTTTTTTCCCCGTCTTAGGTTCAGCTCCTAAAATGCTACATACAAATTCAAGGTCTGGCTGCGTGTACATGGTGACCACCAGTTGCAGTATGCATAGCTTTTGATTCTGATGATGCAGACACCGTAGAAAAATACCTTTATTTCATGTAGTCGAATCGATGACAGAAATCACATCATCTTAAACTTGCTGGTGGCTCATAATTAGTGAGTGCACCAACATCTTTGTGAGGCGTATGAATCATGTTTCTGATCTCAGCCAGATCAATACCAGATTAAAGACAGAATCACAGAATAACCAGGTCGGAAGAGACCCACCAGATCATCGAGTCCAACCGTTCCCATCAAACACTAAACCATGTCCCTTAGCACCTCATCCACCCGTGCCTTAAACACCTCCAGGGAAGTGACTCAACCACCTCCCTGGGCAGCCTCTGCCAGTGCCCAATGACCCTTTCTGTGAAGAATTTTTTCCTAACGTCCAGCCTAAACCTCCCCTGGCGGTGCTTGAGGCCATTCCCTCTTGTCCTGTCCCCTGTCACTTGGGAGAAGAGGCCAGCACCCTCCTCTCCACAACCTCCTTTCAGGTAGTTGTAGAGAGCAATGAGGTCTCCCCTCAGCCTCCTCTTCTCCAGGCTAAAGACCCCTAGCTCTCTCAGCCGCTCCTCATAAGACCTGCTCTCCAGCCCTTTCACCAGCTTTGTTGCTCTTCTCTGGACTCGCTCCAGAGCCTCAACATCCTTCTTGTGGTGAGGGGCCCAGAACTGAACACAGGATTCGAGGAGCGGTCTCACCAGTGCTGAGTACAGAGGGAGGATAACCTCCCTGGACCTGCTGGTCACACCGTTTCTGATCCAAGCCAAGATGCCATTGGCCTTCTTGGCCACCTGGGCACACTGCTGGCTCATATTCAGTCGGTTGTCAACCAACACCCCCAGGTCCCTCTCCTCCAGGCAGCTTTCTAGACAAACTTCTAGTCTGTAGCACTGCATAGGGTTGTTGTGCCCCAACGTATTGGACTCCTGTAGGGTGCTTTGTATATTGTCCACATGCATGAGACTGGTCTACAGTTTGATTGCCATCTTCCTGATAATGTATTTAATTAATATTAGACTCAACATGTACATATGTTGGAAGTTTCTTTGTATTACTGGCTTATTATTACAGTTGCATGTTATTCAGCTACTGAGAAACAGGCTTTCAAGGCCAAGGCATATTTCACATTTGGCTGTTGCTCTGCATATTAAATCCTACTTTTACCCTTTAAGTGTTAACTCAGGGGGTTTTAAGCTGTAACTAATATTGCTGACCACTCCTGATACATGGATTTAACATATGGTCCTTAGCTAACCTTGCTGAAGCTGAAAACATCAGTATTTCAAGGTGAAAATAGGAAAAACTAATACATATACATCATGGGATTTGGTAAAGGTTGCTAAGAATAAGAAATTTAATTCCTTGTAATGCTTCATATTCCAGGATTCTCTCTTGGTCACTATAGTTGACATACACTACTCTGTAGTTGACTTATGAAGCCAAATAAAATATTAATTCAACTAAAACGTGTCTTTTGGATAATAGTCAATTTTAATTTCAAACCTGAAAGAACCCCTGTTTCCTGAGGCTCTCTAATTACTAAGTTGAATTTATTATAGCCTCTTTCAAGTCAATGTACAAATATGGGACAGCACTAGGTCAGGAATTTTGGAAATCTATCATTTTTTCCATTAGCTTCTCATTAATGACTAAACATCGAGATCTTTCACCTAGATTTCAATTGGTTTAAATGTGTTATATTCATTTTGTAACATACTATTTTAAATGACAATACTATGCAATATTGAGACAAACACTACTGAGAAATCCTAGTAAGGGGGATAAATGTGATTATCTTCATTCAGTCTTGCAATCTCCTAGCATGTTGAAATATATCAGTATCCTCTTTTTTTGTCATTTATCGCCTGAGTTCACGCATCAGACATTTCATTAATTTGCTTAGGATAGAAATTACTGTAACAGCTCCATAATCACTGAAGGTGTTCCACTTTCTCTTTTCCCATATGGCCTCTTTATGTCTTAAATGAAGCTTTGCCAGGATTCCAATAAATATCAACAAATTAAGTCCAGCAGTCCAACTTCTAA
The DNA here is from genome assembly GCF_032191515.1 of Phaenicophaeus curvirostris. Classification (NCBI taxonomy): domain Eukaryota; kingdom Metazoa; phylum Chordata; class Aves; order Cuculiformes; family Cuculidae; genus Phaenicophaeus; species Phaenicophaeus curvirostris. The sequence goes on along the minus strand of NC_091394.1, from coordinate 8,144,529 downwards.
ATTAGTTCCTAAAATTCCTGCATGCAAGTTACTGGATCTCTCTGATTACAACAGCTTGCCTTGACAGGGTTTTCAAGAGCTCACTTACTGCTGGAATAAGCTACATTTCAGTGATTTGGAAATACATGAATGCATTGTTCCATCTATATGTAAATATAGGACAAAACTATTCATTAAGCATACCAAACCATGTATCGTTACTATAGAATTTGTCATCTTTCAAGGAATGAATCATTGTTGGTATTTCTTCTACATTTTTAGAAATCCTTATGAGGTTTGTTAATGCTGCTAGCCATTTATTTTCTACTATATATTTAACTTCCCTTTCCATTATCTTTATATTAGAAGTTTAATTCTTAATCATTATTATGAATTTTGTCTTTGACCTTCGTTATATTCTGTCTAGTCTTTGTCCAGGCTTATTGCTTGTTCGTTTTAAAATCCCCAACAACCAAGCAATTTTTAAGGTAAGGAAAGCTTCTTTACATCTATGAAGTTTAGAGCAGATTGTTTTGCCCACACCCAAACATCCTTCAGTTGCTGCTTGTAAATGTTCCTGTTGCTACCCCTGCTCCTGTCTCCAGTATCTTCCTTCGGTTTAATGGCTAATCTCTAAACATTAATTTTCCAATGTTTTCATGCACTTGCAAGTAGATTTGCAAAAATGAGTTAAGTACCATGATTTAGAGCTTGGGCTGCAGTCAGTGCCCAGCGGCTCTGTCTTCAATCGGCACTTGGCTGAGAGAGCAGCTTGGCCAGGGTACATGGACCTCACTAGCCTGAAATGCCTTTTTGAACTCCACTAGAGGTTGGTTGTGTGACAGGCACCAGTGGGCAAACACCCTGCCTGAGGTCAGACAGCCCTGAGCATGCAGAGAAGCAGAAATTTGGGTGCTAACAGAATTCAGGCACCTACAGGTGGTACTGAGGTACAACCTGGTTGTCCTTGCTGGATGCTGGGTGTAGCTTCTCGCTACCACTTCAGGTGCTTAAGCCCTTTCTGTATGTCTAGCCCAGGAGCTGCTTGTGAACAGTACAGCTGTGGTGTGTATTAAGGCACGGGTGGATGAGGTGCTAAGGGGAATGGTTTAGTGTTTGGTAGGAATGGTTGGACTCGATGATCCGGTGGGTCTCTTCCAACCTGGTGATTCTGTTCTATGATTCTATGCACTCCTGATTTTGGCTGTATTCCTCTATTTACTTAATATAGACCAGATATAAAGAAATTCTCATTTTGCTCTGAGACGGGTCGAGCAGTGGAGCAGGTTGCCCAGAGACATTGATTAGCCCTCATCCTTGGAAAGTTTCAAGTTCAGAGTATGTAAAGCTGTGAGCAGCCTGGTCTGACCCCACAGGTGGCCCTGCTATTTAAGCAAGAGGTTGCACTAGATGATTTCCTTAAGTCCCCCCCAATTATCATATGATACTATATCAATGATATGTCTATTCTTAATTGAACTCTTTATCAAATTAATGCATTTTATGCGCATAAAATTGAATAGTCTTCAGATTATGTTAAAATTCCTAATTATTTTCTGAAATTTCCTTTGATTTTTAACACATCAATTTGCATTCTTTCCTAATTCCCTTCATGATCAAAAAGTGTACTTGGAAGAAGGGACTGCTGCCTTCTCAATTAAATTGCATGATTTCAGCTCATATTTATGGTTTGTTTAACACCAACCCATCTGTCCCATCTAACAATCATTAGATAGGAATATAGTTAAGCTTTCCAGTGGAGAAAAGTAGTTTATAGTGGTACCAGATACTAGTTGAATCTTTAATAAAACAGTGGAAGTGTTTTAGAATCCAAAACATAACTTGCCATATGGTTTTGTAGGATAAATTTTTCCCTACTGTGGCCATAAGGAAACTTCAAATATGTTCTTCAAATATTGCAGATACTGCAATGTTCCCTTACATGTCTCTTGACATCTATTTTTTTATAGCAGAAATAGATTTAAATTGTAACACACACTTGTTTTTATCAGAGATGTTTGATTGTTTTACAGTGTTGTCTGTAGTAAACTTTTGCCAGAGACAGTATAGAGCTATTCCAATTCTTTAATAACCAATAGCGTGTTTGTTTCAACCTAATTACTATAACGTGTTTCATGACAAAGCAGAATTTTCACGGCAGAAAGTCAGATACAATCTGAATAGAAAGAAGGGAAAATATTTTATTAACCTGCTGGGTTTTGGGAGGCTGGAGTATAGAGTGGAAAATTATATCTGGATGCATGTTTATTTCCATAGTTTTGTGCAGCTGCTCTTCCATGGTGCTCTGGGCACCATACAAAGTGCCCTGCAGCAAAAGGGACATTACCAAGACCTTTACAAAGAAGGCCCTTCAACGGAATAGCTGACTATCACATCTTGCAATTAAGAAAATATTTAAATATTATCCTAATGCTTGATAGAAATATTATTCTTCCCTTTAGTACTGTTTATCCAGAGCATCTCTGTGAAAACCAATTAAAAACACAGCTGACTCACATCACATCAGGGGAGTGAGGGATGATTTAACATCAGATTTTGCTGACTGTGAAGGCAGGAGATATACAAGGGTATAGTTAGTTTTTCAGTTTGGTAACCTTACTTGGTGTGCTACGAATTGAAAAAAAAAATTACTTTTCTATACGTCTTCCTGGAAATTGCTCAGTGTTTTTTACTGCCCAGTTCTCCAGAGAAAACCTGAAATAGCAAAGTGCTTTTTTTGTTTGTTTGTTTGTTTGTTTTGCAAATTCTCATTTAAAAAAATCTGCAGCCATTACACTGAAATAAAAATGTGCCTATGTCTGGGTTTGATCTGGATTTAGTGCATGAACATGAGTAGGGAAACCCACAACTCCAGCTTCAGAGGTTACTTCAGATTGAGAGTTATTTACAGGCCAGAGTCCAGAACTGCCTTTATTTTAAGAGGCAGCAGGAGGGGAAATCTCCCAGTAATGTAGCCAGAAAAAAAAAGCAACCAAAAAAAACCAAAAACAAAGCAAAAAACACCCGCCAGCTGTAAGATCTTTGAAATAACGGCTTACTTTTGTTCTTTCATGCAGCACAACATGGCTGTGATCCACAAGTGAGCTCAGTAAGTGCTACTACAATACAGTAATTAGCTGCAAAGCTGCAGCATCATCCAATACATAATCTTTCCAAAACCATACCCTCTAGTTATTGGCAAGCATGACTTCTGACAGGATTGGAGACCTTTCCTCTCGTATTTCTCTTCTCTTGTCTGATATCCTCAGTATAATTCTCTTTCTTTATCTTTCTTTCCTAATACACCTCATAACTCATGTTCAAAGTATAAGCTAACGTGACTTTGAAATGAAACATATAGGCATAACTTTTCTAGGGCAGTACCGGGACAAAGGGAGTATAGGAGGATAAATAATTTCCAGCCTGTCATCTGCCAGTCTATGAAGTACAATAGCAAATTAGGCACTTGATTGTATTCATACATGTGGATCTGTAAGCTATTGTTGCAATGCTTAGTAGTCATTCTGGTGAATGAGATTTAAAATTAACTAGCTAGTAGATTTTCGGAAAAAAACAGTGTTATATATTTTCTAATACTTGAGCCACGAACACTTTTACTATACTCCAAGTTACCATAATTTAGTCAGTATAAGATTTTTAAAAATTAAATTTTTGGCTATTAAACTCTATACACACAAATATTGTGTTCTTCATAGTCCTGCTAATCCTCTAGAACTTTAATATAGATTTCTCTTAGTGTCCAGAATTATATTTGCAGTCACAATGATATAATCCGACTGTCTTCAGATGCTGTTTTCCACAGACCTATTCAATGGTTGTCTCATAGGCCTTTTAGGTGCACTGAATACAATCTAAACCCACCACATCAGCTGCTGCAGAGATAATGCTCTACATCACTGTAGTGTCAAATGGAACCTACCTACCCTCAAACGAAAGATGAAAGCAACCAATCTTGCCTGTACAGTCCAAATCAACATTTTAGGACACTTCCTACATCAAGATTTCCTACATTTAGGCTGGACATTAGGAAAAAATTCTTCACAGAAAGGGTCATTGGGCACTGGAACAGGCTGCCCAGGGAGGAGGTTAAGTCACCTTCCCTGGAGGTGTTTAAGGCACGGGTGGACGAGGTGCTGAGGGACATGGTTTAGTGTTTGATAGGAATGGTTGGACTCGATGATCCGGTGGGTCTCTTCCAACCTGGTTATTCTATGATTCTATGAAGATGATGAGTATTTAGTAGACTAAAATGGGAAAGGCTTTAAGTTAATGACTAACGATGTAGGGAGCCCTCCTAGTTGCATTCTGTCTGTCTTTGATTGAGATCCCTGAAGGGACTTAAGTTAGACCACTAGACATGACAGTGGACTATTGTGCTCCTTAAGTTTTAGGTAACTGTTTTCTGTGGGAGAACGCATAGCCCTAGATATTCAAATTAATTCTGTGACGCACAGGATCTTTCAGGAGCCTCAAGAGAGGATTTGTAACTGCTGGTATGAGCTGCCTAAGTGAGCTGGTATGAAACAGTGGGGACAGACATTTCCTGCCTCTCTCTGAATCCAGCACACGAGCACTGCTAAGAGCTGTCTGCCTCCATCCCTGTGCGTTTATGCATGCCTGCTCTAAAGAATGTTTAATCAAAATTCTCAGCAGAGATCAGAACTAGCATCCCACGCAAGTGCCCAAGTAATTAAGACAGTCAGTCTCTCATTACGTAAAATCTGACAACTCTGAAAGAAATTTGATAGCTCCTTCTGAAAACAGCCTCTAGTGTGGGGCTAGGGAGTACATCACAGGCAAAGTCTGGAGTCGTGCCGTGTTGTCCAAACACGAAGCTATGCAACGGTCATCATAAGCATCATTGTCTTGAACAAAGATGGCTAACTGTTATTTTGTGGGGTCCCAAGCATCTAGATATGTTCTGGAAAGCCTTTACCAGCTTGAGTCCTCTGGGAGCAATAGAAGGAGAGACAGCTGTGTTGCAAATCCCAGCACGCAGCCTTAAATGTCAAATAGTCTTTAAATTGCACAGCAGTCTCCACACTTAGATATCCCCAAGTATAATGAGAAGTATGATTTACATAGCTGGGGAAGACTGATGTTTAAAGTTTAGGTACCAGGAGTAAAGAGCAGCTTAGCTGGGTTACCGAGGGTTTGTGGTTTTAGCTGGAGCTCCTGCGTTTCCTATTCAAAATTGTCAAGGAGTCATGGAAATCTGGGCATTTCAGTATCAATGTCTGCATCCCATTCATCAGCCAAGCCATTTTTCAGGATTTTTAGTCATAATAGCTAATCTTTCACATGCAAAGATTGTCTGTGCCTCAGGAAGGGTGTCAAGAAGAAGAGCAGACAGAGGGAAAGCAAAGTGCCACATTTCCTCAGTAAGGCTCTATCTCAGGAGAAATCCTATAAACTCCATTGAGCTCTGCAGACACTTGTAGCAGGCAAAAAAAGGAGCACCTCTGGAATCACCATTGTCCTGGCAGCAGGCTGTAGAAAACTCTCAGCTTTTATCTGTGTACGAGTCTCAAAGATGAGCTGAGACTTTTAGGAAAGAGCAGCTCTTATCATGAGGCAAGCATTTTACTCAAAATGCCAATACAAATCAAAAACAATACTCTCAGATTTATACTGCATCATTCTGAGAAAACCCACTTGCTTCAAGAGACTCTCCCTTTCTTTAGTTAGCATATAAATAAATATCTTCCTTTCATCTGGAAGACGCTTGACCATTTTCTATGCTATTCTCAATTATAAATGAGAATAGGCCAAACCATAACCTCCATAACACTGTTCAAATGGTCTTTTTCCATTATAATTGATATTTTAGATCACTTTATAACTGCCTCGGCTATAAATTCATGCCTATTATTTGTAATAAGTGCTGGCCTCATTTAAGTATATTGGCTGTATTCCCAGAATAATGCTTTTGGAAGGGTATCTGTTCATACAGGGAGAAATGGGGGAGAGTGAGGGATGGCCCACAACCCTAATAATCTCATTAATAATTAATTCTAGCAGGAGAAGATAGAAATCTTCTCCATAGTTAATCCAGGTCTCATCTCTTTAAAAATGTGATGTAGACACGCACACAGAGTTTCCTTCTAACCCTCAAAACAGCTCAGACCAGACAGTTTGTCAGTTGATGGGCTGGTAAATATATGTAAATTTGAAGCACAGATGAGCTGAGCTGCAGCAAGAGTGCAGGGAATGCCGAACAGGCAGCTGCTGAGGCGGTGGAGTGCCTTGGAGGAATATTTGTATCCTGAATGAAGATATTGTCAGTGTATATCACCAGTACAGCCAGGTCAATACAGTGGACTATTTGTTTCTGCAGAGCCTGTAAAGGAATCTGTGTGTTATCTGCTCCATCTGTGCATGGAGCCAGACCCATCCTTTCTTATTGGAAGCATCACCTTGTTTAGATGAGGGGCTCCAGGAAATGTAATAGAGGATAAGCTGCTTCTCTGGCACAAAAATATCCAGCTCAATAACCAGCTTACCAACCTCAGCTACCCTAGTTGAATGCCTCTGAGACCCTTCAAGAGCAGCCCTCTCCCATGCTCCATTTGCAGCAGCCACTGATTTTTTTTCCTGCACTTCTTCAGCTGCTGGGAAAGGCAGGGGGAGAGGCAGGGGACTGTAGTGAGGTGTGGGCTCTAGTACTGCTAGAGGTTATGGGTAAAACACAAGAGGTAAGCCTGCGACAAGAAGGAAAGGGAGTGCTCTGGAAAGGACACTGCCCTGCAGAGGTGTGTGGAGTGGCCCGCAGATCAAGGGAGGTGATTCTGCCCCTCTATTCCTCTCTTATGAGACCTCATCTGGAATGTTGTGTCCAGTTCTGGGATCCTCAGCATAAGAAGAATATGGAACTGTTGGAACGGGTTCAGAGGAGGCTACAAAGATGATCACAGGGCTGGAGAACCTCCCATACGAGGACAGGTTGAGACAGTTGGACTTGTTCAGCCTGGAGAAGAGAAGGCTCCGAGGAGATCTTATAGCTAATCTGAAAGGGGCTACAGGAAAGCTGGAGAGGGACTGTTTACAAAGGTTTGTAGGGATAGGACTAGGGACAATGGGTATGAACTGGAGAGGGGCAGATTTAGGCTAGATGTAAGGAGGAACTTCTTCACCATGAGGGTGGTGAGGCACTGGCACAGGCTGCCCAGGGAAGCTGTGGCTGCCCAACCCCTGAAGGTGTTCAAGGTCACGTTTGATGGGGTCTTGGGCAGCCTGATCTAGTGTGAGGTGTCCCTGCCCATGGCAGGGGATTGGGGCTTCATGATCTTTAAGGTCCCTTCCAACCCAAACTATTCTATGATTCTATGAAATGGTGCCAAGAAAGATTTGGGTACAAATTGCAAGGGCAACTGATGCTGCTATTACTGGGAAGAGCAACCCCTCCCCACGTATCTTGACTTAGATTGTGGCAGAGATGGCAGCTTTGGAAACTGGGTGAGCAAGAGGCTTGCTGGACTTGGCAGCTCCTCCAGCCTGCCACGTTCCATAGGCTGAAAGTAGGTGCCTTATCTGCCAAAGCCTTCCAGCCAGGTCTGCTCATGAACACGTGACAGGGTAACATATGTGTTGTAGGCAAGAGAACAAAACAAGCCAACAAGCTCAGCAATAAGAGAGCAGAGCTGGCAGTTCAGCAGTAAGTCCTGGATTGAGTGCCTGGGTGAGTAGGTAGGTGCCTGCAGCTTGCTAGTTTCTGTAGGAGTGCAAAGCAGCTGAGTCACAAATGGTTGGGTTTGTTGCCATTGTTAGTTGAGGTAAAAACTAGGCAAATAATCACAGAAATTTGCAGTTATTAAGGTCCAGTTACTACTGTGTTTGAAAGCACAGAAGGGCAAAACTGACTCTGGATAGCAAACATAAAACTATCAGTTCCTTAGTCTCTTGTGCTTGACTGACAACCAAACAACGTTCTTCTAGTCCAGGGAATTTGCCTTCAAAATTTTTGGTTTACCCCTCCAGAAAAAAGGCAAACATAAGGTAAATTTGTCTAGGCAACTGTAATTAATCTGCAAATGGAATCATCATAGACCTTTAATTCCCTGGATTACCGCGTGGGTTGCAGTTCTTTGAAACAGACAGTTATCTGCATGACATGGCAGTGAATAAATATGTTGGTCTGGGAGGGAGGGTACCAAGGTCAATGGGAACACATCTTTTTCCTTCTTGCCTGTCCTTGCAGTGCACTCAGAAAAAGCTGGAAAACACAGAAACCATGCCTTGGGTCTTAGTGATGATTCCTCTCTCTATCCTTCCCTCCTACTGAATCTGCTCTCTGCCATTCTTCCTAGGGCACCATATACTCTCACCAGGCTTTTCAGGCTGGGTTACCTATTTACAATATCTTCAGTGTGTTTATGGATTTACTGTGCTGCCATTTCTCTGATGAATGTAAGAGAAAGAAACTAATACTTCGCATCAGTTCGTGTCATAGAAAAATCTAATTGAATTTCAAGGGATGAAGACAGCTTCCTTACATTAAAGACTTTCCCCTGCTGAATTGCAAAAGCATATTGCAAATAACAAACAGGGTAAAATTTGAAAATACACCAAAGAAATGAGCAAAACAAAAAATGGCACAAGAATATTTTATGCCAGAAATCATTAGACAACTGCAATTGAAAGGCCATTACCAACTCCCACTATAATAAAAGACATTATAATTGCAGTCTGAACAACTAGGGTGGCACTTTCTACATTGTATATTTGTCTCCCATGGGACACATCTTGGCACTGCTGTTTATTAATGTAGATGATAATCATACAATGAATGACTGGATTGATAAGAATATATTGAGAACAGCTGCTAAAAATAGCTAAAAGAACAACAGACATTGTATCTTTACTGGAATCCTTGGAAACAAACAGGAAGGGCTGCTCTTAAAAATTACCAAAAGTATAAAATGAAGATAGCAATGGGTTTTTGAGAAATTTGTTCACATCACAACTAATTCCAAGTCTCACATTTTTCTTGTGAGAGCAGGAATCTGTCTTGTGAGCAGAACAAATCACACAAGTAATTAGGTATTGGGTAAAAGGTAGGTGTATATCTCTATATTGTAATATCACTTATATTTGTCAAGTTATAAAACATATCAGTTTAAAATTAATGCTTTTTCTGGATACCAGCCAGTTCCTCTTATAATTATCTTCTTTTCCCTTCTTTTACCGTTTCAGTTATTCGGGTGTTTCCTAGCCTGGGAGACACGAAACGTCAGCATTCCTGCTTTGAATGATAGCAAGTACATCGGAATGAGTGTGTACAACGTGGGGATAATGTGTATTATTGGTGCCGCTGTTTCATTCCTTACTCGGGACCAACCCAATGTGCAGTTCTGCATCGTTGCTTTAGTCATAATATTCTGCAGCACCATTACTCTCTGCCTCGTGTTTGTACCCAAGGTAGGTGAATTTGTTTATTGTGGGGCTGGATGGTTTTTCCCCTTCTGTTTTGTAATTGTGATTTGATATGTAAAAGTTCGTTGCCTTTTCAAGCACAGTGGGTGTGTGAGTTCTACACCAAACCCATCTATAATCTCGTGTCTCCGAGTCCTGCCAGAAACGACAAAGCCTCATGACATTTTGGAGAAATTGGAGCATGCAAAGTTACAGGAGTGTGAATGCATGTGTTTCTAATGCCTTTATCATTACTGAATCTGCGACTAGGGAAACAAAGGTTGTTTTCTGTAATTTCAATGGAAGAGTCTTCATTTCCAACTTTTAGGAACTTTTTGGAAAGAGTGGTAAAGTGGAGATTCAGGAGGGACAGGTCCAGTTGTTGATTGCTACACTTTTATGTACCCAAAGCAAGATAGTTACAGTCTCTGCTTCTATGCCTTTAAAATAGTAAGATCTTTTTAGCTCACTAGCATGTTATAAGGTCAACTATCTTGAAACCCCTAAGGTATTTGGGTATGGTGGTACAAAAGGCTTTATCAGTACTTCACAGGAAAACTGTGTAAGCTACGGATCTCTCTTAATTAAAATTAAAGATATTTTTTATTATAAGTATATTAGTGGACTAAGTGAGGCATAGACTCAGAGACACATACTTTTGTTTCTTTTTGCTCTTTTGGGTTCTGAGGATGTTTTCGTTGAGCATTGTTGGAAGAACCGAGACGACATTTACCCACGGAGGGCTGTAACTTGATCGTGTTGCTTTCAGAGTTAAGCTTTAGACATTAGTATGATCTTGAATAAAGGGAAAAGGGATTTCTACATAAGTTTACTTTACAAAAGCAACAGGTTCTGGAGAGCATATTTTATATTTTAAAGTAAAATGCATGGCTGTATTTATTTTAAGCAACTTGAATAAACCTAGCTTATCACCCTGAATCAGATATGCATGCAATTCCATGTCTGAAACATTTGCAAGGCAAGGCTCTATCTACAGGGCCTTTCACCTGAGGAATTTGGTTTTAGGTTTTTCAAATGAGCAGTGATAAAAAGGTTGTGACACTTTACTGCTTCATGTTCAGTCAATATACTGAGTGAATTGTAGAGAATAAGTTCTGATGCTAAGTGGCATTCCTGGTGATGGATCTAACAGAGGGACCAAGAACTATGTGTGTAAAAGAAACAAGCTAATAAATTTGCGTCAAAGTGTTCCCTCTGAAAGAAATTAGAGGCACAAACTAGCAATGGAAGACGACTTGATCTGCAAAAGGAGCAAAGCAAGTCATTCTTCAGCATCAACTAACCAGTAAGGGTTTACAAGTTCTGTAATTCATTTCTCAAAGGCTGAAAAGCTGCACAAACATATACAGTCATATTCTTATTCTGGATCTTTGAGAAAAAAAAATCTCAATTTTTTTTCTAAATTAAGGGAACATTCACAAACACAACAATGGAGAGTACTTTGAAATACTGCAAGACTTAAGTGTGTAAGCTGTATGAAAGTGCATATTAAAACTGTGATGCCAAAAATACCTCCAAAGAATGTCAGAACTCTCTTCAAAGAGAAAATATTATTAATACTGTGACATGCTCTTCTGCCTCTTTGCTTTCATGCTCCTTTGCCCAACCTTTTCTGCTGCCACAGGCTCTGAAACAGCCTTTCTGGTTCCTTTTTTTAATCCCTTCATCTGATCTTCTTTTAAACCCCAATTACCCTGCCCTCATTATTCCTCTCAGTTCCTTCTACTCAAAATACAAACGTGAACCATAGCCTTCTAGCATGAAATACTTCATCTCATTCCATGTATCAGCAAGTTTCCAAATGCTTAGCTATTTTGTGTTAAATATGGTCATTGGATAAGGTACAAAAAAAAAACAAACAGTTGAAGCAGGAGCTGGAATGCAGCACTCCTGATGCCCATGTGAGTGTTTTTGTGGCTGGAGAGTTCCTCTTCTTAGGCTTATACATTTTGCTGTATATTTTTTCTCATCATGCTGTGCCACAGCTAGAGCAGAACAGCTGGCAAGCACTATTTCCTCCAGCCTGCTCCAGCACAGGTTTCACAATAACCTGTCTGGACCCTGCAGATGATTAGCTCTGGCACCACTCAGCTTGTACATCTGGGTAAGAAGTCAGTGTGAGAGAGGCAGCAAGTCTCCCCCCTTAACAAGTATGTAGTCAATTAGTACAATTTCAGCAATGTAGGAAGTGAAATACTAAAGCCTGTGGCTCATCAAGCACAAGAGATGATACTGAAGACTTGCAAGACTACATTTTTTTCACTTAAGGCCAGACAAATTCAAGCAGTAATGAGGGTTTGGGGCTAGGTGAGTAGTTCTACTTCTCTGCTATACAAAGCAAAACATATACCTTTTAACTGATCTTCAGCAGTTTCCTGGGCCTTCCGACAGCCTTGAAATTCAGTTTTTGCCCCACAACTGTTTTATGCATCTGAATAGGCAACTATTCAACTATGTAGGCAAACTAGGGAAGAAACATGACATTTTCCACTTACTTCTTGTCAGCTCACTGATTTTATTTACTTGTAACCTGGCAGTTACTGTGCTTCTACAGTTAAATGTCCATCTCATCCATCACCACTTTATTTGGTGCCAAGTGCCTTAGAAGAAATATGTGTAAAATCCTATAGTAGAGTAAGATAGATCAGGGGAAAATTGTATATTGCTTTCTCCATTAAAAGGTATCCTCAAGTACAAATGTTGATATCCATTATACTGCCTCCCATTTGGAGTAACTGTAGGCATTCTTGTTACCTGATTAAAAAATGTCCAAACATTTTTTAAACTATTCTCTATTTCAGGGTTCAAGAATGTCTTGTAGAAATTATCTGCACAGTTCAAACATGCATTATGTTTATATTTCTTGTTAGAACTGACTGCTATGACTAATTATCTTTTTAGTAGTGAGTAGGGCTATAGTATAGCATAATCCCCGCTTCTTTAAAAGAAGCAATCCTAATACGTATTCTTTCTTCATTAAGTAATTTTCTCATGTTTATCCTTTTTTTATCAAAAGTCAACATCCTTCTGTTTTATCTGCTCCATTCCTTTAGAGACAGAACACTGCTCACTTCTAGTCACCCACCAAGCACATACCACTGTTGATTGCATTGGCATAAACACATTAATTCTAATCCAGTTTCCTGCAGCGCAGCAAAGAAAAATCAGTTCTAAGGGACCAAGATAAAAACATTATTTTCTGTGTTGGTGGCATTTTTTGTCTATTTGGCATTGACTTTGTAGATATTCAGCATTGACTCTTAGCAGAAATTTAAACTGCACAGATGCAAGACAGCAAGACACAAGTTCCACTGATTTTATGGACAGAAAAAACAAAGCTCATCTCACCTCATCTCTTGTACAGTGAGCCAACAACACAGCCCATGTACTTTTCAATCTAATCCACACTATGGGAATAAATTCATTAGCGCATATGTCCTTGTGGCAAAACATCCAGTCTTTGAATAAAACTCCCAGAAAAAGATGAGTCGATTGATGGATGGCTATGCTTCTGTCTTATATTAAGTTTGAACTTACGCTGCATCATACTGCAAAACTTTCATCTTGTATCATATTTCCTGCTAATTTAAGAAGCCTTGTAATTACTGTTTTTCACCTTCAGCTTCATTTTGATACAATTTTTTGGTCTGGGAGTCATACACCCCATTCATTACAACCAGCCTAATTAGAATCAAAGACATGGGAGAGAGAAGAGGTGGGGGCTCTAGGAAGACTCAGCTGCAGCAGTCTTCTTGGGGACATGAGCAGTTTGGTCTTGATTGTCTTCAGAGATGAATCGTCCCCGACCTCTCTTAGTACCTATTCCAGCATTTTACCAGAGTCATAGTAGAAAAGGGAGTTTTTTGATGTTTAAATTTCCTGGGTTTCAGTTTGTGTCTCCCTTCCCTCCACTGGGCACCACTGAGAAAAGTCTGGCTTCATCCACTTTACTCTCTCCTATTATTTATACACTTGAATATTGTCTCCCTCACTCTCTTCCATCTCAAGGCTAAACAGTCCTCAGCCTCTACTTGTATCATAAAGTCTCCAGTCCTTTTCATCACCTTTGTGGCACTTCACTGGACTTTGTTCTATTTGCCCATGTCTCTCTTGTACTGGGTGCCGAAACCTGGACAAAGCACTACAGGTGTGCTCTCACTGGGGCTGAGTGGAAAGGAAGAATGTGCAGTAAAGGCACATCTGTATACAAATATGCTTCTTAGCAAGTAATCATCAATTCTTTATGCCTCCTCTTCTTTATTCTTCTTCTTCTAGAGTAATCTGAGAAGCTTTCTCCCTCTTACCTAACAGCTAATAGCTTTCTCTTCTCATGTTGAGGTGATATTTTCACATTGTCACTGTGTGTTAAATCTTACTTATATTTGTTTGAATTAAATATGTTTAAGGTTCACCTTTCTTAAGTGGCTTATTTAATTGATTTGAACAGATTTGCTTTATTTTGGGTCACTAAAACCTAATTAAGTTTCCGTTATCTCCAGAGTGCAATCTCCCATGGGTTTTTTTCTGAAAATACTCCTGCTTCATGTCTCTCTCAGCTTGAGTGTTACTTGTAACAGTAGGAAGGGAGAAATTTCAGATGAAATTGTGCTTCAGAAGAGAAGAACTTGGGTTGTTTTTTTCTTAACAAAGGAATATATCCTTTGAAAGAATAAAGACAACAATTAAGGAGAAATGTGTGTTTGATTAAATATTAAGATATATTTTAATGTACTTAAAATCCAGATAAATATATTTTAAATTAATTTTCCCTGATTTTTTTTGAGCACTTCTCTTTGCAAAATCTTTTTGATTCAACCTGTTCTGTAAAATTATTCAGAATTTTTCTTAAGTACTGCACATGGCAAGCAGAGCACACTTTCCAGAATTTTGCACTTGAAAGTAGAAAAGAACTCTGGGTTTACCTCTCAATATTTTGAGATACAAAAGAAGTAGCTGCAGAAATAAAAACATCAGGATTTCTTAAGGCTTTTAAACCTTTCAGCTCATCACACTGAGGACAAACCCAGATGCAGCCACACAGAACAGACGATTTCAGTTCACTCAAAATCAAAAGAAAGAAGATTCAAAAACATCAACATCAGTCACCAGCGTCAATCAAGCCAGCACATCTCGACTAGAAGGATTGCAGTCAGAGAACCACCGCTTGAGAATGAAAATCACAGAGGTATTGTTTATTGTATATACTGCCTAGGCATTTTTTTAAATTATTTTTGTGCAACTATGGAATCTGCTAAAATGTTGACTTCTTTTTAGATGAAAAACTTAGCTTTCCCCATAGCAAAATATTGAATGAATCAGAAACAGATAATTTATATTGATAGCTAATTAATTCAGCAAATACTTAGCAGGTGTGACAAAATGAAAATACGCCTTTTCAAATTAAAATGAAACTTCCCTTATTTATTTGTAACAGGCAAATTACTCTGCTGCTTTGCATGGATGTTGCTGAGCACAACAGAGCAATAGCTCTGGAAATACAACCTTTACATGCAGACGTAACACAGACCCAAAGCCCCAGGGGCACTTAAAGAGCTATCTTTGTTCCTGTTTATGGCTGAGTTCAGAGGCTGCTGTTGCTGTTATTTCTCAGCTTCTCTGAGAGCTCACTCAAAAACTTGCTAGACAGTTTTTTTGCATCTACCTTGAAAGAGAATTATACGTTTTCTTAAGACAGAAAGGACCTTTGCAATTAGGAAAGGTGACACTTTCGGCTCAAAGGCTGTGGTATTTCTTCAGTTTCTACCAAGAGAAATACTATGCATGTGAAGTGCATGAATTCTATTCAAGATATAATGTGTATGTTTTAATTATGTCCATCCTTGCTCGTGAGTCTTCAAGCAATGACAAATCAGCCTTGAAGAAAGCCCTTTTTGTGAGACAAGATGATCATGAATGATCGCAATATTACCAAAATTAACCTGGCCTGGCCTATGTTAAAAAGTACCCTCATACCTTGAAGAAAAGGTATTTTATTGCATCCAGTACTACTTCATCCAGGTCTTAACTAAAGACCATTGCCACATAACCAAAAGCTGTTTATTTATGTGACCAAAGACTCCAAAAGCAAAAGTTATCCCTGCGTTTTTTAAGAAATTTAATTCAGCTTTGCCAGGCCCCTTTCATGTGAGAGCTTTGCAATTATTAATGAAGGCTCAGCTGGCTACTGGCTGTTTCAGTTTCTTTATCCTGCTGTAGTTTTTCTGCTAAGCCTCCTAACTCACAAGATCTCAGCCTATGCCTTGCAAGGCTCATGACAGTGATCACAGTAAGGCTGATCAGGGCAATTGAGTCATATTAGTGCATGTAGGACCCTGCTCCTCTCTTTAGACTTTACTTAAATAGATTAAATTATATGCTCAGAAGCATAGGTGCTGAGGGGCATGGTTTAGTATTTGATAGGAATGGTTGGACTCAATGATCCGATGGGTCTTTTCCAACCTGGTGATTCTATGATTCTATGAAATAAGAGTTTCACTGTCAATGGGGATTTGGAGCATGCCCAACCATGGTTAGCAGCTTATCTGCTTTTAGTTGCTATGTCACAGTTCTATAAAGAAACAATGTAAATCTAAATTCAGTACTTTTAAAATCCAGTTAGGCCCATAGTGAGTGGGACGTACTCTGGACACCACATCCTGGACAACTGTTCATGAAGAGCATCCCAAATTACCCATAAGATGCTTGTATCTCTTTATTTTCTGTTAGGCTGCAACCAATTGAACACAAGTTAGACTCTGGGGAGGGCACCTTGTGTTCAACCCAGTGCTAAAAGGTGTACCAAACCAGCATTTCTACTCTGCCTCTGTTAGCTAGAAAATATCTTTCCTTCTCTCCCTCTCCTTCTAGTCTAAAACGATGCTTTTAGAGAGGGAGAGGGCTAGGATTTTTGTTTCTTTCTTTCCTCTTATATCCATCTTTTTCCTCTTGGAAAGATATGCTTACAATGGCAGTTTAATGCTAACCATCAGACTATACAGATTAAGACAAAATAGATATAAACCATACAGTTAATTTTCAAATCACAAAAATATAGAGTATTCTCAGCCCTAAAACTAAAAGCTGTGAGTTGGATTTTCTTTCTTTGCAATTTCACAGACACATAGAGACATAAACAAAAAGTAGAACAGGAGTCTCTCTAAGAGAGGTAAAAGGAGTACAAATAGTCTTTAGGAAAACAAAACATTCCCAGTAGATTTGAGTGCCCTGGACACGCCCCTGATGCCATAGTTCACTTATATTCTCCTGTGTGTTCAGTAATTTGATTGACTCAACAAAGAATTTGTAGCTATGCATGCCACATTTGTATGCATGAATAATAAATAGTTGAGAGGTTTTCAGACTGGGCTTTCTAATGCCCATTTCTTTCTCATTCAGCAGTAAATTGCTTAAACTGTCAACTACTAAAGCTTAATTTTGTTCTGTCCTGCGTGTAATATCACAGCTGAACATGTTTTGTTAGTGGTAGCATGATTTTTAGAGGTAATGTTGTAGTGCTATAAGAAAATTCTATTTGGTACGGTGTGGCGATTGCATTACCACCTGCCTTCTAGTCTAATTATAGAAAACGATGCAGTTACAGCAGATATCTGAAGCAATGACTCAGATTTTTAGGGATTCATGCTCTTTCTGTTTTGCAGCTTGACAAAGACTTGGAAGAGGTCACAATGCAGCTTCAGGACACTCCAGAGAAAACAACATACATTAAGCAGAACCACTATCAGGATCTTAATGACATTCTTAGTATACGGAACTTTACAGACAGCAAAGGTGAGGGTTAGTTCAATCCATTAGTGGCTCAACCCACCAAGATTTTGAATAGCAATCTCCTTGGATTGGTTCTAGAACACATGGACCTTGGTAAGATAGAACTTTAAATGTTTTGGTTCCATTACTGAAAGTACACAGATTCAAATAAGAGGCTATACGGTACCCACTGAGTAGTAATTTCTGTGTGTGTATGTATTCTATTTTATGCCCAGTGTATATAATACATATGGTAAAGTGGGAAATTTTTAGAAGTGTACATGTGTTCAGAAGTCAATTTTTCCATGCTACATGGAGGGAGTCAGTCACAGACTGTTTCAGATCTTGTGAGAGTTAATTGAGCCAGCCTTCAGCAGTAGGAAGCTGGTTTAATACATGCTCATCTGAGTAGGATGTTCAAATACTGCTTTTGGACACTGCTATCAAGCACGTAGAAGAGAAGCATGTAACTATTTTAGTGCTGATTTGGACTCTAAAGGCAGTATTGGAAGCACTCATGTATGAAAATTCTTCCCTAGGAACTGATAAAAAAAGGATTTCATGACCACTGTAATATTCCTAGGTTGTTTCTGCTGTGTCTCTTGCATCGCTCCCTTAAGAAATACATGCAAAAGAATTGCTTCCATTAAAGCTATTTCACTTTTGGGAAGTAATAAGATCTGATGCACAGTGCACAAAGGGGAAGGCAGGACACCTAGCTTTCATTTCTGACTCTAAAGTGGATCTACTTTGTGACTTTGTAGAGCTGTATATTACTATAGTATGTGAAAAACTAATTGCCCTGGGTTAGGGAGTCATAGACTCGCATATTTGTTGCAGTGCTAGGCTCAGGCTTCCTATTGATGTGGCAGCATAAGCTTGGTTAGGTGGAACAGAAACTATTCCCATAAATATAGTTGCTGAAGAATAATTTTAGGAAAAAAGCAGCAGTTCATATATATTTTGAAGGATATTGTAATTTTGGTTGGATAAGGTTACTTTTTCACACACCTTTTGTTTTAGCTTGGGTATGTGCTCGGTTGTGTAACTTGTGGCAAAAAAAAAGAGCTCCATAAGAGTTCCCAATGTCCTTTTTAAAATTAAAAAACAGAAGGGGAAAAGGAGGAAAAGGAAAATGTAAATAGCTGCTGGAGGCGTGTGATTATTGGGTTGAGATCAGCAGCAAGAACTAACATCAGTGAGTGGGATGAGGCAGTTTTACCAAGTGTTTGAAAGGAACACATAGAATGTTCCACTCATGTCAGATGCTGCAGGAAAAATGATAAATCATGAATAATACTTCAAGCAGAAAAGATACATTACATTGTGCCAAATGCCCGTCTGAGTTTGGGTATGAGAAATAAAAACGATTCTCAAGAGATACGCTGAGTATAAATTTAGGATGGGATACTTCCCACAGCAGGTTGTACTCCATTAGTAGTAGGATGCTGGCAGAGAAATCAAGGAGAAAATATAACCTTTCTGCACTTACTTGTGGCTGTATCTACAAAAGACATTGCACAGAAGGATACAAGATTGTCAATGGTCCTAAGTTTTCCCTAGTACAGTTTCCAAACTTCAACATTTCAGCTGAGGGTTATGTATTTAAAACCATCTGTACCTACAGAGGCTTAATGTGCACAGTAGCTTGGAACTATGTACTATTGAAATGTACAAATTAGATATTCTTCTGAAGTTGCTGGACACAGTTTTCTCAACACACCTACCACATAAAGCTCTGCGCAAAACAGGGGAAGGAAAAATGGGATGTTTTCCCTTGGCCCTCTTTATATTGAACAGATTGGAGCATCCATTCACCTGGGAATGAGGAAGACCTGGATCCCAATTTGCAACAGGAGTTTGAAACATGGTCCCATGCCTGATGGCAAATGCCCTAAACATGAGCATCATGGAGTATCCTGATCCTGAATTAAGTGGCATCAAGTACTTTCAGGCTCTGAGCCACCATCTTTTAACAACCCTTGCTAGCCTTTTTCTGTCCCTCCATTTCTGTTTCTTTTGCCTCTTGTTTTCTCTCTTTCCCAATTTCCCCAGTCCCTTAGCTACACATCTGAATCTCCTCTGTATTTCCCTCACTGCATCCATCCCCAACAGTCAACCTGTGTGCTTAATTTAAATTTGCCATTCCAATCAAAATAACAAGGCTTTGGAGAATTCATGCTGCTGAGTCACTGCTGCTTCTGTGCAGATGCAAACAGACATCACTTAAATGGTACTTAAAAAAATTCTGGCCCTTACGGCTACAGGAAAGCTAACTCTGACTGACATAACTATGCTTTCTGTAGCTACGTATTTCATGTAACTTTCTGTAAATGAAACTACAGAACCTTGAAATTATGCACCCCTGATTGTACTAGAGCAAAGCTTCAGAATTGTGAATGGTTCATTAGCATGACCTAGAAGTGACCGTGTCTTTCACCTCCACCATGCAACTGGGGAAGCCAGTCCAATGTTGTTTTTAAGGTGATGACAAGGTTGGTGCCTACACTGGACCTTGTAAAAAATGTGAGATGAGAGAGAGGGACAGTGAAGAGAGATACTAAAAATAGCAGCTGACTTAGAGCTAAAATCATAGCAGATCGTTTGTCACATTTGTATTGTTGACATAACTGAATCCTGTGTCAATATTCTTTATAAAATATCTTGCTGTTCTGAAGGAATTCACATAGAGAATGCAATGTAATGTACCTGTATCCCCATTGCTTTTGCTTACACGAATCCAGGGCACTGCACTTCAGAGAACACACAATAACGTAGGACTTATGCAATGAATCTCGAACAAGTCCTAATCAAACTTTAATGTCATAGTACACTTCAGTAGGTTTCTGATCTGTAGAAACTGTCCACAGTTAAAACTCCTTACTTCTCTAGCCAAGTACCAAAGAAGATTATTTGATTCTTTTCTTCAAGGCAAGGGAATAATTTTGGAGCTCCTGGTTAGCTGTTAACAGCAACAGCTCCTGGTGTAGCCCAAGAGCTCTTTGCTGGCATGAGTAGTCCTTCTTTACGGTGCATTTCAATTTGGTATGTCTCATTTAAAGAGAGATATTATCCAAGATGCTAATCTCTTGCTTACAAATGCATAACGTCCCTGAGATATCTACAGCGACTGGCTATGTGAGAAAAACTAGTAGGAAATGTAGTTTGTAGTTTACGGTTTGATTGCTTTTTATTAATGCAGATTTTGTCTGCACTGCTAGAGAGCTTTGTGTGGTCTAACAGTTCTCAACATGCTCCATGGACCATGGCTCTGGGACCTGAAATGGCTTCACTGGTTGATTTTAGAAGGGCATCCCCTTAACTTCATTTGGCACATTACTCAGGTGATTTTGAGTCACTGTGTCTGCTAGTGGCCTCGGTTCTGTGCACAGCTCATTAGCTTCTCCCCAGGCTTGCTGTTTGCAGGATGTGGTCACCTTGCTTGAGGAGCAGAGCCTCATTACGCCCTGGGTTTGAGGCAGGGGAGGGCTGTGGGTGAGGCCGAAGCTTGGCTCTGGCAGTTCCTTTAACTGGCACTTCCATTCAGCAAAGAGAGCCAAGCTTGGAGGCAGGGCTGAGTTTTCCAGGCTGACATTTGGAAAAAGGAGGACAAATGCTTGTAACTGTGATGCTGTGTAAAGAGGAAGGTTGTGCTGCACAGCTCCAGGGAAGAAATATACTGGCATGGGCACAAACCAGAGCTTCCGAAAAGGTCTCTCTGCACCCATGTAGCCACTGTGCCAGAAACAGAAGAGACTTTGTGGAGGTAGAAGTTGTTTGTTCCATGCAAGTTCCTGCAGAGGTAAACATTACTGAGGAGAAAAATACAGAAAGATGATAGTATGTAGTTTGGGGGAGGGCTAGCTAATTTTGCCACACTTGGAATCTTAGCATCTTACTCTATTTGACTCCTATTTGACATTTCGTTGCATGAAATTATTTCTACATGAATGATTCATAGACTGCAAGAGTTTCACGTAAAGCCAAGCTCAGAAGAAATCCTGCAGGATAATCTCCCTTTTGTCTCTACCTTTGCCAGTACATTTCTGAGTAATGTATTAGGAAAATTAATGAATGGTAGCCCTACTATGGAAAGTACATAAGAAGCAAAAGACAGCCTTGCACTAGTCTCCTCTTAAGAACAAACTCCTTATGTGAGTTCTCTCTGCATGAACCCAAGCTTGCTCAGAAAGCCTTTTCTGTTTTGAGCAGGAAAATAGTCTTTACTCATTACTATAAATGAACTGGGAGCGGTCATTTACATGTCAGATATGCCTACATACTGTCAGTTGTCACCCCACTCCAATGTTTCCTAGTGTTAGTTTTTCTCCATGTAAAAGCAGCTGAAAGAAAAACAGATTTCAAAGGCATGTTGCTTGTAAATGTGAAGGGAAACAGAGTTCGTCTGTGAGAAGGGGAGGGGAATATTACTTCCATGAAGTTAGTGTGAGTCAAGCATTAAGCATGAGATTGAAATCACAGATTCAAAGGAAAGGCTTTCAGAAATAGATATACAAGACGTTAAAGGAAGAAAGTTCATTATATCCTTTGTACGTAGGGACATAAAGAGATAAGTATACTATTTTCTAGTATACTAGAAACAATCCAGCAAACAGATTCCAGTCCTGAAGTTGGAGGGTTTTTCTGTTTCAACAGGGAGACCAAACTGCCAGAGGTTCAGTCCCTGCCTTTCCCGCACAGAAATAATTCTGTAGTAAAAAAAGGAGTTTCTTCTGATTTGAAGTAACATTAATCACAAGAGAATCTTGCTGGCTTTTCTTTTAAAGAAAATCTTCCTTTCAAAACGTAACTATCAGAAGTCATGTTTTAGACTGCCTGGTTCAGCAGATCATATAATCATTTTAATTTCTCCTTTTGCTTTACTGCCTTTTCATCCTGTTCGCATAAAAAGCAGAAACTGACTAGTCTTGTGTCATGGTCCAAACAACAGAAACGTGAAAAATTGCAGTAGATTTAAAAAAAAATCTACTTTTAGCTTTAAAATTTCTAGAGTTCTTTAGTAAACCATCAAGTTTGTCTTTTCCAGCTCTTATAAGTCATTATTAAATCACACTTTCTTCTTTCTGGAACATAAAATATGCTTTATAGCAAAGAGAAAACAGAAGTGGAATTAAAAGATGTGGGGTGAACAGCAGTTCTACCATGAAATTGTAACCCATCAGAGTAATACTGGCACTAGAGTGTAACGATGAAGATATTCAATAAAGCTGCAGTGTACGAAATGTCAACAAAACAAACTTCTAGTTAAAGAAATACAGTTTAAAAAATCTTGGAAGAAATCAGTGGCAGTCACCTGGTGTTTTCTGCCTGCAGCAGAATAGGAAACATTAAAATTCTCGATACGTTTAAACCAGCCCAAGTAAATTTAACAGCACCAGGTTGCAGAATAATTATATGTACAGCAGGTCTGAGGCAAGCATCACCCCTGGCAGAGGGAGAGGCAAGCAGCTGGGAGCAGTGACCTCCTCGCTGAGCCTTTCCGCGGAGAGCATCGGATGTGCTCTTGCAGCTCAGGGCTTTGTAATTGGAAGTTATTTCTCTGCTGCAAGTAGGCAAAGGTACTGAGCTAAAGCCTTCTGGCTCTCACTGACAACTGGGCAGCAGGTTTTGTTTTCTAATGAACCCATCAGTGAGTGCCATGTGAGGCCCTTGAGTTCTATTTGTCTTTTTTCCCTATGGTTTTCTGAATGGAAAGTGCTCAGGCATCACTTATCCAGACTTCTGAGTTCCAATTTGAGGTCTACAAAGGTGAAAATTACTTAGAAAGTGCTTCTGGCTAATGTAAATTCGGTTCTGAATTCACAGTGCAACTTATTCAGCAGCATCTGAAGTGGCAGAGAGTACCCTTAGAATGAAGGGCATTTTTCAAGTGGTGTGTTTATTGAACAGAGAAAGAAAAGATAGGGAAGTACTAAAAACACTGCTACACTTTCCAGGGGAAGCTGAGAGCTCAAATGATTACCATTACCCTTAATTTATTTTCTTTTACTTGTTCATGTACATTAAAAGGTTTCCTCCATCCTGAAGTTTTTTAAATGCATATGGTGATAGCAGTGATAGCATTTTTTTTCTTTAAGCTCCATCTCCTGGAAGCATATGACTAAGTGAGAGTCTTCCTTTTCAGTATTTAAGTGAAAGGTAAATGTAAAAGAAGGAGACAAAAAAAAAAAAAAAAAAGAAGAGAAAAAAAAAAGAGAAAGAAAAAAAAAGAAAAAGAGAAAAGAAAGAAAGCTGTTCTAGTTTCCATAGCTGTGGAATAAAAATCAAAAAACTCCTCTCCCAAAAAGCTTCACAAATAAGAATGACCCAACTTTATTTGTATTTTGAAAGAAGCAAAAGAAAAATAGAAAATCCTCAACATTGTGACAGTTTTATGTGGATTTCATCTGTATTTTCTTTACCTGGTATATTAAAACTGGTATATGGTGACCTTGTATATAGAAATGTATGCAGGGTATTAAGGGAGAGTCATCTGCAAGAGTGGTAGAAGAGGATCTATTAAGAATAACACACAGTGATATATGGGCTGTTGGTGTTGAGAGGTGAGTAGGCAGAGAGTATATGATTTCAGCTCTGCTTTAAACTAAATCCCCCACCTTTTTGACAGGGACCACCTCCTTCTCTCTCTCACACACAGCACAACTGAAAGCATAAGAAACGCCTTTATGGGAATACAACACAGATTAATACAGGAAATCACGTACTCAAAGCCCAATAGTTGAATGTTCCAGTCATTTGATGAAGAATTGTGTCTTCAGTGGCTTTGTGAAGTGTTAAATTTCTTATTTGGCCAAAGGAGTTGGAACCCTCAAGTAGTTCAATAATAGAGCTTTTCCACCTCTAATTACAAAGTTTACTCAAATTTAAACTTTCGTCTATACCATAAAGTCAGCAGTTTTCATTGTCAGCTTAGATCAGCTCAGGATGGAACAGGCTTTTTAATCATGGAAGTAAAAGGTGTTTTTTCTGCGTGTCTGTTTATAGACATCACAAGGCTTTTATGCAAATGTCAAACTCAATATACATAGAAATGTGATATACAGAAAATAAAAACTGAACTCATGACAGCAAATGCCACACCAGCAAACTCCAGGCTGCCTGATAGACTTCATTGCTTATCTTAGCCACTGTCAGATCTTACTCTTTGCTGTCCTCCCTTCACAACTAAACCATCACTTAATCCTGTCATATCTTCCTTTTAAGTACTCTTCTTGCTGCCACTGAATTCCTTAGCTCTCTTTTACTGACATTTTCTTGCCTCAACAGGAGCAGCTTGATGTGTTCTGCTTGCCTCCTTTCTCACCCAGACCCTTGTCTGCCGTGCAGCATAAGTGAAAAATCTTTCCTGCTCTTCTGAGCTATGGAAATCCCTATGTCTGTGCATTTTTGTGTCCTCACCTATTCACTTCTTTACAAGTTGCTTGTTAGATGTTTCACAGCAGAAAGCGAATGATACAAAAATAGGCCAGGGCTGGCTGTGCTAGAGGGGCAATTATACATGTTGGAGTTTGTTCTCAAAACATTCCTGATTCTGCTTCCAGCTTCTTTCCTTCCTCTTTGTTTCTGCTGCTTGTTTTGTCCCACCGATGCTCATAGATAGCATATATATTCCTGGTGTGCTGGGACCTGAGCATTATTTGGGGCTTCTGAGCATTAATAGAACAGAAAAGCAGCTTAAGCCTCCATACACACTGGGTTTTTCATGCTATTTTCATTTTCTTTTCAATATTTTTGTGCTTTTCCCCCTCGTGCCCATTTTTATATTCAAATCCTCCAGTGTCCTTTTCCAGTTTTTACCTTCAAGTCCTCTTTCATGCTGCCTCAATGCCTGCAGCAATCACTGTTTCTCTGTGTGTGTGGCAAACAACTACCAGTGATGGATTTGGAGCTGCTCTGTAATTATTTATGAAAACTATGCACTGTCCTCATTACTCGGATGTTTTCCATGTGACTTTGCTTGGCTTAACGAAGCGGGAGACTTCGGAAAAGCAGGCAGGAACAGAGAGGATCCCCAGAAACGACAGCCTTCTGAAAATGGTTATATTTGTCCACGTTTGTCAGGGGGAACCAACACCACAGGCTTCAGCACAGCTAACCAGGACTTCTAGGGGAATAGGCAATCTATGGGGAAAAACTGTGATCTTCTGCGTTATCACTATGCAGGAAAGAAAACTGCAGGAGAAAGCTTAATGAAATCATTAGCTGTCCTCGCTGCAAATAGCCTATGGACCAGTGCAATGAGTATGAATCACATTTCCATGCTAAATGATAGTAGGTAGTTAAATGATGGCACTTAATTGCTTATGTGATTGCAAGAGTACCAAGGTTTTATACCTTAATGTGAGTATAGTTTTTCTAGGAAAAGACATAAATAAGATGTTTTATTCGTATGAAAAGGTAACAGATTTTGAGTGCAAGGTAATGTGATAATGTAGTTACATTAATATTTTACACAGCCTAAGACTAGATGAGAGACATGACAGGGCTACGTAGAGATGGGCGACAAGGTTTGGTTTGTGTGTGTTTTTTTAAAGATGAGGGGAGCAAAGGAAGCACAAAAGAAGTTTTGCCTCTTTTCTGTTTCTTTGTAGTAGGTCTTATGAAGGAGCACGTCACCAAAAGCATACGAGTACCACAGGCTCACAAGGAAACCTGAGGTTGTATTAGAGCATAGGCAGAAAGAGTTGACTTTGTTGCATTGTGCATCTGGGAAATTTTAAAATTTGGTCGCAGTAAAGTAAAATTAAATGTGTTATCCATCTAGATGGTGAGAAAGCCATTTTGAAAAATCATCTCGATCAAAATCCACCAGCACCATGGGGCTCATCAGACCCTTCCAGAACAAGCAAAGATCCTATAGAAGACATCAACTCTCCAGAACAGTAAGTATAAAATGTTACATAATGCTAAAGAAGGAGGCATCCCCACTCTCTGTCACATATGCTTGTGTGCATCCACTTTCTACTGGTTTAGCCACAAATTCCATCCTGGACCTCAGCTGCCTGGCTGATAAAACATTAATTTAAATTAATACAGTTCATCAAACGTATTTGTCTTTCATGCATTTTTATGGGAAAACCTTCACTGTAAACCACTTCAGCCACCCATAGCTACACAGAGAGCCTGGACCAGCAGGACCAGCAGCGATAGAAGAAGTGAATGCACACTCCTGAAGCACCAGTGGGCAGCAGGGATGTATTGTGATGCCTCCCTACACCCTGCTAACCACCCCCACCAGAATTAGAACATATTGGCAAACGCAGTATGTTGGTTTGCTTTTGGGGTACCTTAGGATCTAGTGCCCCAAAGGCAAGCTAACGTACTTCTTATGTCTTGTCAGAAGTATTCATAACATGGTGACTAAAGTTTCTGTAGGGAGTTACAAGAAAAGCTGTGCTTAACCACCAGTTAAGGAGTGAAGAGGATGTACATACATGCATACACATGTTACAGCTGTTGTCCACAGTCCAAGTCTTCCACACACCAGCCAGAGGGGTTCATCGTGTACATAGTAATTTGTTCTGTTTTGGTCTTAAGCTAGCTGAGAAATGAAAACAGTCTTAGGGCTTTTCAATGTTACCATAGCAGCTGGACACGAGTTTTGGCATACGAAACCCAGCACTGAGTAGTTTCCCTTAGAAACAATGCTGAGGCTACAAGGAGAGGATGGCTCAAAGCACTTGCTAGATTCATGGAGGGGAAAGAGCATTATGGTATCAGCTTTTCTCACCAGGAACATATATAATTAATTCAGGTACTGCCCTCTACCAGCCCAGCAGAACCTGCTGTGGGCCAGAGCTCAGGGAAGTGTCATGCTTGTTTGTCCCTGGATCAGTCATTTCCCCAAGGCAGCCTAGTTACACGAGCACCACTTCATCAGGAGCTGAGCTAATAGCTGTCAGACTCCTGTTTTGTACATGGGCAACTTAAAAGCTTATTTAAAAACAGAATAAATTAAATAAATTAGTAGACTGTGTCGCATGTTACATCAGTGACAGCAAACCTGATTTAAGAGAGCAGCCACTGCCTTGTACTACCTGGTGCAGGAAAGCATGTGGATGTCTGTCTTTATACTTGTACTTAAAAAAAAAAAACCAACCCAAACTTGCACAGGAACTAATAAACGCATATACACACAAATATACATACACTGGCACCAAAAAAAAAGTCCTGCATAGCTGAACTATCTGGTTATTTCATAAAAGCTGGGCCCTCACTGAGAAAGCTCTCGTGACTTTATGGGGTCAGCAGAGTGCTTTAATGCACAGCTATTAGAGGTCTGCCTTTTTTCAGCAAAATTTGTCAGAAATAATGTCGTATAAACGCTGGCTTGTACGCACATGGCCCCCTTAAATTAAGAGAGATGCTAAGAAAAACACAGATGCTCAGATAATCCAATTCTCCCGATACAGATTTAATGCAGTAAAAAGAAAAATATTAAAACATTTGGTGATGACAGACCCTCCCTTAGGCTAGTGGTAACTGATGAGAAGACTGAGATTTCCTGAAGGTCTTAAAGAGAAGCTCAGTAGTAAAAATCTGAACAGTCATGGACGTTTATGGAAAGCAGTTAACAAAGTCCTGCTAAATCAAAACAGGACCATTCAGCACTTGTATAGTTGTGACTGTGCCAGGTTCAAAGGTCAATGTCTTCCCTGAGGATGTGTTGGCAGTTTGGGCATGAAAGCTGCACTGCTCAGGCACAATGGACCTGCCAGAGAGGAGAAGCAAAACAGTCTTCAGGACTAGGGTTTTGTCATTCCCTCTCTTTTCCAAATTTGTGCTATTTAAGAATACCCTTCTTCATGCTTGTGCTTCTTTTTCAACTTGTCTGGCAGTACTTCTGGCCTTCCACAGTTATTAAATGTATCATTTTTATCAGAAAAAAAGACAAAATGTTAAAGACAAGCAGTAGTTTGAGACTTTTCTTTCTCATTTCACTGCATACATAGGGCATCTGATAGAGAGGTAGTCACATAGTCCACTGAAGCTATTTAGAGAGGTAGTCACATAGTCCACTGAAGCTATTTCAAGTTAGTCTGAGAAATATTTCCTGTTTGCCACAAATCTATGAAAGGTGGACATTAAGATAATAATTTTTCTGCAGAAAAGCTAACTCTTTAACTGCTGTAGCAAAAAGACGCACACCAGCTTTCTGTTACTGTCAGTGTTCAGGAGAGCTGACACCTCCTAGTATGAAAGTTCTTGTAGAGTGCGGAGAAGAGTTTGATTTTGGTAATTTTTTCATTCTTTCTTATCATTAGAGCTACATTTGACTAGCTGCAAGTGTGATCCCATATCCTATAGATGTACCCAAAGTGAAGGCACAGCAATACCCACGCACTTTGGACTCAGCAGTGCAGGAAGTTATTTCACATTTGCTTGTAGGATGTTGTTTATACCATCTCAATTAGAATGTGAAAAACGTTTGTTTTATGCTTGGCTCAGATGTAGAATCCTGAACCTAAGGAAAATGCAGTCTGTATGACTGTAGAGCAGCCTTAGAGCATGAATGTAGATGATTCACAGGTCCCTTTGTCTCTTACTCCCCTTCATGCTGTGTCTACCTGGTAGATTATCCATGTGCCATGTAAGGTTTGCCATACCCAGTCAGACCACGAGACATAGGAGCAAATGTTGGATGCTGGCTGCTTTCTTTCCTGTTCACACTGGCTGCGCAATGTAAATTGTGTACAGTAAATAAGGCAGTGCTGGTGCACAGGCTCAAGCTCTGTACTTTGATTTTCCATGGTGCTTCTTAGCATACTCCCTAGCACAATTGCATCAACTTTTGCTTTCCCAGGTATTGCTCAGACACAGACTGGCATCTGGAAGGAGCTGTCTGGGAGGAGCTTTGGAAGCTGCACCATGCCAGTTCATCTCAGGTCCGAAAAGTAGCCTGAAACAGTTTAGAATAGATAATAGTTCACTTCCCAGTAGGCCAGGATGTCTCTCATGCATAGTCAACTCTTTCCTCTTCCTTGAATGCGTGATCTGCTGGACAAGGCTGTATCTTATCTGGACACAGTACTTCAGTATCAGATTTATAAGGGCAGTGTGCTGAGATGTTAATCAGGATACTATTTGTATTCCAGCCTGATAGTGACCTGCTTTCTTATCTAACGATCACATCAGTAGAGAGGAGGGAGCTGGCCTCTTCTCCCAAGTGACAGGGGACAGGACAAGAGGGAATGGCCTCAAGCTCTGCCAGGGGAGGTTTAGGCTGGACATTAGGAAAAAATTCTTCACAGAAGGGGTCATTGGGCACTGGCAGAGGCTGCCCAGGGAGGGGGTTGAGTCACCTTCCCTGGAGGTGTTTAAGGGACGGGTGGACGAGGTGCTAAGGGACATGGTTTAGTGTTTGATAGGAACGGTTGGACTCGATGACCCGGTGGGTCTCTTCCAACCTAGTTATTCTATGATTCTATGATGGCCACATGAATACCTTCAAAGGGATACCTTCCATGACCCTTAAAGACATTCTTCTGTGCACCATCATTTCTGCATGTCGCCCCATCTCATTGGTGACCTACATTTGGTGAATGTTTTTGGCACCGTTAGAATTTATCCTGTTCTTATTTTAACAGCAACAAAATCTAACAGTTTTCTTGCTCTCTGAGTAAAGATGAGGATAGATTTCTGCAAGACCACACTAAAACCTTCCATTTTGTTAGACTGTTTCCTAAATGTGGTCATTTTTATAACCCTCAGAGCAGCTAATCACTATGTAACCGTTATATTAGAAACTACCTTGATTTTTTTTTTCTTGAGCTAAACCTGTGCTTTTAGCAGCATCTCAAAGACAGTCAAACACCCTGCTAGAGCCACTTGTGTCAATCTCAGTAACCAAAAATTCCATCAAAGAAAGTTGATTGTAACTGGATTATTGCATTACAGCCACATGCTTTGGCAAGAACATGGCTCTGTTGTTGCTTCTTCACTGACAGTGGTTCATATTACTCCTCCTATGATCCTACTCAAAGCTGCTGTTAAAATAAGGTGGATTTAGAATGGTTAATTTGCTTGCTAGTACAACATCTTGCTTTATAGTAGCTTTCTAGAACTTCCCAGCAGTTGCTAAAATCAACATTAATGGGCTGAAGAATTGTTTGAAATGAGCCCTGAATGTTTAAACACAATTTACACACTCCTGCAGATCTTCAGGTGTTTGACTGTAGCAGCAGTTGTTTCAGTCCCCCCACTTACCAATGGATCTTATCAGCAGTTTTCTATAGCAGAATCAAAATATTTTTCAAATGCCTCTGCCTCCTTTATAGTATTGTGCCTTCCCCTGTGCATTGCATTGTATCCCTATGTGCATTGACATTGGAAGTCAAGCTTTTACTTGATTTTGTTTATATCCATAAGAAACAACATTTCTGTACAGAGCTGGGGATATACACACTAGTCTAACACAGTCCTCCGATGAGTGGTTTCTCTCTGTGGCACCACCTTGCATTTCCATGTCCTTCAGCAATTATCTGATTCTGTGATTCTAAAAATACTCATACAAATCATTCCCACCCCAACATATTTGACCATATATGTGCTTTGACATATCTGAGTCGTATGGACAACTCAAAACAAATTCATAGAAAGCTTTCTGTTGGAAGGGACCTTTAAAGGGCATCCAGTCAAGCCCCCTGGCAATAAGCAGAGACATCTTCAACTAGATGAGGCTGCTCAGAGCCCCATTCAATGTGACCTTGAATTTTTCCAGGAATGGGGCATCTAGCACCTCTCTGGGCAACCTGTTCCAGTGTTTCACCACCGTCATTGTAAAAACTTCCTTCATTATATGTAGTTTAAATCTACTCTCTCTTAGTTTAAAACCGTCACCCCTTGTCATATCCCAATAGCCCTTGCTAAAATGTTTGTCCCCATCTTTCTTCTAAGCCCCCTTAAAGTACTGAAAGGCTGCAATAAGGTCTTCTTGGAGTCTTCTCCAGGCTGAACAACCCCAGCAATCTTGGCCAGCAATCTTGGCCTTTCTTCAAAGGAGAGCTATTCCATTCCTCTGATTATTTTTGTGGCCCTCCTTTGGACTCCCTCCAGCAGATCCATGTTTCCTGTGCAGAGGGCTCCAGAGCTGGATGCAATACTTCAGTGGAGTCTCACCAAAGCAGAGGGGCAGAATCACCTCCCTCAACTGCTGGCCACAGTTCTTTCGATGCAGCCCAGGATACGGTTGGTCTTCTGGGCTGAGCGCACATGTTGCCGGCTCGTGTTCAGCTTTTCATGCACCGGTACCCCCAAGACCTTCTCGGCAGGGCTGTTCTCAGTCCCTTCATCCCTGAGCCTGTTTTGGTACTGAGAGTTGCCCCAAAAGCATTGACAAAATGTGACAGAGGTGTTGGAAGGTAGAAACCGCTGCTATTGGAGGAAAAGAAACCTACAAAGAGTAAGGCAAGGTACAAGATTTGCATTTGCTGAGGGAGAAAATAGCAGTTTTGTTTGGATTTGTTTACTTTTTTTATTTTGGATTGGTTTTCTCCATAAGAGTTTTGCCTAAACTCTTAATTTTGTGAGAGTCTCCAGGCTACAATCCTCTGCCCCAACTCCAGGGAGCAAAGTTTCAAATGAAGATAAACTTTTAAGTACAGTTAAAGCAAAATTTGCCACCCACTGCAGTGACCATTGTCATGGGCAAATAAATATGCTTTGTCCATGGTATGGTTAACAAATGGGTGAAAATAAAAATCACTTGATTATGCAACGGGATTCTCTTGGAGTAGCTTCAGAAGTTCTTTAATGAGAAGTCTGTAACAATTTAACAAAGTAAGCATTTCCACTGGTGGGAAAATAAACTCAAGCAATTTGCATTTGACCCTGCAATGAGAAGTAGAGTGGCACTTCACAATATCAGGCTCGTAAGGATTCAGCACGCAGAAGCCGCAAGCCATGGCACCTCTGCACTCCTTGGGAACGAGGCATGATTTCATTGATAGCACCAGAAAGAGTTGGGCACGGTAGCAAAATAACAATGAATGGATTTTGTTTAGTCCCGGGAATGCATTGTCAGCACTACAATCATCACCACTGTGGATTAATATCACATCAAACTTTTAAAGGGAGTTGTAGGAGGGAGGGAATGAGAGTTTCCCAGCTAGGCAGATTACAACTATTTCCAACACACCTCTGTATAAACAAGCCTTATTTTGTAGGAAAGAAACTAAAGAGAAGCAGCATTACATTTCTTTCTGTTTTAATTTGAAATCTACACTTCTTCGTCCCTGAGCAGTGCGATGCATGCCTTGGTAGCTGTCTCTGCTTTCTGACACAAAGCCAAAAAGAAATGAAATATCATTTCAATCAGAAAAGCTGTCCAAAGGCAAGCTTTCAAACATACACATCTTATGAAGTCCTGTCTGTATGCAGTCATTATATCAGATATCAGGAAAATATGAATTTAAAACTCTATTGTACTGCTACAATGCTTGGTATGGGCATTTTTCTCCTGAAATCAAAAAGCCTCTCTTCAGTTCAGCTCTATCACTTTGACAGTTGTCTTCTCTCCAAAAAGTCCCTCTGTGTTTCAAGAAGGAATGTCCCCAAATGCAGAAGAAATCCTGATATGATAGCATTTTAATCACTGAAAACCTCGACCGGATTTTGATTTTGTGTAAGACGCCAGTATATCCACAGCATGGGGGTAGCAGAGCCCATGTCCCGTGACACCATCGTCTGCATGGAGAGGGATTAGTTGGGTTATCTGAGAGCACAGTTTAGTGTCCCTTGAACAAAAGAAATGAACAAACAAACCAGAACAATGTCCCACCAGTTATGATGATGTCAATCTGCTTGGAAAATCGGATACAGGATGCTGAGTTCCTAAATACTGAATTTTGCCATAGGTAGTAGGTTAGACTGCTTTTCAAGTGCCAGCTCCTCAATCCCACACTCAAGAGCATCCAACATCTCAAAAGCACCGACCTCAGCTGCAAAAAGGAACTACGTGGAAAAAGCTGTCAGTCCCAATTCTTTCCCTCCCTCCATGCGCCTGTGATTAGCTGGAATTGCAAAAATGCAACCTTAATTCTAACATCCTTGTGCAAATGGTGCATGGCTTAAAACTTAGCCCGTGACCTTTGTGCATGTCTATGCAGCTAGCTGGGGCTCTGCATGAGATAGATCACTTTGCAAGGGCCGAGGGGTTGCTAAGCCACATGCCCTCATTGCACACTTAACTTTTTTCCAGTATCAGCAGTCTAACAATTACTCTGGAAGTGCCAGAGAATTTCAGAAGGTTGTGGGAGGCTGAGAATGCACCCTTAGATTCCTTTGTCATGTCTAGCTTGTCAGAAAAATTCCCCGAGGGGAAATAACGGCGAGGTGGCACAGCTCAACAGCAGCAAGTGTAATGCTCTTGGCATTAACCCTCTCTATAACAGCGGCAGGCACAGAAAATCTCCTTGCAGCAATGTGCAGGCTTATCAAGCATGTAATGGATTACATTTTGCTCCTGGCTAACGCTCCTCTCTCTCTGTGTCTCTCTCGCAGCATACAGCGTCGGCTGTCTTTGCAGCTGCCCATTCTCCACCACGCCTATTTGCCATCCATAGGAGGAGTTGATGCCAGCTGTGCCAGCCCGTGCGTGAGCCCCAGCGCCAGTCCTCGGCACAGACATGTGCCACCCTCCTTCCGAGTAATGGTATCGGGGCTGTAGGAAAGGGAGATCAGTGCTTCCTGAACTGCTTTTAAGTACTCAATGACTGGACTAAACATCTGACCTAGAACTCTGCTACAAACATATAACATTGGCTCTTACTGCAGAGGAACTGCTGCTGAGGCTGTCATCACGGGAGTGCCCATGCAACTCATGTGGCAAGGCGAAGGAGAAGGACTCGAGGAGTTTGATCTGTAGCCTTATTCATGGAGTTTTTATTTCTTCACGTAGAAGTCACCGGAAAACGTTTCTTCCCGAATTTCTGCTAGCAACAAGGAGGCTGGGAAATACAGATCTTGCAAAAAAGACACTAGGGGAAAAGAAAACCCTGACACTCAAATGTCACTGAGCTTTATGTGGCTGCTGAGAACATGTAATTCTATACTGTATCCATGTAAGGAAAATACAATGGTTGAGCTATGCCATATTTCTTGAAATAGATACACTCATTTTTACAAGAGTTGTGTTAAATTGTTGGAAACATTCTGCACTGGTTAGTCTTGCTTGTTTTCATTTCAGGGACAAAGTTCAATAGGAACGGAGGGTTGTGAGAAATGATTCCTCATGTGTCATTGAGAACCTGCAGTGCTGTGAGCAGCATCACCTCTAACTTGCAGCTGCACGTGAAACCCAAGCAGAGGCTGAAGCTCCAGCTCCGAGTTGTCACCAGCTGATGAGCTGCTGGTTGGAAGCAGAGCACTTCAACCCTCCCCAGGGATGATGGTAGTGACTGCTGACAATCTGCAGCTTCATTTTTAGCGAAGTTTCTTCACCTATTTCTGAATAAACACCACCAACTGTAATGTACTAATCCGTCTGAAAAAGTCCTAAGGCTGATAACTCAAGAAGCTAAGGACAGGAGGGTAGGAAAGTCTTAATGCCACAGGGTGGATTGTTTTTCATAGTTTGTTTGAATTGTGTCACACATAATTACAATAAAATGAATCTAGTGGATTTGTGGGGGGAGGGGTTAGGGCACAGCACTTCGCTGCTGCAGGTAAAGCCTGCAGAGCACACAGATGTGCATATACACTATGTTTGCTTTGTACCTGCGTGTGTGACAGTTGTAGCAGATAATAGAGAGGACAAATCAAATTTACCAATAGAATATTTTATCTGAATCCTAAAAGGACTTTGAAAAAAACAACAGGTTTTATACTTTAGCTCCATCCTCTAAACCGAAGTAATTAGGAGGAACGATAGTGGCAAACCTTCTGGACCAGCTCTGGAGCCAAACCCTCAGGCACAGGTGAGAGAGACATGCAGCTTCTTTTTTCCAAGGACCTGGAAATGTGGCATGTCACTGCCAGGGCTGTTTGTTTGCTAGGGGTAGAGGGAAAAAAAACACATGAAGCACCCACTGGGCTCTCAGTTTTCTATGACCAACGCCTGTGCACCTCAGACCAAACCTTTGGAATGACGTTTCTACAAAGGTTTACAAATCAGCAATGACTGAAGCACAGATGAAGAAGTTCATTAGCTGAGGGACTTAACCGCAGCTTTGACAAGCTAGCATAAATCTCCATTAAAAGTATAAAACATGCCTCATAGTGGCCAAAACCAACATGAATATGTATCTGAATCTTACAATCAGGAGCATCACAAAATATTTCACTTGGCACATACAGTAAGAGAGGTTATGGAAATATCTGTAGCTTTTAGAACAAAACCATGTAACTATAAACACAGATAAAATAGAACTCATTACTCTGTTTAAGCACTAAACACTGACGTTGTCACTCAATGTGTGTTGACAGTATTCTCTTGCTTTATTAATATCATCAGGGCCTGGTTTATTTTAAAAGGAATGTTAATTTTTAAAAAGAGAAAATTACAATATTGTATATAATGTATACACAAAGATCTCTGTAGAAATATTATTCCAACTTAGCAGGAAAAAAAATTCAGAAGTATCGGACCATTGGCGGTGAGTGTGTGTGTGTCTGTAACTTCGTGAATACTGACTGTGTGACGTTTATTAGGTTTAAACCATGCAGTACATTCTTTGTCTCAATGATACTGTAGTTTCTCCCATAACATTTTTTTTTTACTTTACTGCAGATAACAAGACCAACCAAGTGAATATAGCTATTTAATGTTTCTGTTCTTTTATACTGCAGCAAAAATGTACTGTAAATTTATGAAGAGGCTGTGCCCCAATGGCATTTTCCAATGATGTTAGTGCACAAATGCTTTAAACTAGACTGGAACTGCCAGAATAAAATGTAAATGAAGAATTTCTTGTATAACCTTATACTGCATGAGATCAATTTTTAATAAATTGTTGCAAATCTGTTTTTATGAATAAAATATATAAAACTTAGGGGTTTTTGACTCAGTGCCCTGTTCCCTCACAGTGAAACCATTTTTCATGCATATACATGTACATATATAAACGTGCGTATATATAAAAGCCTCTCTGGAGAAGGAGGAATCCTATTACAACACCACATTATAATAAAAAGTCAAAGTACAAATCCTAGTAGTTGAAGGGCTCACATCTAGAGAAAATACTTAAGCTTCTGCCCTGAAATACAATTAACACAGTACTCATGAGTGAAGTCTAAGCCTTTTTTTAAATGGGAAAATAATCAAACATATCCTGAACATTTACAGCACCACAGTGACAGTGAATTCAGGAGAAAGAGGTGACTATTTCACCTAAATTACTAAAGTTGAGCCAATCTTCTAGCTACGTAGTAAAAATCCCTGTTTCATTGACTGAGAGTTTTCTGAGAGCAATCAGTGATTCTTTCATTAGGAAAAACACTAAAGCTCTCCATGCAGTTTCACACAAGTGCTAGATTTTTTGTATCTAAATCAGGTTCTTCTGCATGGCAGAACAGGAGGAGTGCAATGAGCCAGCTAGAGGAAAGAGCATTTTTAGTTGTTTGCTCTTCAACAAGAGCATCTTCAAGCCAGCACAAAATGACATAAAGCCCAAGATGAGGGAATTCAGAGCCATCACAAATGTGTTGTCTGTAGATTTACAGTGCAGCTTAGGAGTCTTGCCAAACACGTGCAAAGGAGAAAATACCAGTGAGGAGTGAACAGCATGGATCGTGGATGTCAATACAGAATACCAGATGGCAGGAAAAACTCGAACAGATACATCAAAGCTCATTCAAGAAAGAAAAAAAAATTCTAGAATAACTCTCCCATGAAACTTATACTCAATCAGAAATTGTGGGAGGATGTGAACAACTGAGTTGCTCAAGAAACATAGGAAACCAGAACAAAGCAAAACACTGCTTTAAGAGGTCAAGAAAAAATAAGAGGGACATACAGGGGAGAAGTTTACTCAAACTGTTGAGTTTCCACAATCACAAAAAAATAGAATTCCTATAGAATCATCAAATTGTGACTTAATGCATGGAAGATAACAAACATTGCAGCACTTCTTTCAAATAATTAAGAAAATCAAGGATGGTAAGGGAAGAGCAAGAGAGGCGCTTTTTCAGTTTTCTCTTTCTTTTAAAAGATGTAACAGCTTTTCTTAAAGGCTTATCAACAAACCTCTTCTGGTCTTTTCAGAACTTGTTTGGCCTTTACAAGTGCCAGTATGGTGTGTCTGTTGTCCTCAAGACTGGGTTAGTGTTTCTGGCCCTTTCTGCTCAGGTTTGCTTGCGTACTGGAAGCAAGACCTGTCCTGCCACTCCCACAGCAGCCTATGGATATTTGCAGGGCTCTGAGCTCACACCACAACCCAAAGGATGAACCAGCCTGTCTGTTCATCAAACTGACTCTCCCTGTTGTTCATTTGTTTAATAGGGATTTTCTTCTTGCTGCCTGAGAAGACTGACAGGTTTATTACGGTGGCTTGAACAGCGTGATTTTTATCCGAGTTCACTCCTCATATTTACTGACTGTCTTTTCCATCTCTTGAAATGGTGAATAGTACTTGTGGCCATTACTTTAATATGCATGAATATTATTCACGAGTGGACTTTCAAGAGCACTCTGCCTCTCGAGCTGATCACAATTCTGCCACTGCACGACTGCGCTTATCACTACTCTCCAAAGGACATTGCAGAGGAGAGTTAGGAGGTCTAGGACTGCACTGGGAGAGATGGGGAGGTAGCAGTCAGAGCCCGTGCTTGCCTGCTGGCAAAGGCAACCTTGGGTGGCAGAACCATCACTTTAGTGTTGTCTCAGACCTCTCTTACCTGCAGAAATTTCAAGCTACCAGCTTTGCAAATGGTTTAAACTCCCTCCCTTGGTCATGAGGTGCTGAATTGGGCCAAATGAGGGGAATGAGTGAAAGACAAGCAGGAGCAAAAAAGGAGGGAGAGGCGTCTCCAATTGCTAGGCACCAACCTCAAAGAAGTGGCTGCCACTAGTGCCATCAAAGCCAAGCCTCACGCAAGCCTCACACAAGCCTTTAAACAAATAACTGAACTTGAGAGGCCAAATTCAGTAGAGGTCGAATAGATCTGAAGAGAGGAGCAGAAAGTGGATGCAAGCTGTACGGACCAGGCAGCAA
Source organism: Phaenicophaeus curvirostris (assembly GCF_032191515.1). Lineage (NCBI taxonomy): Eukaryota > Metazoa > Chordata > Aves > Cuculiformes > Cuculidae > Phaenicophaeus > Phaenicophaeus curvirostris. The sequence continues at coordinate 8,106,163 of NC_091394.1, read as the reverse complement.
GCAGCCTGAGGGCTGGCTCACTAGAAGAGCAGCAGGAAGGATCTCAAATGATCTCAAGCTTCTGGAGAAAGGACAGACGTCTTCATGAGTCAGCAAACACAGGCTTTGACTAGAGCAGAGCATTTTATCTCCTGACAAAAGGTTATGCAGTAGGAGCCCTGTACCCACATGCACGGGGTGCAACTTCAGCTGAGACAAGTATCAGCTAAATTTATGACCTTCAGCTTTAGATGCTTCAGAGACCTCATCACACACTTACCTACCACTGCAGGCAGCAGTGTGGGTTGCCTGATTGAGCAGGGGAGCTGCCACTGGTAGCAAACCACCCCACAGACAAGAAATCATCCATTCTGGCAAGTCAGTTTGTCTGGAAAATTGTGTGTGTGTTCATGTGTTGCAGAGAGCACTGGCAGGACCCTGAGCAAGCACAAGCAGCCCAGTATTAATGGCCTGGAAATCATCATGACATCCATGGCAATGATGTCCATGCTACCTCCTGCTTTGGGAATTTTCAAGCACCTAGAAACAAAACCCATGCTAAGGACGTATGTACGCAAGCCATACCCAGCTCAGAATGAATTCTCCTTGGCCCTAGAATGAAGGAGCATGAAGCAGAAATGAAAGACTGGAAATACACACATGGCTTTACACTCATAAAGCAAGCGCTCTGCTGTACTGTCACCCAAGTGGCTCCTACTCTGCCCTGGCTAAGGGTGATAGGGCCACCTGCCCAGGGGTGCTCCGAGAGGCACCTGCAGATGGAGGTGCCACTAAAAGATCGGCTGCAGAAAACCAAATTGTTAAGCATAGATTAGCTTTTCTCAAGAAAGGTAAAAGGAAATAAATTCTTAGTAGCTCATTTTGAAAGCAGACATGTTTTCAAGACATTGACTTTTCTCATTAATGAGTGGCTGGTGGAGGGACGATAATGCAGGTGTACAAGGAGAGTAGCTTCACATGCAACTGCAGAGAGAGGGTGAACAGGTAAAGGTTAAAGGCTTTAAGTGAACAATTCCATAAGCTCCACAACTCATAATGACTCTCAGTGCTGGAAGGAAATCCTCTTTGGTTTGGCTTGGCCTATGTTTACATCACTGGAAGACACTATTTGAGCAAAGTAACAGAGTTAATGGGAGAAAAGGAAAAAAAAAATATCAAAACAACCAGCACACACACGAGACGATGGCTTGAGAGTAATAAAGATGCAAATGAACAAGGGACTCAACTGCAATCGCTTCTGAAGAAGAGACATCAGTGTCAGCATCAGATACAAGTACCCCTAGCAAAAGATAGTCACTGTCATCCCACAAATCTATCTGTACACATGGAGCTGTTAAAACTGTCAGAACTGAAGCCAATGCCATCCCTAACTGCCTTTGTGCTGCTAGAAACTAAAATTGGAGAAACTTTCCTCCAAATTTTGATCTCAGCTTCTAGTAGGCTCAAAGTTTTAAATTCAGTTCAGTACTACAAACCCTTTTTGCAGGTTTTCGTTATTGCTGGAGGGCTGCAGGATCATGAAGTTTGCATATTACCAATCCTTATGAAAATTTTACAGAAGCTGGTTCTTACACACACAGAGAAACATGTTTTTTTAATTGGACTGCCTTAGTCAGGGTATGGGGAGAGGGCATATTTCACTATTCTCCCTATGTATACACATTTTGCTGTTTTCATAGGTCTCCACATAATTTCCCTTTGAGATTATAGACTCTCCAACTTCAAGCTGAAAGTACAGCTGAAAAAATGCTGTACTGCTGTTGTAAAAAGGAATATTTCTCTAATAAGCTCCCCCATTCTTTGAGGACCATTCCATCTTTCCCCTACCCCCAAGATAATATTCTATATTTACTTCTTTGTCTTAGCTTTAAAACCCAGGAACTTATTTACCCAGGAATTAACTGACATTTGAACTTAAATAAGCAATTTATGATGAGAGTGAAGCTCAGCAAAGTGGAAAAAAAAATGCATTTGTTCCAGCATAATCCTTGTAAACAAATAAGAAGAGTATTTGCTACAGTTCAAAACTTTTAGACATATTTCAGTGAGATAAATGAAAATAATTTCAAAACCAAATCAAGTAAATGTATCCCAGGTTTGACTGACCATTGAGTTGGAGGGATAAGTCAGCTCTCTGTTATCCTTCAGCAGCTGATTCAGGTTGCCACAACCCGGCATCATACTTGAATTCCTCACCCACTGGGGCCCATTTGCTCACTGCTTCTTAAAGCTGCCCTCGTCTCTGCAAATAACTGCTTTGTAAGTTTTTGAAGGTGAATTAATTTAGCTGTGAAATTCAGACTAGCACATGTGAATTCTCCATAGAAACATAGAATCATAGAATCACAAGGTTGGAAGAGACCCACCGGATCATCGACTCCAACCATTCCTATCAAACACTAAACCATGTCCCTCAGCACCTCGTCCACCCGTGCCTTAAACCCCTCCAGGGAAGGGGAATCAACCCCCTCCCTGGGCAGCCTGTTCCAGTGCCCAATGACCCTTTCTGTGAAAAATTTTTTCCTAATGTCCAGCCTAAACCTCCCCTGGCGGAGCTTGAGGCCATTCCCTCTTGTCCTGTAGACCTCTTATTGCTTTATGTTAGCCTGCTGCTCCTCCCATCCCATCATGGTCTTTGTGATACTGCCATTTGATATAAATTTGCTTGTTATCAGGGACAAGTAAAATTTTAATGTTGGTGGGAAAGCATGAAAGACATTTATTTAATTGGGTTGTGGCACAGCGTTCCAGTATCATGAACGGAAACTGATGCATCCAAAGGCATCTCTCCTCACAGAGCAAACAACTTAGGTTCTTTCCTCATGGAATGGGAGCAGTTACATTGGATGTCCTCTCCAAAGGAGGTTTCTACGTGTTTTGTTCTAACCCGATCCCAGGGCAGCAGACATCACTTCCCTCCTTTCTGATTCCAGACTTTAACAAACCCTTGTGGCTGAGTCATTTTATATATAGCAAGAAGGTGAAACCTCTCCATCCTCCTGCACCTACTCGAGGCTGCTACTGCACCCTGGGGGCTCGCAGGTAGGTAGAGCAGCTGGGATATTTGTCTCCAGACAACATTTCCTGCAATGCAACATGCAAAAAGGCTGCACTGTTGCACACCTCTCCTCTTCTCTTCCTTTTTTTTTATTTTTTGCTTCTTTACCAGCTTAACTCCATGTGCTACTTCCATTGCTGTTTGCATAGTTGTTACCAATTCTGGAACATCTGATTCATTCAAATGCTTCTGCAAAGGCTGTCAGTCCTTACTTGAGAAACTGTTAAGAGGAAACGCTCACTTCAGGAGTCCCAAATGTGACAAAAATTGTAATTTTTTTTGATAAAAGAGAATTAAAAAGACCCTATTTTAATGCAGCTTCTTTTAAAACAAGCTCTCTATTTTTTCCCAGTGTACGTCGGCAATCATCAAGAGTTCATTGTCTTCTACGAAGAATAAGTGCGTACCCAGCTCTGTTTCAGATCTCAAAGGCATGCTTGCATTATTTTTCGCTTTCCCTTATTTTATGCTTCTTTTTATGGTTATATTGCTGATTTATTGTTTGTTTGTTTTCAAGCAAGACAGAAACAAAATGAACTTTCCCATATGGAGAACACCAACCGCAGAGCACTCACGTCTGTGCAGTACAAATGCTCAAGTATAAACTGCTTCTCCTCATCCAGCATGCAGAGTGCATTTCTCAGGCTATGCGGGTAGAAGCTTAGAGCTTCAGTCAGATAAAAGATAATAAAACGAGCTTGGGCCTCATTAACTTAAACTGTTGATGTGAATATGAACATAGATTAAAATCCAAGCATCAAAATGAAAATGCAGTCCCAGCCCTCATCGCAGGCAAACTGCAAGCACTTATAAATTCCTCGAATTAATTTATTTCAACATACTGTAAAGTTACAGTAAAGCGCTCGACATAAAGGCCTTCTCCATGCAGTTTTGGAAGTTTTGTAGCCAAATACAGTTTCAAGAATTAAATTTCTGGTTATGCACATTGCTTGTGGCTTTGATGAATAACCTGCTACTCTGGCAGCATATACAGAAAGAGTCTATGAAGGCACTTTTCTTTCTTTCAGGACCTAGTTCAGCTTGCTATGCACAAAAACATGTATAAACATATTGGAATATAGACTCCCTTGCTCAAATTACTTTAATGAGGCATATTCAAAACGATGAAAAGATGTTTCTCATTAATTTCTCTCTCTTTTAGAATGATGCTTTCCTTTTACTGATATTAAGTTCTTTTACTCAGTTCAAAATGTTACATTACCTTCATTGTGATGATGTTACTAGCACTCCACTGAAGATGTAAATAAGGATTTTTCATCTAATTTTTCCCCTTTTCTTTTCCCACAGGGGAACAGTGTTAATAGTTACTGCTTGTACTTGCATAAGGAAAAACTAAGGTGGAGTGAAGAAAGAAGCTGCTTTTTTTTTTTAACTTACACAACAAACTTCGTGTTTATTGTAGAAGGTGAAAAATGTGCTTAACACCATAACAAAGGGAAAGATTTATGGAGATCATTAGTTCCTCCAAAAGTTCATTCCAGTCTTGAACTGGCCATTTGGAAAGCATCACCCTCTTCCTAGGGTAGAAATGGTCATCAGTGATCCTCATCCCAAAGCTTTGGGCCACCTTTTAGCTTTGTTTATCTAAACTGCTAGCTTGTTATTTAAAAAGTACTTCCTTCAGATTCCGCTACCTCACTTGAGTACTGCCATGAGATTCCTTTACTACGATGCATGAAACTTCTCTGTTCTTTCCTGACATAGCTGGCACGTCGGGCTGTTCAGGTTGGTATTACTCCCAGTCATGAATGCACAGGAGGATTTTGTTCATTACGGAATTTCCTCCACTCTGGGATACACCTGCATGTTTCTCTGCTTACATACAATGTTGTAACCTGAACCGTGTAAACTGTTGTGGTCTAAGGTCTGTTCTCGCAGCTGTGGCAGAGAAATCTTTTATCAGTAGATTGTACCTCACAGTGAAGCAGCCTTATCCCATGAGGAGGACAGAGTATCCTCTTACATGCATTTCAGAGGCATATTTACCAAATTGGCAAAGGTTGCTTGGTTGTTAATGATACATCAAGCAACACACTGCTTTGTGCACTGTAATTTTCATTAATATACAGATCACTGGCTTAGCATACAATGTTTGCCACTCTGCTCCTGACAGTCCTCTGCTACGTATACCTCTGTTCTGGCACTGTTCCAAAGTCAGTCACTGTGGGCAGAGCTGCACTTCCCTGAAGACAGACCTTTCTGCAAAAAAAAAACCATCCCACAATATGCTAACTTGCTTTTGCACCTGTCAGGCAGTCATTTAGCTACCCACAAATTACATTATTCGTTCCTGCCTCACCTAGCATCCTTCTCATTTTTCTTTGGCCTTGTTCATGAGAGTTTCTGGCTTTAAACCCTAAGAAGTCTCCTCTGCGTTTCTCTGACTATTCACTTTCATCTCTTTGGGTTTCTTTGGCATGGTTTAGTGTTTGATAGGAATGGTTGGACTTGACGATCCGGTAGGTCTCTTCCAACCTTATGATTCTAATGCTAAGTACATCAGGCTGCCTAATAGTTTGGTAGAATACTGACTGAGCCTTTCTTTTGCAATTGAAATGGCACGAATCCCAAGAACAAAACCTCTGTCAAAGATGTAAACCACTAGATCAGTGTTGTTACTGCTAGTGGCAGACTACGCTACCTGTGTTTAATGTGATGTGATGACTCTGTTATCAGGATTTAGTGGGTTAGGTTTTGGGCAGCCCTGAGTGTGATTTGGCCATGGCTGCAGAATCACTAAGGTGTTAGGAACAAGTGCTTAACTCATTTTCCTTAGGCTGAAGCTGACTGTAACAGTAGGGCTTAACTGTATATGGTAAAGGTCAAAGAAAACACAGTGATCTGTGGGTAACTAGACAGCTCACCAACAAGAAATATTGGCCAAACATACTGTTGAGGAACATGCAAACATAACTCCCCGTAAGCTAACCCTGAACTCCTGGTAAAGAATTTGGATGACCAGAACCCCTTCTTCTAAAGGAAATGACTGAGAATTTTAAAGGAACTCTTGCTCTTTAGGGCCCAGGAGGGCACAGGAAAGGTGAGCACAAAAGCCCACAAAAATTTCATGAGGTCTAATGCAACAAAGAAAAAGCAAAATTTCTTTCACCTCAAGTCATTCACTTCCCTGAAAAATAAAAAAACAACAAACGTGCCTGCTGCTCTTCTCCCATCCCTCAGCATTAACACCAGAGAGCAGGGACTTCAATAGCTCATGTGAGGTGCAAGGTATTTTCTGTACAAACATCCTCAGAGTTACATAAACTGAGTGATTCAATGCTCCCCGAAATCATCATAAAAAAAGGCTGACGACAACAAGAAATACTCTTCTGCTTCTGTCTCAGCACTCATTATTATTTCTAGTATTTATGCCACTGTAAATTCATCTTAGGTTTACTCTACAGAAAAAAAGTACATCCTGTCTATAAGGGACAATATTGTGATCATATTTTTAATCAATACTCTAAACACTGTCAAGTATCCAGAAAACAACAACAAAAGATAACTAGGAAATACATGAATAAAGAAGAAGAATGCTTTCCCCCTTCTTTCTCCTTAGGAGAAAATATTTTTACACTTGGTTTTTAGATCAACTAAAGCAACATCTGAAAAAACAGTAAAAACAGAAAAAAAACCTTCCAAAATAGAAGGTAACCATGAGCTACCCTCCACTTGCTTACACCTTCTCCCACAGCTGTTATGCTGGTCAAACCAGTCACTGGGTAGAAAATACTACTTGCAGAGAGGGAAGATGACTCAATATAGAACATGGTTATTTCATATGGTTTCCCAGACGGAAAACCATAAAGCAGGGTAAGAGTTTACTGCAAAACAAAACAGAGTCTGGAGAAGGGGGAAAACATATGTATGAACGCATATATTAAAAGCAGTTTTCGAAAATAAGTTAGTCTTCTAGAAAATTATAAGGAAATATAGAATAAAATTCATAGAATCATAGAATCACCAGGTTGAAAGAGACCTACCGGATCATCGAGTCCAACCATTCCTATCAAACACTAAACCATGCCCCTCAGCACCTCGTCCACCTGTCCCTTAAACACCTCCAGGGAAGGTGATTCAACCACCACATCTTTTCCAACCAACGCTTTACATCAGAAACTGTTGTCTAGATGTATTGACAGGTTGCGTACGTACAAGCACATTAATTTTATACTGCAGAATTAAACCTCTCTGCTGCCAAATTCAGAACATTGAAGTCCTATATGCTGAGTTACTATAACCCATATTCATGAGCTGATAAGAAATATTACAAAAATATTATTTTGATTTATCATGTAAGGAATTTTTGACAGGGTGCTCTAGGCTCATACATTTTTTATAAATTGCTGCTATTCTGGTAAAACAGAAATGTGGGGTGAACATGCCAGCAAGTAGTTCAGGTTTCCTGTATTGTTACTATGTGGCATGCCAAGATTTATAGCTAACTTCATCACTAGCTTTCATTGTCCTGCCTTTATACAATTTCCTTGCTTTGTTGTTGTTTTGTTTAATCATTAACTTCAGATTGACATCCTTGGGCCAATTCATTTTTCATTTAGGAGGGTGAAACAAAAATAGCTTCATGAGTCAAGAATTAAACAAATGAGAAATGAGCATATGGTAAAAACCAAGACCTTTTAGTTGCTCTTTGAATGTACTACGATTTATAATGGTGAGTTTATGTGGTAAAGTTTAGAGTACAATGCTTACTAAATAACAAATACAGTGATTCCAAGTAATTTTGCTGGCAATAACCCCAAGCAATTTTAATTAGCTTCACCTCCCCTTGACTGCAAGGAGAGCTGCGGATGTGCAGCCTTCTTACAAAAGTTGAGTTCTACAAGTTCTTTCATCTAAATTTAATTTTTCAATTTTTTTTCTGTCAAAATCCAACTTTGCAACTGATTTGCCAGAAGTGAGCCTGGATATGTGTAATTTCTGTTAGATTATGCAGTTAAAGAATCAGCCCCACAATGACAGGCAGGGAAATTCCAAGAACCCAGTGAGGTGCTCTGATGTTTCTACTGCCTAGACATCACCAGAGAGCAGTCAGCTCAGTAAACGTCCATCTCCACTAGCACAAATGAGCACAGAGGATTGATGACAGGCAGCCAGATCCCAATATCCTGATCAGACAGAGAGGAGCACTCTGACCTGGCTACTCCTAAGCCAGGGAGTATGCTCAGCCAACCATCCTGGTGGAAAACCCGTCGAGATGAGTTTTGGCAGGAGAGGATCTCTGGATCACCCTACAGACTAAGGGAGGTAACAGCCTTAAGAGATGTGGGATTCATTGTAGGATGCAAGGGAAGAGCATTTAGGGTTGTGCAAGACTTGCCACAGGAGAGGAAGGACCAGAGGCAGGGACAGTAAGGGATCAGGGTGATTTAGGAGGAATAAGCACAGAAAAGAAGACAGGAATGGGCATAAATACAACTGAGTCTCTGGCCATGCCCTGGACTGGGTTGCTGCAGCCTCCCAGGTGAGGGGCTTTCTGCTCTGGGTGCATTGATTTTCAAATGCCAGCAACCAGGGCAGGGGACCGTGAGTCACAGATCCCACGTTTTTGTGATGCCAGCAACTGGAGGAACTGGCATGCCTGGGACACCTGGGAGCCAAGTGTTGCAGCAGCCAGAAGTCTGGGTTGGATAGCGGAGAGACCGAAAGGTCTGAGAGCTGGCTGCTGGAGGGATCAGGGTGTCAAAACCAGCTACAAAAGCGACTGTAGGGGCTGGTCAGCAGAGAGACTCCTTTGCATGTATGTATACGTTCCTGAGACAACTGGAGACAAGTGGGTCCAAAGGTCAGGAATCCTGAGTGGCTGGAGAAACCCAGAGTAAGAATCTGTGCATCTCTGCATCAGAACACTAGTAACTGGAGCAAGGCTGTGGATCTCAGGGACATGTAAGTCCAGGTGGCAGCAGCTGGAGAGAGTCCTGTGCATCCAGGAGCGGCTGCTGGACTCAATGTCCAAGCCCAGTTACTGCAGGGGTCCATGTTGTGTTTGGTTTCCACAAAAGCACTTCCAAACTGATCAGCCAAAAAGGGAAACAGGATGAGGCCATTGGTACTGTGTTTTCTGTCCATGCTGATCCGTGCAGCCAGCTGCATGTGTACGTGTCCTGTATGCCTGCAGGACATACCTGCTCAGCCTCACTGCTGGCTGGAGCAGGGGACGCAGAGCTGCAGCAGCTTTGCCTCTGTCTGGCTACCGGTTTTATCAGCTCCTAACAGTCTCCTCCCCAGCTTGCAGCTGAAAGGTACAAAGAGCTTCCCACCTCATTTCTGCAAGGAGGGGTTAACCACATCTCTTGCTGCTGCCATAAGGTATCCAGGCAGCAGCAACTGCTAGTCCAGCAGGTAGGTCACTCTGCCGCTTGTCTGCAGTGGTAGAAGCAATGAGACTTATGTCCGTTGTTACTATCTGCTTTCTGAAGCCTCCTGTTCACCAAGATCATTGACCTCAGCTGTAGTCTCCAACAGGCACAACTTAAGCCATCAGCCATGGGTTTGGCACCCTCTGTCCCTAAACACTTTAGCTTCTGCCACATGGAGAATTCACAAAATTTATGTTCTTCTGCCCCTTCCCCTCCTCTGCCCTGCTGGCTGTCTTCCGGCTTGAATTGTTTACCCTCCACTGCTGAAGCCTTCTAACAAATCATTTCAATGAACCTCGAAGACTGCTGTAACACTCAGCAAGAAAAATGCTATGAAAAGCTGCTCACCTCTTTGCTGCCTCTGACAACGACTGGAGAGCAGACCTTCTAGCTCAGTGGTGAGGCAGTGATCCCTACCCATTTCCCAGCATCAGGAAAAATTGGGGAGCCAGAAGTAAGGAGGGGTGACTTGCATTGGGATCAGAGAACAGGTGATCAGGTAATGACTATAGCTAGATCTGCGCAAAGAATTTTAAACCCGTCCTTACTTAAAGTTCAAGACCTTTCCAGCCCCAGCGTCTGGTTTCTTTAGTGTGTGCATGTATGATTCAGCAAACGGACACATCCCAAAATATAAGACTGATCATCTGTTCACTGTCTGTCCCAATGCTCACTTACTTTAAAGAAGGAAAAAACAAATAGATTTTTTCTTATTAATTTTTAGTAAAATGCAATATGATGTCTGTATTATTACCAGAGGCATGTTATAAGGAATGTAAATCTGACCCCATAGTTCTCGTTATCCTCTCTTGTCTGGCAGCAATTTTTGTATTTTTTTCCAGTCACTAAGGGAATGAGAAAATTGGACTTACTCTGCTGCAGTATACCGATTTGCTATAAAAAGTTGATATTCTTAGACAGAGATGCTTGGAGTCTTGCCAAATGGAGAAGAAAATTGACATCAGTTTTCTGTCGTTATTACAAGAGTACTGTATATTTATAGGGCTATAACATATCCTCACCTCTGTAACAGCCTGTCAGACAGCTGGAAGGTTTCTAAATTACTTGAAAATACCAGTTTTAGGTTCTGTCACTACAGTTATTTAGAGCACCAAATCCAGGGAAGAAAGAAGTCTACACCAAAAGGGTGAGCCAGATGGGAGGGCTCTACGTGATGACAGACCCCACCAAGCAGGCTGACTGCACAGCAAAAGCTGAATGAATTACTAAAGTAGTATTTCCTTAGACATCCATTCATATTTATAGTGGTATCTGTGAGCCCAGATGTCTCCTCTTGTTATGTTTTAAAAGAACTTCTATCACAATGGATGTAACAGCAGGATATGTGTTTAATGCCTTCAACAGCTGGTAGTGAAGAGCACAATGATTTCAGCTAGTTTGTTTGGGATGACAAGAAACAGACAGCAAAACTAATGAAAGGGAGGTTTAGGCTGGACATTAGAAAAAAAATTTTCACAGAAAGGGTCATCGGGCACTGGAACAGGCTGCCCAGGGAGGGGGTTGAGTCACCTTCCCTGGAGGGGTTTAAGGCACGGGTGGACGAGGTGCTGAGGGACATGGTTTAGTGTTTGATAGGAATGGTTGGACTCGATGATCCAGTGGGTCTCTTCCAACCTGGTGATTCTATGATTCTATGAAAGAGAAAGACCAAGCAGGAGAGAGGCTTAGAGGTCAATTAGTGCCTCGCACCCTTTGTTTTTCAAAATATGTCCCCTGCCAACATAAATCACCTTCAAATCAAGAAGTGTTAGCCAGCAGGAGATATTCAGGTGATGTCTTCATAGCTAAAGCTTTCTCTGTACCCTTGCAATGCTGCTGGAGAACACATGCATGAAGCTGCTTTGGCAGGGCTAAGCATCCTCTAAGCAAGAGGCTGCTTTTATTTGATTGTGTCTACACTGTTTATCCACTGGTGACTATAAAGCCCATCACCTGAGCCTTCAGAAAGGTAGATTTCTGGAGGCAGCAGGCTAGGTTTTACAAACTTTCAGGGGGCTTCTTTATTTTGGGTACTTTTGAAATCCGTCATAAAAAGTGGACTATTCCCCAGTAAAAGCATAGACAAAACTAGCAACGAAGAACAGAGCACATACCTAGAGAAAGTGAATTGTCCAGTACAAGAGAAAAGTGAATAGCTATGAGAAAACCAGTTGAAGGGGATGACTGCCCAAAATGTATTTAAGGGCATGCAAAACAGAGGTGCCTAAAAATCATAGAAACATGAAATAGTTTGGATTGGAAGGGACCTTTGCAGACATTTCCTTCTTGCCTTTTAGATTGACCAGCACATCTCTATTCAGCCATTTCAGTTCTCTTGCCTTCCTTTCCTGATTTCTTACACCTGAGGATCAAGAGCTCTTGTGCTCTGTCGAAAGAGTCCTTAAACATCTCTCAGCCCTGTTCTGCTCCCTTGTCCTTGAGGGCAGTTTCCCAGGAGGTCTTATTGATTAATTCCTTTTTTCTTTCCTAAAATTCAGGGTCTTGACTTTACTCTTTGTCTGACTCATAGCCCTCAAGACTGAACTCCACCAGTCAACGATCAGTGCAGCCCAGGCTGCCTCCAATCTTCTTGTCACTGATTAGCTCGCTTGCATTGCTGATCATCAGGTCAAGTATTGCATCCTCTCTGGTAAGACTAATACCTAGCTTAACAAGTTATCCTTCAATGCACTCCAGGAGTCTCCTGGATTACCTACAGCTCACTGTGCTACTCTTAGAGCAGATGTCAGGGTGGCTGAAGCTCCCCAGCTGGACAAGCGCCTGTGAGCATGATGCCACCTGCAGCTGGAGTAAGAAGGTTTCATCAATACGCTTCCCTTCTGTAGGAGACACCAGCCACAAGGTGTTTGTTTTCATGGCTTCAGTCTCTGATCATTCCAATAGGCTTCTAACCTGCTCCTGACTGTTCTTCAGAGACAGCTCTTCACAATCTATCCATGGGCAACACTTCCTCTCCTGTCCCTTCTGAACAGCCCGTAGCCATCAATAGCCTCACTTCAGTCAGGGCATTCACCACACTAATTTCAGTAATGACAACTAGCTTTCTAGCTAGTTATGACAACTAGCTTTCTAGCAGCACAGTGGCTTTCTAGCAGCACAGCTCCTCCTGTTTGGTGCTTATGTTGTTTGCATTGGTGTAGAGACATTTTATCTGGTCTGCTGTCCATGGCACCTTCTTAGAGGAACATAAGTTAATTCCTTTGAGATATTTCACTACTGTTTCCCCTATTGGCTCCTATTGCTTCGGGAGCTGCCAGGTAATCTCTGTAAGACTTCAAGTGTGCTGCAGTCTGTCCTGTTCCTTTTAAGTGGCAACTGGGGAGAGCTCTTTGGAATCACTGGCACAGCATCAGAGTGGCACAGTATCAGACTGATACAAATCACTTGGGAGGAGAATGTAAACAATATTTTGATAAAAAAGGTGCGTGTCCCAAAGCACTGGATAAGATAAATCAACAACCCGTATGCAATATAGCACTGACAAGAAATTATAAAAATTATAAAGCCCGATGTTAACCCACAACTCAAGAACTCTGCCAATGCTGTATCACAATCTGCCTAGTGAAAACGAAAACTGTAAAAAAAGCCTGATGATGTCAAAGTCAAAACCATTTCATTTCTGAAAACTTAAGGCAGGAGGTCTCCATCTCACAAAAGGGAGGATGTGCTGTCTCTACACTTCTGAAACTCAGCCATCAACCTCTCCTGATCTATCCCATTCTTTTCACCCAGTAAAACCTTCAGATGCACAAGTACAGTCCCTGGAGGATGAGCATAAAACCTATTTTCAAGGTGAAGGTCTCTTCTGTTGACAATACCATGCATCTCAGCTTCCTTCAGTTAAGCTGTGAGACATCAGCTTTAATGTTTCGGGCAATTGTAGTTGTCACTAAATAACTCAAGGGAAAGCTGGTCTTTAAGTTATCTGAGAATTTAAAGTGCTTTCTGGATTACTTCAATTTGCAACAACAAGAAGTTAATTCAAGTTCAAGGTGTAATACAGAACATGGGGTTAATCACAGTTTAACTGATGGGCTCGTTCACGTATTTAGTACTGATTGGCAGAACAAGGGCTGATTCAGTTCTGAGATGTCTTCATTAATAGCTTCCATCCAGAAATCCAGAAGTTAAATTGTACTTTCTTGGTGCTCAAGAACAATCTGAATGCAGACATAGCATTACATAAGCAAGCTTTATACAATCAGAAAGGGAGAACAGGGAGACAACACATCAGTACAGAAAATCTGAATTAATCCTAAACCCCAGAGCATCTACATCTAAGTGGATAGCAGTAAGCACCTTTACCGTATTCCTCTTTCCACCCTGTTCCTGGTTGCATCACACTCAGTTTGATGCCCGAGTATGAAGAAATACACAGAAGAGACAAATCAATCTGATGCCCAAAAGAAACATTGTCTTTCACAGTTAGGTAAGGAAGCCTTATCAGAGTTGGTGCTCAAGGCTGCCAGTCTTAACAATTGGATCCATCTGCCCATTGCTGGCTAGGCTGACTTTGGTCTTATCTGCTGTTATTGTGAAGTACACAACAGTACTAGCCAGTTCTTTAGGTGGTTTGTAGCACGTTCCTTGTGAAAACCACAGAGACTCTAATTGTAAGCTCTCTCCTCCTTTCAGAAAAGGAAAGATCCCCCTTAGACACTTCTTTTCCTGCAGCATCTTCTCCTACACAAGCAGGTTGCTGTCACTGACTAGACCAGCACTGGACCCAGGGACACTGGGTACAACCCTAGCCTAAGAAGAAGTGACTTGGGCAGGAGACACACTTCTGCAGTCTCTGGCCCAAACAACCCCAAGCCTCTCAGGCAAAGGTCCCAGAAGGGAAAGGACAGAAGGAGTTAGGACTCTGCGAGGAGTGAAAAGGGACAGGTTACTGCTCGTGTTTAAAATTTCCCCCTGCATCCATGTAGCTCTCCCAGCTGTGGGAGGACAGTTTATCCAGAGAGAGCTGGAGCACCTCTGCTGTGAGGACAGGATGAGAGAGTTGGGATGGTTCAGCCCGGAGAAGAGAAAGCTCTGAGGAGACCTATTAGCAACCTTCCAGTACCTGAAGGGAGCCTACAAGAAAGCTGGGGAGGGACTTTTTACAAGGGCATGTAGTGATAAGACAAGGGGGAATGGCTTTAAATTGGAAGGGCGAAGACTTAGACTAGACATTAAGAAGAAATTCTTCACAGTGAGGGTGGTGAGGCACCGGCAGTCGCCCATGGAAGCTGTGGCTGCCCCATCCCTGGGGGTGTTCAAGGCCAGGTTGGATGGGGGCTTGAGCAGCCTGGTCTGGTGGGAGGTGTCCCTGCCCATGGCAGGGGGGTTGGAACTGGGTGATCTTAAAGGTCCCTTCCAGTCCAAATCATTCTATGATTCTATGACTTTGGCACAAATTCACTTTAACATTTCTGTTTGTCACTTTCACTGCCTGTCCAATAATTCTCTTGCTTTTACAGTTTATATTAATTCTCCCAGCACAGATATTGGGTTTATCAGCCTATACCATTTCCCTTGTCTCCCCTGGAAGCCTTTTTAAAAAACTAACATCATGCTTATCACCTCCAGGCCTTATAACAGCAAACTGGTTTTGAACAAGAGGTTGCACACTGCTGCATGCAGATCAGTTCTGGCATCCTTACATTTCTTTTGGAGACTCAGGTGAGTATCTTCCAGTCCTGGTGATCTGGTAATAATAATTTTGTCTATTCTTTCCATAATCTCCTCTGCAGTCTCTTAAGACTGGGTAAAAAAAAATGGGTGACTTTTCTATGATATGCTAACCAAAGATGAACTCTGCTGTCAGGATCCTTTCCCCTGAAACGTCCACCCTTTTCCAGATGGTGGGAACGGGGAGCAAACACTAAGCTCTCTCACACACCCACTCCCTGCCTACTGAAAATGTATTTTTTTGATCCCCACACCCAGGAGGAAGAAATAGAAGTGCTGCAATTTCAATATACTCATTTTGTTATGAATTTATGCAACTTGCTTACTTCCTCCTTTCCCTACACCAAAGGCTCAAAGAGTCAAGCAAGATGCTTTCAGTTGCCAAGGCTCGCTGGCACCGGGGGCTGCATTTCCCTGGTGCCACAGAGCCTGCACTGACCCAGCCATGGGCTGGTGGCACACTGCAGTCAAGTCCTCTGTGCTAGCTAAGAGTACAACTTAGCTGTTAAGTAAAATACTTGTGATTTCCTCAGTTGTGCAGAAGATGCCTTTGCTTAACTCCGATTTCTGCCCTGGAGTTTCACACAAATGAGGTGTGAATCCATTCTTATTCTGCTGGTAAGGGAGGGCTGCTCTCACATGCCTTTGCATACTTGCATTTCATAAAATCATAGAATCATAGAATAACCAGGTTGGAAGAGACCCACCAGATCATCGAGTCCAACCATTCCCATCAAACACTAAACCATGTCCCTTAGCACCTCATCCACCCGCGCCTTAAACACCTCCAGGGAAGGTGACTCAACCACCTCCCTGGGCAGCCTCTGCCAGTGCCCAATGACCCTTTCCGTGAAAAATTTTTTCTTAATGTCCAGCCTAAACCTCCCCTGGCGGAGCTTGAGGCCATTCCCTCTCGTCCTGTCCCCTGTCACTTGGGAGAAGAGGCCAGCTCCCTCCTCTCCACAACCTCCTTTCAGGTAGTTGTAGAGAGCAATGAGGTCTCCCCTCAGCCTCCTCTTCTCCAGGCTAAACACCCCCAGCTCTCTCAGCCGCTCCTCATAAGACCTGCTCTCCAGCCCCCTCACCAGCTTTGTTGCTCTTCTCTGGACTCGCTCCAGAGCCTCAACATCCTTCTTGTGGTGAGGGGCCCAGAACTGAACACAGGATTCGAGGAGCGGTCTCACCAGTGCCGAGTACAGAGGGAGAAGAACCTCCCTGGACCTGCTGGTCACGCCGTTTCTGATCCAAGCCAAGATGCCATTGGCCTTCTTGGCCACCTGGGCCACTGCTGGCTCATGTTCAGTCGCTGTCAACCAACACCCCCAGGTCCCTCTCCTCCAGGCAGCTTTCTAGACAGACTTCTCCTAGTCTGTAGCTGCACAGGGTTGTTGTGCCCCAAGTGCAGGACTTGGCATTTGGCCTTGTTAAACCTCATCCCATTGGACTCTGCCGAGCGGTCCAGTCTGTTCAGATCCCTTTGGAGCCTCCCAACCCTCCAGCACATCCACTTTCCACCCAACTAAGTGTCGTCCGCAAACTTGCTAAGGGTGCCCTCGATGCCTTCATCCAGGTCATTGATAAAGACATTGAACAGTGCTGGACCCCTGAGGGTGGGTTTGTTGGTTTGGTTTTTTTTTCTTCTGTCTCCCTCATAACACTATAACTTACATCTCTCTCCTTCCTTAGAGGGCTGTCACAGGTCTGGAAATGCCTAACTCCACTCTGTTGGCTTTGGAAGGAGAAAAAGCCTCCCTTCCCAAGCCTCACACTTAGAGGAAAGCCCATGCAGCCTTTTTAAATATGTATCATCCCACTGCCTTTTACTGAGGAGGACTGCTGTGGATTGCCATTGCTTCATTATGCAAAAAATACATAATCAAATATTCTGCCAACCAAACTGGCTGTGAAAATGAAATGTTACAAGTGACCCAAATAAAATTTAACGGCTACATCTCTCATTCAGTCATAGCAAAGGTACGGCCATAGCCAGCTCTGATTCCCAACTACATATTACAGAAGCAAGATTCCTGGTGTACTTCAGCCGTTTACATATTTTTAAAGAAAAACAGAACAACTGATTTGGGGTAGAGGGATTCAGACATAGGATTCTAATTTGCATTTCTACAATCTTTCAGGAAAACACTTGTTTCTTTCTAAATGGACACAGATTTGATGCCTGGATGATAATCCTGATAAGATATCACAATGATTATCAAGGACTTTTACTGTGGTATAGCTGATCAGCAGGGAAGTGGGCTTAAAAGTAATTCAGTAGCTGTCTAGGGAATCTGTAAAAGCATCTTGCTTCCTTACTTCTTCATTTTTAATACTAACCAGAATTGTTACATTTAATGCGGCAAAACAGAATAAAGAAGCAAGAATATTAAAAACTGGTTTATGTAGTGTAAGAGTAAGGTGGTGATAAGACCCCAGAGGAGCCTGCTGATCGATTTTGTTGTCAGAGAGCTAGATAATTTCATTGCCAAGAAGCACTGCTGAGGAGAGGGGAATTGCTAATAACACAGCAGCTTCGCAGAGCATCCATAACCACATGCTTGGGGAAGAGTATGGGCAGTGAAGCATAGAGATACCATCAACGTCCCCGTGATCAGCTGATGATTAAACTTGGTACATCCACAACAACCATCAGGTAAGGGATGTAAATTACATAGAATAAGACTTTGTCAGGTAAGCCTTGTTTTGAAAAGTAAGGGTTGTGTTTACTGGTCTTAGACCTAATCCCTCACCACACTCCTTCTGTCCTCCTCACCCGCGGGATGGGAAGCCTGTGCTCAGCTTTGCACCAACTTGCTGCAGTCAGATTCAGATATTTTAAAGCCTTTCCTTGGGATAATTTCCATCAGCTCCACTCCCATTATGAGTGAAGGGTTTTAGAGAAGATCACATCCAGTCCCCCATTAGCCATCGGCCTCTGCCTCCACCCCACTTTCCCCCTTCACTCAGAAGTGCCTGTACCAAGCAGCATCTGCCACTCCAGGCTCTCCTAACAAACTATCCGTGCAACAGGCAGGTTTCTCTCCCTTCCCCTACTCTTCCCTCCCAGGCCAGGATCCAGAACAGTTTCACCCGTCTCGAAACACAGGAGAAGAAGCAAAAATGAACTCTCCTGAGTGGTGTGGAAATGCAGCCAATGCTTTTCACACTGCATGCACAGGGCTTCACCTTCATGTCTAACATTGGCTACTAGGAACTCGCAAGTACACACCCAATCTGTCTGTTTAAGTCAAAATCCATGTAGTTGTATAATTCTCCAAATGGAAGCATTTTTCTACTGTCCTACAAGAGCATTAGTTGAGGAATGAAGCTGAATATTGAGGTTATGAAACAGTTAGTTAATGGTGTTTCCAGAAACAGTCATTCATCTGCTGTGTTTGAAGGACACTT
The DNA here is from genome assembly GCF_032191515.1 of Phaenicophaeus curvirostris. Lineage (NCBI taxonomy): Eukaryota > Metazoa > Chordata > Aves > Cuculiformes > Cuculidae > Phaenicophaeus > Phaenicophaeus curvirostris. The sequence continues at coordinate 8,087,608 of NC_091394.1, read as the reverse complement.
ACACAGCAGCAACAACCAGGATGCACCGACTTTAAGCCAAAAATAGGACACTTTCCTAGCAGTAAACTTTCTTTGTCACTTAATTTTGCAGTTATATTGATTTAAAAAAATTTAAAATACACACTTTAGACTGCTGCTTACATAAAAGATGTTATAGAAAGGTAGACTATGTTAGTTTTCAAATTATTTGCTAATACACTCCCATACCAATTTCTGTTATCTTTGCTGTCTGTCCCCCTATTTTAGGAAGGGACTTTAAACATTACCCTGATTCCGGAGTAAATAAGATCGCAGTGCCAAGACATATTCCTTCTGGCCACCCCTGCCATTCTCTAAATCACTGAATCGTCAAAAGTCATTGCTCTCCAAATTCAATTCTATTCAAAATTCATTTCACAGTTTCCATTGGGATTCTTAGATGCACAAGTGACTTTCCAGTCAACACTTAGGCACAAAAAAGACTTAGCAAGAACACCCTAAAAAGAAATAATAAACACATACCATTTCACTTGCCCTCTGGTAGCTTTGCCTAGAGGGAAAACAAGACTTTCTCCCTCTCAAAGGCCACAGCAGCCTCCAGAGCCTCCCCAGGAAAGCAATACCTCCACAAGCCCCCTGCAGGCAGGTAACCCAGCTCTGCATAGAAATGTAGGATAATTACAGCTTAATTTCAGCAGCAGGTGCAACTCATTAACCCACAGACGCCTGCCATCTCCCAGGGAGCAGAGGCAACTCGCCTTCCTCGGAGAGAGAGAGGCCCTGTGGGGACAGTACTGTGACAATCTGAGCCCGGGGAAGATGCTTAATCCATATGTTGGGTTTTGTCGCAGCTACATCTGTTCTCTTTCCTCTGCAGTCTGTCTCTCTGCATGGCCGGGGATCCTCAGACGTGCTGACTTCAGCTGGGTAACCCCAATCATCCTCAGGTTTTCTTCACCTAGGTAGGTGGCAGGGAGGCAGGCGTACTGCTCGCCAAACACGGACAAATGGTGGGTGACATCCTCACATCCAGACTCCCAGGCACCTGAGTCACAGCTTCCCTTTTGCACATTCTGCATTGCAGCTTTAGCTCTTTCCCGATCAGCCTGGGGCTGCATTTAAATGTCCGACACGCTCCACGTGCCGCTTGTGTGTTGGGCACGTACACCCGGCCCTTTCTGGGGTCATCCCACACATCAAGGACCCTCGTCAGCAACTTACAGTGTGTGTGGAGCTAATTGTGCTGCCAGCCAGGGTCAGGTGAACTGCAGTCCCTTTGTTTTCATTCGTCTGCTGACATTACTACTCGGCACTGGTGAGACCGCTCCTTGAATCCTGTGTTCAGTTCTGGGCCCCTCGCCACAAGAAGGATGTTGAGGCTCTGGAGAGAGTCCAGAGAAGAGCAACGAAGCTGGTGAAGGGGCTGGAGAACAGGCCTTATGAGGAGCGGCTGAGAGAGCTGGGGGTGTTTAGCCTGGAGAAGAGGAGGCTGAGGGGAGACCTCATTGCTCTCTACAACTACTCAAAAGGAGGTTGTAGAGAGGAGGGAGCTGGCCTCTTCTCCCCAGTGACAGGGGACAGGACAAGAGGGAATGGCCTCAAGCTCCGCCAGGGGAGGTTCAGGCTGGACATTAGGAAAAAATTCTTCGCAGAAAGGGTCATTGGGCACTGGCAGAGGCTGCCCAGGGAGGTGGTTGAGTCACCTTCCCTGGAGGTGTTTAAGGGACGGGTGGGTGAGGTGCTGAGGGACATGGGTTAGTGTTTGATAGGAATGGTTGGACTCCATGATCCGGTGGGTGTCTTCCAACCTGGTTATTCTATGATTCTATGATTAGTGTTACTCTGCCTGCCACAGGAACGGTATATAGTCATCTATGGGTTTATGAACAATCTTAGCTTTTAGTTAGTAATAAAACCGAGCCAGGCTGGAAAACACATTTTTGCACATGGCTGGGAATTGAATGGAGACTAGCTGCTTAACCAGCAAGAAGACAGTTTTATTCTTTTAGGTTCTTTTACCTTAGCCTAAATGCTAAGCTCTGTTTTATGTTTTAAATACTGTAACTTGGTTTGCTCAGGCAGTTTTAACTTGTTTGTTCAGTCCTCTGAAGGTAGAAGGTGTCCTTTGTAAATACAATCAAGTCTGTAAGACCAACACTACAGTCATAACTTTTAAATAAACACCCTGTAAGCACTTGGATAATAAATATATAAAGTGGCAAGTCTCTCTGCGAAAGCAGAATTTTGATGAAAGAACAGTTACATTGTCTGAAGGAAACTGAGGAACAGAACTTTAGTGAGACAACGAACATTTCTGATGGAAAACACAACAAATAAAGCAAAGTTGCAATCTGTATTCAATTCAGACTACCAGAGACCTGCATGTGTTATCCTCTATACCTCTTTCCGTCCTTGACTAGCTCACCGGCTTTAGTGGCTCTCAGTCTCAGGGTCACCAAAGCCACTTGCTGGCAACCTGATTGCCAACGACAACAGACACAGAATTGCCTGTTTTGGTTATAGTTTTGTCTCCATGCAATTTGCAGCCAGTCAACAGTGAGAAACACTTTTTAATGCATGTCTGATGATCTGGAAATTCACACCAGTGAGCCAAAATATCTGCTTCTCAGAAGGAAGTGTAAGTCTAGTCACTAGATATCTATCATCTAGATACTGGTCACTTCAGGACCTACAAATGCCAGCGGGAGCTGTTTTCTTTTAAGTGGCTGTCCCAGGTGTAAACTTATTCCTCAGCCTGTTCTCCATCACCCTTAGGTGATACTTCAGCTCCTTCTGGTGAAGCTCTCTGAAAAATATTTGCTGTGCAAAGATCAAAGAGAAACAACAATTAAAACTGGGTGAGGGCGTTGCTGGAGTTTCAAGGCAAAATGCTGCAAGACATTCAGCGAGAGAAATGTTGAGATGATGAGCATGTCATTTTGCAACAGAGGAGCTCTTTCTGATATGCGATTTCACATGGCCATAACTAGTGGAAAATTTTCAGATCTTTTCAAAATTAAGTAAGTTAAGTTTCAGAAATACTCCCAACTTCCTTAGGCAAAGCTCAATCAGCCTCGAGTGGGGTGATGAGAAGGGAAAAATTAAAAAAAAAATAAATAAACTGGAACATAGGCCAGTACCCCTCCCTTTACTTTCTAGCTTTTCACTACCCTCTAGTCAGGTAATGGTGGTACTACGGCTGCTATAGAAAGCAGTTTCCTCTAGGACTGCCCCATCTGGTTGTGGTGACAGCCTTACACAACAAGGATGCAGGAGCCTGTGAAGAAAACACTGTCAGTGCTGAACTGGCAGCTCAGTGCAGGAGGCAAAGCTGGCAGTGATTTAATCCATCTTCCTCGCAGAGGTGCTTCCTTGCTGTAGCCACCACCAAGGTCCCTGGAAGAAGGGCTGTGAGGGAGAAGTTCGTTGGAGAAAGAGGAAGGTTTTGCTAGCTGGGCAGTACCTAATGCTCCTGTTGAAATATTGAGGGAAAGAAAAAGGTATAATCCTTCAACCACTTCTTCTCTTTCATTTCCTGAAACTTGATCATATGCAAGAACCACTAGCTACCTAGCAATGCCTTTAAGATATTTAAATCTCATCTTTGTGACATAAACAGAAGGGCACTGATAGTTTCAAGGTGCTAAGGAGAAGGAGGAGGTATGATTGCCACATAGAAATGGTAACAATCTCATTCAGAAGAATTGGGGATGGCCGGAGAGGGGTGTCTTCCAGTGAAAAATTTTAATACTAACAATTACCTGTAACACAACTCCACAGAGGCTCTCAGAATGCCTTTTAGATAATTGAAGAGGGAGTTTAGATGCAGCTGGTTGGGGATGCTCCAGCTTTCAGGCTAAGTTTTCTGAAGTTTACTACAGACTCCAAAGATAGAGTGCATTCTAGCTTGAAAATAGAGCTGAGCGAGCATCCAGCTGCACAGGGATCAAAGTTCGTTAATATTTTAATGTTTCTAACATGATGCAGAGTGCATGAAAAGTCTAAGCCTTGGGGACCATCTTGCTTAATTTATGTAGTGAGTCACTACCAAAAACCAAGGTCTAGTTCTGCTTTCCCAATGGCAGAATGAATTCTGACTATTCTCAGTAGTCCAATATTGATCAGTAAAGCAATCTCTTCTTCCACTTCTATATTTTTAACAAAGTAAATATAAAATTAATCTAGTTCACAACAATAATAGGCATTGCGAAAAGATGTTGGAGCTGACTATCATTAGCTATACTGCTTTTATCCCTACTGTAGAGATAAATCACATCAGCATTTGGCAAATAAAACAGTCATGGTCTCACTGGAATAACCGCACGCCTTGTCAGAGATGCAAGTAAAAATCCTTCAAACATTCAGTCTACTTAGAGTCAACTCTGCTCTATGTCTACAGAGCAAATATGAAAAACAGCATGCGAGGCATGAATAGGTAAAAGGAACCACAAAAAAAAAAAACTAGTATTAGCAGTGCACTTGTGAAGACTGGACATGCAGGTGGATTAGGGAAGGAGGAGACCACTCAGGGCTCTCCCTTCCCCCTAACAATCCCACATAAAAACAGGCAAATCACTGACCCTCCAGCCTGGTGGGCAGAGGTGTCAGGACAGGACTCTTTCCAGTGAGAGGATATTACAGCACAGATGTCTTCCCTATGTACAAAAAAATATTTGCCTTAGCCTGCGAGCCTCAGCTCTGTGATGATCAGAATAGAGAAGAATTCGGAGTTCCACATAGCTTAGCACACTGAAAACCACTGTGCCATCCATGACACATTTCAGCTCCCCTGCTGTCCCTGCTGCTCCTTTTCATTCCATTTTGCTCAGAGCAAAATGCCAAAGTGCAACCCAGGACAACTCACTTGTGGTCACCCGAATAGTAAGACAGTTGATAAGAAGGGAGGTACCTGTTCTCCAGAAAACAAACTTGCTGAAAGTCAGAGATGTCTTGGGAGGCATACCCCCAACTCCAAGACAGTCTGTAGGGACCACACTCTGTTGGAACTGCTGCTGCTTCCTCCCTGCAAACACACAATACTGGGCATTAAAGGAAGATCATCTGTGCATTTGGATAAGGTTCCAGTTTCTGGTGTCCCAAAGCAACGAGCTGCCTCGTCCTGCCACAGCTGCTTCCCCGCAACATTTATAGTGGGCAGGATGGAAGTGGATGTGCTGGCTTTCCCCAGTTAGCATGGGACCTTGTCAGTTTTCAAAGTGACTTAACTGCAAACAAAGGCTATGACTTTGGCTTGGTCTTCAGCCCCAGACCCATCTAATTTGTACAGCTGCTGCTGGCCAAGTTATATACTGGATTCAGCTATTTCAGGTGAGATTTAAGCCCCAAGTAAGAAAAAGGGAAAACAGATTGATGTTTTCCTGTATTTGATAAAACAACAGACCTTAATATATCAGTCAGTCTTACAGCATAACTAATAAAAAAGCAAAAATTGTACAGTTCCATCAGTATCAGCACGATCATCTTCTATCTCATTATAAAAGACTATATACAGCGATACAAGTTTTTATGCTAGTTTGAAAAGGCATGAGAATCTGGTGGATTTGTTACAGCTTTGCTCATCCCATCATAACATGATTCCCCAAAAGGTTTCACTAAGAATGATGCATTATTCTTTGTGTCACAAAAGACTATCACATCTCAGAGATGTTGCAAAGTGACATTGGTCGGGTGTTTGTAAAAAACTGTATAGCAGCTAAACAAGCCAAGGGCTTTAGGAAACAGAATGACACTGTGCGAGGTCCAACTAATCCTGTGGCAACCTGGAGAGTGCTATTGCCTGATGCTTTTAAAGAAGCACCAATCATTGATCTGGGCCCGCACTGGATCTCCCGAAATAGCCTAGTACTGACTATTCTACTGGAAAAGAGAATAGCACGGCCAAAACCCTGCAAGCATCTGGCACCAACATGCCTCCACATGTCGTGAATGCCTGCTAGCAAAGCTTCATATGGCCATTATCCTATGAAAGGTTCATTTGCATATCTGTGCCACTTGGGAAGTGAATATTGTTTATATTAGCCAACAGTTGATGATAAAAAAAAAAAGAAAGTCTGCCTGGGACACGGTGTGCTTCCTGGAGCAGAAGTGAATTGGTTGTCTACAGACACACTACCACAAGACATCAAACTGCTTTGAGATTCAAACCTGGGAACGGCATCAGAGCCAAAGTCCTAACTCTGGCCAGTTTCAGATGCCACCCTGTTGATAAAAAAATTGTACATGCCTGAAAAACAGGTTTCCACCAGTCAGAATGGTGAGTGAGCGGCTGCGGTACAAGGTGGGAAGATCTCTACAAGAAAAAGACCCCAAAGAAGAACAACCTAAGCCACTGCAGCTCAGCCATAGGAAGACTAGTCTTGTCATCGCTGCTAGCTAAGGGGATTGCGTACAATATGAATCACAGATCAAAAGGATGTCAATCTCCATGTTAATCTCTGAGCCTGCTGCACCAGCAATGCTCTCAAGAGCTACTCCTGTCACGGGGTAAACTATGTCCCAGTGATTCAGAGAGCACATATGGCACCTTTAGAAGAAAACAGGAATACAAGAACTTCTTCAAAAGCATATGTTCACCTTTCTCCCACACCTACGCAGAAACACAAGGTGCAGAACAGGCTCCACATGTACATCATCGTCATTGCCACAGCAGAGCATGGTCTGCTCCGAGGCAGGGACAAGAGTTTGCAACCACTGACGTCTTAAGCACATCTCAAAACTCTGCAACATCTTCATTTGTCGTGGTTCTGCCACACTGAAGCTGTGCTTGGGCTGAATCAGGCATTTCTCTTGATTTGGGCTGGCTCTCTGCCTGTGCCTGGGATACCAGTTCTCACCCTCAAACAAACAGCCACTGGGGAGGAGAGATAGGGACAACTCCGGGCAATGCTTTTCTAACACTTGTTTCATATGAGAGGCAAATTAAAATCAAACTTTCATTTGCTTCCTTGAGATACGTGGAGATAAGTGGGTGCTGCCTTTTCATGTGATGTCTCTCGATGCTTAGCAGACCAGGTTTTGGTGTCTTACGATGATGACCAGGCAACCCCAACCACACCATAACAGAATAAGTCTATAAGACCAACAGCACAATCTTGCAAACCCTTCCTTGCTTTTGGAGAACCTCTTTTAGCCACTTTTTAGTGAGTGAGTCATGGAGGATTAAAGAGATGTTTCAAACTTTCTTTACTTTTTAAAACATCTTCCTTGTTAACAGAGTGCTGCCATGGAAAAAAATCCACGTCACTGCACTGCTCGCTACCTCAGTAGGGTACAATAATTCTCTCCTATGTTATGCAAAAGGACAAGCTGAACAGCTACAGCACTTACCTCCAGATTTCAAAAAAAATCAATGATTTGTTTGTTTTTAAATCTGTAAAATCCTGTGGAGACTTTTTCCTCTCTGTTAATTTTGTTGGCAAAGTCAACTGGAAAAGGTTTCCAGCATCTGTCAATTCTGTTGGGAGGCCTTCCACATGGTGTGAAAACCCTTCTCCTGACATGGCTGGAAAGGATTTCACTGAACCACAGAAGTCGCTCACCAGCTCCTCTATTTTTACTGAGTCAATAAAGGAAATTCTCACCACCATGATTGACTGATTCTTTGACAGAGCTGCAAAGGCGCAGGAGGCATAATATCAGCTGCTGCACAGACTTTCCAAACATATGCTGCCAGTACCTTCAGTCTTGAATTGCAGCTACCCTGTTATTTTAGTATTAGATTTGTCCTTTAGCAGCAAGTGCTAATCGTTCCACACAGCATGGAAATTCTGAGGCCCCTGACATTTGCCACTGCAGACTGGAATGATATTAGAAAAATCAATTTGTGACTTAAATAAGGAAAGAATAAAACAGTCCAAAGGCAAGGAGGTGCCCTCTGTCACAAATACCTAAAAGACAGCATTAAATCCACATCATGTGCCTTAAATGCTTCAAATAAGGAAGGTTTTACTTGTTTAAAACCAAATCAAAAATATTTGCCAGTACTTTATATAAGCAGTTTGGTTTACTAGGCACTCACAGACAAATATTAATAAATGAAAAGGTGCAAAAAGAGTAATAAATGCTTCTTTGTTGGTATAAATATTGTAGTGCTGGGGAAGAGGCAATCAGTTTGATAAAATTAAAAGTACAGCTACCATAAAAGGAACACTTCACTACAGCAGGACTCTTCAGACTGGAAAAGAAATCCATGGGCAGGGAATATGCTAGAGATTCACAAAGTCAGGAACAACGTGGAAACAGAAACAAACAACTATTCTTTTTCTTTTCTAGTACAATAACAAGCAGGTATCAAAATGTTCCAAACAAACAAGGGATGAATCTTCTTATTGACACAGGGTTAACGTGGGGAATTCTTTCCCATTAATCATTTGGGGAATTATGAGTTTGCATAGATTCAAAAAGCGAGTGGGAAAATCTATGGAAGGAAAGAGAACTTAATCTAATACTAATAGGCACAAGGATGCTTCCTCTGCTTTAAGATGCTCCTGAACAGAAGTCACTGTATTTTGTGAGAGTTTCATGATATGACAATATGACAACCTCAAAAAAGTAAGAAAATCAGATTTTTTTACATCTTCAGATGGTGATATTGGGGTGAGGGAAATGTATATAAAAGACAATAAAACCTTGTGTAATCAGGAGGTGCTCGTTATTTTGTCAAGTTGCACAGAGAGTTTCCCAACTGCAGGACCAAAACAGAAGAATGAATTCTTTCAAAATCAGCATTTCATGATGAGAAAGATTTATCATTGAAAGCCTCTACTCAAACAACTCAGAAAAGACCAAATATCTGTCTTTGAATATATTTATCATTTATTTTGATTTTTGGGGCATACAGGGCAGGTGCTGGAGCCATGCAATTATCCTTTTTCTTATATTGCCACCTGGTGGTCCAAGACATATGGAAGCAATAAAGTCACAGATTTTTCAGTAAAATGACCCAGTTTAAGTGTTTTCAATAACATCCACTTCTTTTCTCTGAAATAGAAGATACATATGGGGTTTCTTAATGCAGAATGCATAGGGGCGAGGGGCTGTTTGGTTTTACCACCTGCGTGTAGCGTAGTCAGCTCTTGATTATCTAAATAGACAGCTGCACTGGACCCCCCAGGTCACAGGGAAACAGTGGATGTGGATTGCAGTGCTGCTGTGGGCTCTGGACACTCACTCGGGCTCACAGGCAGGCACTCTGCTTTTGGGTGGAGGTAGGTGGCAAGCAGACCTTCCAGTCAGAGCCAAACCATCACTCCTTTCTTCCACCCTTGCTACTTTGCCAGTGGTGGGAACACAGAACGAGGACACTTAACTAGTTTGATGAGGGCTCTTTCGATCCCAGAAGCCATGTAGTCACACGGTTGGCTTGATGTCTGAGTTCACATCTTGCTGAGATGTTGGAGTACACCACACAGCGTGTACAGGGAAGACCCCAGCGCTGCAGACATCCATCCATGTTAAAATACACAGGGCTCAGCCTCAGGATTGCATTGCCACCACACAGTCAAGCACATGCAGAAGAACATTGTAGGAAAAGGAAACAATAAAGCTAGTTTAATGAAGAAAGACTTGGACTTATATAGACTTGGACTTCATAGGGGAGAAAACCGTACAACAGAGTTGAGATGGGCTCATTATAACAAGACTGTGTGTATTGTTTCAGTTTTGGGTCCCTCAGCACAGGAAAGATGTTGTTAAACATCTTTAACACGTTGTTAAAGCAAGTGCAGCAGGGGGCCACCAGCATGGTGAGGGAGATGGAGCACCTGCCCTGCGAGAGGAGGCAGAGGGATGGGGCTGGTACAATCTGGGGAAGAAAGGGCTTTGAAGGCAACTGATAGCAGCCTTCTAATACCTAGGAGGAGGCCAGGAAGAAAATGGAGCCCAGATCTTTGCTGCAACGAGTTGCAGGAAGATGAGAGAGGCAGCATCAGTTGCAACAAGAGAGGCTCAGAGGTGAAGTACAAAACTCTGTCCAATGCAGGTTTGGGGAACTCTAGCTGAAAAGCTGCCTGGCAGAGAAGGACCTGGGCCTGTTGGTCGACAGCCAATTGAACATGAGCCAGCAGTGGCCCAGGCAGCCAAGGCAGCCAATGGCATCTTGGCTTGGATCAGAAACAGTGTGGCCAGCAGGACCGGGGAAGTGATTCTGCTCCTGTACTCAGCACTGGTGAGACCGCTCCTCGAATCCTGTGTTCAGTTCTGGGCCCCTTCACTACGAGAAACACATTGAGGTCCTGGAGCGTTTCCAGAGAAGAGCAACAAAGCTGGTGAAGGGGCTGGAGAGCAAGTCTCATGAGGAGCGGCTGAGGGAGCTGGGGTTGTTTAGCCTTGAGAAGAGGGGGGTGAGGGGAGACCTTATGACTCTCTACAACAGCAGAGAGGTGGGTGTTGGTCTCTTCTCCCAAGTGACAGGTGACAGGACAAGAGGGAATGGCCTTAAGCTGTGTCAGGGGAAGTTTAAATTGGACATTAGGATAAATTCCTTCACAGAAAGGGTTATCAAACACTGGCAGAGGCTGCCCAGGGAGGTGGTGGAGTCACCATCCCTGGAGGTGTTTAAAAGGCAGGTAGATGAGGTGCTTGGGGACATGATTTAGTAGGGGGACAGGTACAGTTGGAGTTGATGATCTCAAAGGTCTTTTCCAACCTAATGATTCTATGATTATGAAGACATTCTGCATTGAAACAGGTTGCTCAGAGAGGCTGCACAGTCTCCATCCTTTGAGATTTTCAAGACAAGACTAGAGGAAGTTCTGAGGAGCCTGGTTTGATCTCATAGCTGACCCTCCCTGGAGCAGAAGTGATCCTATTGCTCTGTGGACTACAGTCTGTTTTCATTCCAGTTAACAAAAGCTCTGTACTAACAATTTTCAGTACTAGTAACCTGCAGAAATATACTCTTGAGCAATTAACAGGAACTGCAGAATTTCACATCACAGACATAACTCCTGATTTGAGCTATGGTAAGAAGTTTTACATGATAAAACATATTCAGCTTCTTTTTGATGGGTAGAAAAGGTCAAAACTATCCTTTGCCCAGTAGTATCTAATCAAAACCAGCAATTACACCTTTTTATTGGCTTTACAAGACTACATTTCATGTAGCTGTAACTACAGGAGCAGTCTACCAGCCTGAATCAATACCCGCCAGCTGTAGAGGTGCTCCCACCTCAACCGATCCCAATGGGCCTGCTGAACTGTCACTGTCACTGAAGGCAAAGCAACATTCACTATACAGAGACTGCATGTGTGTGTTGAAGACACAGAAGTTTGACCAAAGCACCCGTAGCGTATTCCTACCGTCACCAGGAACGTTGCACCTCTAGCACCTATGCAGGTCAGATAGACCCTACCCTCAATACCCAAGCAGAGCAAGCCACGGGCATCTCATGTGCTTCCTTGCACTGCAGCTTCTTCATTCTCCCTGGCTGAATCTCTTATGCAAAGAGAAAGGTCTACACAGTTCAGTGCTCTCTGTGGACAGTGGTGAAGATTGGCAGCATCCAGAGGATAAGCAACTGCCCCGTATAGGACTCCCTACAATACCAAAACAGAAAAAATTCCTATGCTTTAAAAGGAAAGTCTGTGGAGTAGAGATATTCTTTCCAAGAGGTACATCTTTATATGAAAATTCCTAGGATGGAGACCCTTCAAGATTATGAAATGGAAAGGCAAACATAACGATTGCTTTATCCTGAAAAGCACTATGAGGGTTTCCCTTGGGGAAACTGCAGTCAATTCATTTTTGTAGAGGAGAAAAATTCCTCGTCCCCCCTTGTTCCCCCGCCAGTGGCAGGTAGACAACTTATGTTTTAGCAAGGGAGGAAGGGTATGCTGCTCACACATACGACAGTAATTTGCTGTCAGGGAAAAAGGAGATAATCAGACTGGACAGCCTGTGTGAATACCAAATCCCAAAATCCAGCAAGGAAGAATCAGACACAGAGACACAGAAGGCAGAAGAGAAAATACCAAGAGGATGTTATACTTGATATGTATGAACTCTCTTAGGATCACGTATTAAAAAGAAAAAGCATAGGATTATCTTACAGGAACAATAGGAAGACACAAGAGGATGTTGAGAAAATAAAGATTGATTATATGAGGATTTAGGGGCCTGCAAGAATGGAGAAGGGACTAAGGCGGCAAAATGCCGCCTTAGAAGAACAGTGGGTGAGTGACAGCTTAGAAAAAAAACACAAGATCAGGCACCTTTGTTTGCACAAGCTCTTGATTCAAGGGGAAATAACTCCTCTGCAGTAAAATTCTGGTTGCTGCATGCCTTGTTGTTTTAGCTGGGATCAGCTGGAGTTTGTATAAGGGTGACACCACTGTAAAATGACAATCACCTCAAGCACAACACTTCCTCTCCTCTCGTCTACACAGCAGTGATGTTGGTTGAATCACACAAACACCAATTATGTGGAGCTTCTCTTCAGACGACTTCAAGACCAGGACATGCCTGGTTGGTACAGCTCTCCCAGGGTGCCCCATTATTATGGCACATCAGACTTTGTCATATCATCTACTCTAAATTCCTTCCAGAAAGACCAAAAAATCAGTTTTAGTTTGATCATTGCATAACAGCATAGAAGAGTTACCGCAGAAGATAAAATAACGATGGTAGCAAAGTTTGAAAATGCCTTTGAACACGAAGTACGCAAATACAGTTACCAGAGCTGGTCAAACAAGGCAAGAACACGAGCTGTGCTTGAGTGTGAGCAACAGGGACTGTCAAAGGGAGTTCATAACCCTCCAGGCTTTCTACCAGAAAAAGCAGAAGCAAGGCAAGGGAAATCCAGCGGTTGGCACAGGCACAAAGGCAGCTCCTCGCTGGCAAGAGGAGTGTCTAAAGGAAGGTGTCACAACCGCGAGGTTGTACATCCTTTGTACATCTCCAGATGCTCCTTAAAACAGAGCAAGCGATATTTTCACTGCCCATTTCGGTTATTTTAAAGTTTTCTCACTCGCAACAGCCACTTCTTTAAAGTGAGAGTCGAGTCTAAATGAAGACACAGCTGTTTCCTCCTCTTCCCTCATCTCCGCAATATCTGCAATCGGCAGTGAGTTTCAGAGCATTCTCTTTTTTCCTATTAAATATTTGGGAAAACAGAGATTACTCAGAGCTGCCGAAGTGATGTTTTGAACAGCTGAGAGCTCAATAATTGGCTTCCTTGAAATTTTTAACAGCTTCTAGTTACTTCTGGAGTCCCAGCCCACAAGACAGATAACAGCAAAAGAATAAACCTTTTTCTGTTTCTTTTTTTTTTATTTTTTTAGGTCTTACCATGATGTAGAACCTGTTCCTTCCTTCTCATTTCATAAGTGAAAAATGGGCACAATGGATAGCTCACCACTGGCAGCAGCATTTAGAGTCCCTGCTACATGGAGTCCAGGCAAGTGTTCCTAGGGCTGAATGTCAGCATCTCTCACCTTCCAAGGCAACACAAGCAGCTCATTTTGTCCTCCAGGCCCCAGTGCACTCCACAGCACCCTCACCACTAAAGTCAGTGTTAGCGTCCTTTTTTGTTCCAGCACAGACTCGGAGATGCCTACATTTTGGACTGAAAGATTTCAGATGGTTTTGGATAATCTCAGTAACCATTTGGTCTTGGTTATAGATCTCATATTATAAACAACAAGACCCAGACTGTTTCTTGCTTTCTTTTTCAAAGTTGCCTCTACTGTAAGACAAGACAATCCTACTCAAAATTTTAAGTCTAACTACACAAACAGGCTTGTTTGTATTCTTGGTCATGAAGCCTCCTCAAAACAAGCATAAAAAAAAGCCAGTAAAATAGTGCGCATCCAAAATATTGATGATATGGCTTTACCTCAAACATTTCAAAAGGTATCAGAATGTTTTTTGCAAAACTTCAGTTTATCCTATCAATTTTTTCCACTTCACTCTCACTGGCACTGTACAATGGGCAGAGCACTTCAGAGTGCTCTGTAAACTGCCAACAACAGCTCATTTCTTAAAGCAATATTTCAGATTAGTTGAAAGGACTACAGTCCTTTTACACTTTCTTATTTACACTTTCTTAATGTTTTATAATCAGCAAAAGAATAACTTCATTTTCAGTTATTTACTTGACTGGTCTCAAGTCTTTGAAGTTTTGATCCTTAATTCTAAAGCTTCACTTTCAAGAGCAGAAGATACATAAGGGCTCTTACGTGTTCACTAAAACAATGGAAAAAAGCTTCAGAGAAACTACAAATTGCTTGCTCTTTTTGTTTTCTTCCTGTGCACTAGCTCTTAAACTTGTAAGTTTATACAAGTCTTTAAACATTTTTGCTCATTGATAAATGGACTCTTTTTTTAGTCCATGTAAAGATGCCAGGACTGAGATTTCCTCCTGTAGAACAAGACACTCTCTTTCCTAATGGTGCATTTTCAAGGCAGCAGCTTATTTACATCACCTTTGAATGAGGTAGGGGGAGAGAAAGCAGCAGTATAACATTACAATGAAAACTTGAGTAGGAATAAACATGCCACTATGCAGTATTTGAAAGCAGATACCACCAAGATTCAGACTGGGGTGATTACAGGCTTTTGAGATATATTTATGGCTATAGTTGATGCAGAAAGATGCAGCAGCTCATATGTGAAAATAAAAAAAAAAAAAAAAGAAAAATTTGGAAACTTACCCAGCAACTGCAGTGTAGGAAGCAATTTGCTTCCTGGAACTGAGACTCTAGAATAACAGCTGATACCACTACTGCGATATTTTCCAATTGCAACCATATGGACAAAACAATAAACTGGTTTTAAAGACAGATGTTCTGGGTTGCTTTTCTCTTGGTGCCATGCAAGCTTTACATCTATTGGTAAAGACCAACATAAAAAGATATAATTAAAGCATTAATTGCATAAGGGTAAAATATGAGGTGAGTGTTGCCATTCTCTCAGAGGAGTAGTCACATATTTATAAATTGTGCTTGTTTTTACCCTGGTCTCCGAATCCACCAGTAACACTTGCCTGTCAGTTTACACACATGAGCACAAATCCTTACAAGTTACTTCAATCAACTGGATAATTTCAACCCAAGGTCTGTATGAAATATAGAGCATTCAAAGGTAAAACTCCACACATTTTATAGGCTTGAGAGAGAAGAAAAAAAAATTCTACCAGTACCTAGACAAGAAATTCATGGAGGAGGATTAGGCTGCTATAGAGGGGTGCATTTTGAAATGTACCATTTGCCTCTGAGCTTTCACCACTGCAACGGAGTCTTCGTGCCTTACCTTAGGACTGGCAGGAAAGGGTAATGCAAAGCTGAGATCATCATAATTCCAGACAGCAAGATTTCACCCAATCATAGAATGGTCTTGGTTGGAAGGGACCTTAAAGATCATCTAGTTCCAATCCCCTTGCCATGGGCAGGGACATTTTCCACTGGGTCAGGCTGCTCAAAGCCTCATCCAACCTGGCCTTGACACCTCCAGGGCCAGGGCATCCATGACTTCCAGTGCTTCACCACACTCACAGTAAAAAATGTCTTCCTAATATCTCATCTAAATCTACCTTCTTTCAATTCAAAACCACTACCCCTTGTCCCATCACTGCACTCCCTGATAAAGAGCCCCTCTCCAGCTTCCCTGTAAGCTCCCTACAATCTTTTATTACATTGTAGCGGGAAAACAAATGCAATATTGGAGACTGTGCTATAAAAAGTTGGACAGAGCAACCAGGGAAGCATCGAAGAAAATGTAGAAATAAAAATGGGTACATATAGCAGTTACGTATCTTGGTAAGTCAATAGGACTGTGGTCAGGTCAGTCGTGTCAATACAACAGAAGCTATATATGTATTTTTGTAATGTATTAAATAGTACATGAAGGTATGCACTATTTTTAATGAATTAAATAGAGTGTCTCTGAGTAAGTTTATACAAAAGAAAACCACATGGAAAAAAATTAAAGTGATAGTCATTCAGTGGACAAAAAAAAAAAAGTAGCAGATTCTTTCAAATAAAATCTACTTAAGACAGGTTTTGGAATTCCAGCAATATTTATCAAGCCAATAAAACAAGAATAATGATGCAGAATAAATATAGTAAATGTCTAGCACATGCTTGCTTTCCTCCATTTTTTAAAACAAAGAATACAAACGGGAAAAATTTCCTAAGGACTCTTATAACAGTCTAAAAGGGAACTACTGTGCTAGATGAAGAACTCTATTCTTCACTAGGCAGCCAACGCTAGTCCTAATTACCTCCAATTACATTGATTTTATTTTGGTATCACACTGTGATCCAAATGTATTTCTGATTATTAATTGAGATAATGGAATCTGTATCCGACTTGTTACCCTGATGCTGACTTACAGGCTGGTTTGAAGAGGCTTTAGTGCATTTACTGTAAAGATAAAGGCACATGTAAAAGTCACACCCATTAAATGCATAGTAAAGTGATATGTGAACAAACATTGTACATAACAAATATTATATCATGCATTGAGGTGCCTCTTGACAACATCTAACTTAACTGAAAGCAAAGCGTCCATTGCAAACATTTACATGTGGGAGATCAACAGACTAATCTGATGTATTTGGAACAATGTAAGTTGAAACAACGAGGAATATTCTTCAACGCCATTGAGTCACAGAAATCCCAGGGGTAATGGAATGGATTACTAAATCATGTAATAGCTGATGCTTGTTTAATAATAGCATTTCACAAAATAAGAGAGAAAGACAATAAGTTTTTTCACTTTCGCCTATAGGCAAGAGGGGCTGTGTGGCAAGACCTACTAGTATTGGAAGTATTATCCAGAATTATCATGAAATTGCAGAGAAGGTAGCAAATTAAAGTTGAGACATAGAATAAAATTTCACTTTTGGCAACTTTTTAAAGCCTTGTGAGTGATAAATTATGTCTTTCTTTTGCCAGGGCATAGTCTATGGTTGTTTAAAATTTCCAGACAAGTAAAATCAATACTTAAATGCTTAAAGCACACACGTAAGGAAAGCACAGAGTACTACAAATAAAACCTAGCCAAGTATCTTTATTAACAAGTCACTCTTTTGTTCCCCGTGTCATTTTAAAGAATGACTTTTTAAAAGCTGAGAAACAGAACTGAAAATAAGAAGTTAAAATATAAAAACCTTTAAAACATAAACTATAATTATTCTGAAGAGATTGGCTTACTCTGAAAGAACTGTTCTTTAGATAAAGGTGCAACACAGTAAAATGTTAAGCACAGTTCCAATTATGTCTGCACTACCAGCTCGGGTAGCAAGTGGTTCTGGAACAAAAATAATTTCATTCCCAGAGTTTAACTGATTTCTAATTAGACTTTGGAATTGAAAACAGACCTGCTGAGGTTTATTACCATTCTATTTAAAATACAAGACAATCGGAGAAATAAGTTAACTGGTTCAACTTCTCATCAGAGTAGATAAGGAGTACTCAGAAGCCAGGAAGGGTCCAAAAGCAGTATAAGGAACGGCCATCTGCCTACTGATATTTGTAAGCTTTCCCAGCACACACTGCAGAGGGCAGGCCTTATCTGGCTAACAGGTACAAAGAGGAGACACCAGAAAATTGAAGTGGTCTCTGAGTTGGGCTTTAAGCCCTACATAACTGGTATGAGCCCCACACTTTGCAGAGCAGAATAAAAGGGAGTACAAATAGGAAAAACAATCAAGCAGCCCTGTCCAAGTCAGCAGATACAAACTACTCCTAATGTTAAGGCAGCGTAAGACTTGGACCAGGACTGTAATATACATTCAGAAGGCAGTTAGAAAAAAAAGTTGTATATTTGATCTCTGGTTAACTGCACATACTTAAACACGCAGAGTCAGTGCTGGCAGGTCAACTGACAGTTGAGTTTAACAGGAATAAGGAGTCCAAAACAATTCAGTACTCCACTTGCAATCCCAAACACAGAAGAACCCAGGTACTGGCAGCTTCCCACCCACCCCTGGAGTCACCGTGAAGAAAGCTGTCTCATCCTTCCCCCATGCCCTACCCCAACTTCCATCCCTCAGTTCCAGTATATTCACTCCAACCAAAATGTATAAAATACTTCATATTCCTGCAACTGGAGAATTAGAAAAATATTTGACATATCAAACTAGCACAAAAGTTGCTTTAATAAGTTACATGTCAGATGTTTCACTTGCCACAGCAGAAAACAGAAAATTCCACAATCAAAATGACTAAAAGCTGAAATAAAATGTTGTAAATCTGTTTTGCACAGACAGGCCTGCTGTCTTTGCTACAGAGCAAATCTGTTGACATTGAATATCTTAACACAGTGATCAGCTCCACAACTTGCAAGCTGCAACCACTCGCTGCTGTTCTGATCATTACGTCCAGCTCTGCCAGCATGATGCCTCCAACATAAACGTTTCACAGCAAGAGCATGACTTTGGCTGCAAGAAAAATAAATCCATATGTAACTGTAAAATGTCAAACACAGTCGGGTATGTGAGTGTAAACATCAACATTTATATAATTACTACTCTTCTTTCAACACTTCCAACTGAGGAAAAACTGACTGGTGACAACCAGCAGGTGTAAGTTCTTAAAATACGTACAGCCATTAACACTAATGACATTTTATCCTCTCATTCGTCAATAATTTAAACAGCTATTGATTTCAAGCTTTACCACATTAGTCTAGAATCTCAGATACTGAGGTATGACAGATTTCTGGCTTTTAGCCTGCAATTTCCTGTTATCTGGTGTGTCTTCCCAATTCACTGCAAGCAAACACAGGCCAAAGTTACCATCAGCTTTCATTTCTGGCACTAGCAATGCCAGTATGTGAAGGGAGAATTAGGTGAGTGCTCCAAGTATAATATTCAAAGTCTCTCTACAGAGACAGTCACTGCTGTCACTGCAGCAGCTCCGCATAGAGCTCGTCATTCCTTTGGTTTCTGCTAGAAGCTGTTCTTGAAAGTTTCCTGCCACTCACTCCAAAATGTTTTGCTGATGCATGTAGACAATGATTCTTTCCTTCCCTCTTCAATGTTTTCAATTATTTTATTTTATAGCTAAAGGTAATGCAGCTTTTTTTTCTTTTTTTAAGTGAGGAGTAATATTTCTCAAAGCATTTGCATAGCACAAAGCATTTTGAGGTTTAACTCGCTCCCCGCCTTGGTTTTTATTCGGGTTTGTTGTTTTTTTTAAATATATCTAAATAACCAATATTTTTATTTGCAAGTTTTGCTTAAAGACATCTTCAGACTTTCAGGGATCAACCTTTTTCTAAATGGATAACAATTTTTGACATACGAGTAAACCAGCTTAATGCCATTTTATACTGTAAGAACAGAACCCCAGCACTATTAATCTTAAGAATAATATTTCCTTGCTCCTAATTTACTTCAAAAAACATACCTGTCATCCATCTCCACACACATAGTCCAGTCAGCTAGTGTTGGTTCTTCCCCACTCTGCTTCCATGTGTACAGGATAATCTTCCCATTCTCTAAGCCTATTGCAATAATATATCTATCAAGAGAATAACTGCATTAGTTCTGAAGAGATTACAGTAGGCAGTTCAGCGAGGTCGGCTCTAATGCAAGTTAGAAAGAACTGGCACTCAAAAACACCGTGTTGCTCCTTGCCCTTCAAATCAATATTTCCTTTTCTATTTTAAAAACAAACTAAATTTTTTAAAATCACCATTTAAATCAAAGCTGCTTCATTAAAAAATGAACAAAGTAGAAACCTGCAAAACCTACTTGGTTAGGAAAAAAAATAGGTTATTACAACATCAGATCAGTCAATACTGTTGGAATAACAAATGTGGTTCAGCTCTGTTCATATCCCCCGGTCCCCTCCTTTTTTTTTTTCTCGCTATGCTGTTTGGAGAACTCACTGCACACCCAAATACAAGGCTAGGAAAGAAAAATGCAGAGTTCAGTCAGTCAAAGAGTGGTCAAAGTATTTGACAGGTAGATTTTAAGAGCTGTTTAGCCACAGAAAACTGACTAAAGGGGAAAAATGTTAAATCCAATTAAACACAAAATGGTATTACAGAAAACCAGCAATACCTTCCATCAGGAGTGGGCACACGGCTGATACTAACGGCAGTAACAGAATCCCCAGCATCCAGTACAGTTGAACAAGGCTTGATTGAATGTAACACATCCCCTTCAGTCGTCACTGACAAATCACACTGGCCCCAGATAATAACCTGTAAGAAAGAGAATCATCTAGGAATTCTCACTTTAATCTTTTTGTAAATACATTTACAAAAACATAAGGAATAACTTAGCTAAAACACTTCCAGGGCACAAAACAAAGTGGATGACCCCAAAAATAGTAAGGAATGTCTATTGACAAAGATTCAACTGTCTGATTTCATTAAAGACACTGACTACAACAACAGATTCTGTTAAGAAAATTAAAGAAAAACTTATGAGACCTGTAAGATTTATGTGACATATGCTTGTCTTACTGTATGAAAAAGAAGGGAGGAAGTCCAGCTGGCAGACCACAGTCTCATACACACATATGCAAGCACTTTATTTAGCATATGAAAGTCTTGCTGATTTCTGTGGTAATACACACAATAAGCTTTTTGCGTACTTAAAGAATATGGGCTTGTGAGAACACAGCATTTGCTAACCTAAAATACATTTAAAATAATTCTGGGCTTTTAAAATTCTTTCTCTATTAATTACCTTTTTGTCTCGACTGCCAGTAATAAAATACTTGCTATCTGGTGTCCAATCACAAGACCAAATGATTCTACTGTGAATAACTGTATTTTTGTCTGTGTATGCACAGCAACTGAAGACTGGTCCTGGAATAAAACAGAGGAAAACCCTTCCTTCAACTATTTTGCATATTAAAATTAATTGTTACTTTTATTTAACTCTATGTAAGAACTCCGAGAATACTCAGACATTATTCCACTCATCTTTAAAGCAAATGGCAATACTTAGCACCATATATGCATTTTTCCAATGCTTATCACAATGATAATTATTACCTGTTGAAAAACATGTCAGTCAGCCATTATAGCACTAGGAACAGTAAGAATAGTTTGATATTTCACACATATATATGTTTCAGAAGAATTTAACTCCAAGCATAAAAAATTCATATTCTTTCTATACAAGTTTTTCGTAAGAACAGTGACTTCAAAAGATTTAGAATAGTGCAATGCTTACCATGTGTACACATATCCCAAATAATTTCACTACAGCTCCTATTTACTAGTAAAGCTCCAAGAGCTCAAATCATAATGATCTAATTGTAAAGATTAATCTGCTCCCAAAGAGAGAAGCTGCCATTTCAATATGCATACAATCAGGCAATGAATCTGATCAGCACATCAGTAAATGGGAATGCTTTTCCTAAGGAGAAAAGGCTGTCATTTTGGAGCACAGAATTTGAATAACCACTTCCTGGGATGCCAATACCAGCAGTTTTGCTTTATACTGATAATGATGTTCTCTGTAGACAGCAATGTTATTGATGAACAGATGAAAAGAAGATTTCCTATACTTCTTATGAGAATTCATATTCATTGTCCTGAAACACTGTGCAACTACTGTGAACAATATGCTGGGCTTCAGAATAGAAGTCTGAATAGAAGAGAAATCTCAGGCCAGGATACAACTGGACACTGTTTGAAGGGGCCAAAACTCACTGCCAATTCTCTAGGAAAACACTACAGAGCACAGCAGTGCTTATGCGCTATTAAGCCAACAGTGCAATGATAATAATTTTCAGCAAAAGCATCTGTTCTAGGAAGCCATTAAAGTGTTCAACAGCAATCTCCTTATGATTCTCCAAAGCCCAAAGTCTTAATGAGAAAGTCAACCCAATCTTTACTACCAGCTCTTTTTCCAGACAGTGCCAGGGCTAGTCAAATTAATCAATTGTGCAGGATTATCAGAAACCCACACCAAAGACTGAGATTAATCCCGTCAAGACACTCAAAGTGCTATGCCCTGCAAACAGAGACAAGGCAGCTTTATGCAGGACACAGCTGCAGTAATGAGCCTTCCAGCCTTGCCTACATAGAACATCAAGATGAAGGTTTTCATTGATAGAATATCAGTTTGAAGTTCAGGCATTACACTCCAGCATGTATACTGGATTTCCATAAATCAGAAACATAAAATCACAAGCAGAAGGCCAGAGGACAAATAGCAGACTTCATTGCATCAATTAAACAACATTTAATTCATTCTAATCTTAGTGATTACATTCTTCTCCACGTTTTAATTCCCTTTCTAGCTTTCCTAGACACCATTAATTGCACTTCTTAAAGCCACAGTAGTCTACAATGCTATTTATTGTTAGTAGTTGTAAGGAAAATGTCCATTAAAATATTTCATCAATTCTCATTCAAGTATTTTAAAGCCAAAAGTATTGAATAAACTGTGAGATCTTCAAATGTGTATATCCTTTTCACATGCCTTACCAGACTCCGAGTCTTGCTTCCTCCACAGTGACCAATTCCTATCTCTAGAAACTGCTAATAAAAATCTGTCATTAGGAGAAAATGCCAGCTGAGTAACAGTCAGATTGTGAAATGACAAACTCTGCAATTTCTTCCAAGAATTAGTGCTCCACAAAATAATTGCTGCATGTTCCTTTTTGGAAGCCTGTATTGATGGGAAAAAAATGTCAGTGAGAGAGAATTAATGAAAGCAAATATAAAAGTCACATATTTCAAAATCTTAAGATGACAGGGAGCTTGTTTCAGGGCTAGCAATCAAGTTAGAGACAGCTTTCTTCTGGAAGTTTCAAGATTGTTTCACTACTTTCTACAAATGCAAAAAATGTATCAGTAAGAAAACGTTTTATGCCTGTATCTGTTAGAATTTATCTTGCCAATATCTTTAAATTAATCACACATAATGTATGAATAATAACTTATCTGCATTCACCTTCACCTCTTCAATGCAACTGCCATCTACACAAAATCTTTTACACTTAAATGAAAGAACAGAATGGGACCCAAGCTGAATTCTGACTCCTGCTCTATCAGCACTAGAAATCTGGTGGCACTTTTCACTAGATGGTGCTAGAATCTTTTCTTACCTTACATGCTGAGGCAATTACAGTGTTTGCATTATTGCAAGCAACACAAAAAATTTCATATCCGTGTCCATATCTGAAATAAATATGAAAAGAGATTTAACACATCACAGTAGTTTTTTGCCATATGCATCAAGGCTATAAAACTATGCCAATTTAAATCCCTTTACAAAAATGAAAGGCATCTGCCAGGAACTTACCACTGTTTCAGTATTATTTCCTCAATAATTACTATCAAATTTCAGCATTCAATTTTAAAATCTGCATAAATTCTTTCACATTTAGGAACTGACTACAGAATAATCTATCCAGCCCATTCCATAGTCCTAAAGCATCAGCACTGCAGAAGCTGCTCTAATGTTTAACAAAGCAGGCTAAATCAGCATTTAATGTATTCTTATTTTCTTGTAAGGCAATTTTAACACTACCAATAAAAAAATTAGAAGCCACATATTTGAAGAAATACGAAAGACCACCAAAGAAATACACCACACAGAGCTAAAGGGTGCCTATTGTGTGAAATAGTAAAAGAGGACTTCTGAACTGGAGGACAAAAATCATGTTGCAAAAGGAAAACGGCACCGAAGAAACCCCAAAGTTTCTAGCTTTCTCCAGGAACACATTTTAAATCAGTCTTTACTGGAATTCAAGCTCATATATCCAGACTGGGATTTAACTAATAAGCACAAATTCCATGCAGAATAACAATATTAAAATCAGTCACAAAATAGACTGGAAGTACAGTAAAATTGGAGATGCATCAGTGGACAAATATCAGCTAAATACCAGCTGTTGGGGGGAGATCCTTTGACTCCCAGCTCTGAAGAGATGGGTAGTTCTCTTAATAAACTCCTGTGCTCAGCAGTGTTGCAAGGAAGTTCTCATGTGGGATTGATGTTCACGGGGATTTCTCTGGCAGCCAAAGTAGCCACCTGTTTAAATGACCAATTCCTGTCTGTGTCAGCTGAAGAGAGTCCAGAAGAGTCACTGTTGGGCACAGCCCATACACAGACTCCAACACCCACATATGAAGACTGAGAATACACTGGCTTTCCATGAAGGGTAACCATGCCTGGGACTTCAAGGAGGACAGGGACTGGTGGCTGCACTTAACTGGAATGTTAATTTGCAAATTTGGTTGTATCTTATCATGATGAAGGTAGGACTCTGTGTCTTCCTCTTAATCCGACATGAACAGGAGTTTTATCACAATGCTTAATTTTGAAGCACATTCTGGAAGACTATTTTGTGAATTTTCTAAAGCTGAAAAGTATTTATTCCACAAAGTATAAATTTCCTAAATTCAATGAAGGAAAAATAACTTGTGGAACAAGTCATGAGTTACTTTAGTTTTATCTCCTAACTGTAGTATTGAAGACCACGTAACCAAAACATTTTCAGCTTCTGCATGCAACTTTGTTCTTGCTAAACAGAAGCATTAAAATGTAATCTTTCTCTTTAAATTAAAATAAAACCTAAAATACTCCATTTTGCATAGTCACATGAGCAGGAGTATCACAGGTCAGACTGACAGCCTATCAAATCCAGTGCTATCTCCAGTAAATAGAACGTAGTGGCATTAGAAGATGCTGTTTATAAGAGTGTATGAGCCTTGCATGTATAGAAGCTCCAATGTTACCCCTTTCCCCTGTCCCTATATATGCAATCCAATCCCTTCCTTATGCCGCAAAACATCAAACAAAGTTTCACAATGGAGAGAAGCAACAGCATGAATGAATAATGAAATGACATTTTCAAATGCAAGTGGCTTTGCCTTAGCAATGTGCAATTCATAGCAATTTTTTATGCACAGGTAAACTGACTGGACTTTCAAAGTGTCTAAACAAATGATTACAGTTATTTTCTAGTGTCAAAAAGGATCTCTCAAGACTTCCAAGCATACTACTTGAAATACACATATATATATATAAACATAAATATGTCAACACTTAAGCTCTAATCTCAGCCTGCTGCATATAAGCTCTCTACAGCAATTTTCCAAGAGGATAAAGATTAGCATACTCTCACAGGATTTATCACATTTTTATTTTAAAGTTGTTAGATTATGTAAAAAAATTCAGCAAGTTCTTCATACCAAAACCTACCCAAGCAAACACTTTTCAAAACCCAACACTAATCCTTCAAAACTTGGTGTTGAATTAGATCTGGGAATACACAAATGTCAAGGACAAACAAGCTATTTTTAGCAAGTCAGCTCCTCACAGTGTTTTTCTGCTGCTATGGCAACTTGAAATCTACATTATATGATTTCATGTTACTTCTTTCAAGATTATCCTACATTTTGTTGTCCTCGCATAAAAAAAAAACCTATCACTAGCAATCTCTCTCAAATCAGGAAAAATTGTTCGGATCAGTCACCTGAAGACCATGATAAAATCTAGCAGTTTGAATGAATGCAGGATATAAAAGCAGATCGGCAGCACTCTTGTAGCAGAATGTCAAAGATTAACGTTGCACTAGACTTTGAGAAATGTCAAAGGCAAATGAAGAAAAATTCTGGCCTTGGGTCCTTTTCAATACTTAAAATATTCCTCATCAAACTTCTTAGGTGAGTAGGTGCATTAGAGGCCCTAGCATGCACAGGAAAAGCAGTTAAAGGTAACAGTTAAAAAATACAAAATGTACAGGTATGGTCTAATACCAAGTGCTTCTGTCTTGGAAGCACTTTTGAGTACAAACACAGTGAGAGAGCTCATAAGCATACAAAGGAGATTAACTGCCCAGGTTGAAGGTAAAATTGAGCCCCCACTAAATCTCCCAGTCAGTCAAACAAAAGCAACCTGCAAATTGTTTTCCCTTTATTTCCCTCCCTCCCCAACTGAAGTCACAAAACTTGTACTGTATAAGGGTAGCTGTAATCATCAGCAAAGGTTCAACACTCCTTTTGTTCCTGCCTGAGACCACGCTTTTGGGAGATTCAGGTAAATAAACCCATAAGAGCTTGAGAAGTTTCATTTCTTTGCAATGTACTTAGAAGACTGACACCAAAACTTTGAAGATCATGAAAGCGTAACCTAATAATACCAAGATCCTTAGAAAACAAATAAAGGGACAACCTTCATTTGCAAATTGCTGTCCATCTCAGAAAAGAAAGAACAAAACAGCTGAGGAATTCCACAACCCTGTAATCTCAAAACCATTATTGACACGAACACGCAACACTATTATCTTTGTGATATCCGCAACCTATTCTGCCAGCATTCAAGACCCAAACTGGGTTCATAACCATCTTACTCAGCATTCACCACTTTGCTCAACCACTAGACACATCCTGGTTTGGTTGCTGTTTCCATCTATCGCATCTTACAACTCTGTTAGGCTTTAGGAAGAAGCTCCTTCTTCAATTCCTCAGCCTTTACTACTAGGCCAGAAAGACAAATTTAACCGGCAAGTCTGTGCCATGACTAGAAAGAAGCAGAAAACTCCTTGCACAGAGAGACTTTCAGTACAGGCAAGGTTTTAAGCAAACGTGCTGAGCAGACAGACATACACAAAGACCACAGCATGGAAAGAGAGGTCTATCACATTCTGGAGTACAGATA
Source organism: Phaenicophaeus curvirostris (assembly GCF_032191515.1). NCBI lineage: Eukaryota > Metazoa > Chordata > Aves > Cuculiformes > Cuculidae > Phaenicophaeus > Phaenicophaeus curvirostris. The sequence goes on along the minus strand of NC_091394.1, from coordinate 8,061,028 downwards.
AAACCATGAAAATGTGCCACAGCTCCTAATAGCAGACCAGAAATCTTGCTATTCTCTTGGAACAAAGAGGAAAAAAACCAGGCCCTAAACAGACCTTCAAAAGATAAACATCCAAACGGACAATGAAAGTCCGGTTATTACAAATTCAATTTTTTAGCTTTCTGCTAAAAAACACATATTTCACTAGTACAGTAACATTTAGCAAAATAAAGTTTTGTGACACATCAGTTCTAACTGCCAGTTTCTGCATTGTTTCCTGATTTTTTTATATACCTACAATTTATTTACATTATAAGCAATATACTGCACACAAAGCCAAATCAGGTGTTAAAATAGGAAGAGTTACGAGATCAGATTATGTTAATATATTGTAATAGCTTTCTGAAAAATTTGTAAATGCAATAAAAGAAAGAAAAAGAAAACTTACAACTTCTGAATTTCAGGCCACAAGGTATTCTGCAGCAAGTGATCCTCCGGGGGAGGTTCTAAAAGACATTTGTACAACATATTCAAAATTGGTACTAAATACTCTAAAAATCTCCTACACAGTGCTTCAAGATTTTATCCAATGAACCTCATTCTCTATTTCCTACAACAGAAATGAATCTCATACCTGTAAGGACCAAGGGCTGAAAATAAACCTCAGGATACTGATTCGAAATACTATTAAATGTTTCTTCATCCTCATCTGGTTGCGCAGCCATATCTCCTATTCAAAGCAAAGACTTCATTAGGTAGAGAGAACATACTGAACAGGAGTGAAAATAGGAGCACTTACTATACAAGCAAAACACATCTATTGTTTTTGCAATGTAAGTAACTGAAATTAGGTTTCTCAGCTTCCAGATTTACAATAATATGAATATTAGAATCAAGTTATCCTAGGGAAGTTTCGTTCCCTCTCTCAGAGGAAGGACTCATGAGAACGCAGAAAAGAGTTCTTGCCAAAATATATTTTGCAAATTACTTCAAGTACAACAAAGCTACTTTTCTCTCACAGAAGATTTGGGACAATTTAGCTGTATTGTCATTGAAGATCTTGGAAACAAAGCTTATTAAAATGCTACCTTTTTCAACTCACACTTTCTGATAAAGCTTTAAGCAGAGAAAAAGCACGTCTGACCTAATCTGTAGATTTCAGTGTAAATTACCACAGACTTCTTTAAACGTGAGATTACCAGTTCCATTGCCAGTCTCAAGACACTAATCAGTTATTTTTATCACTCCAGAGGTGAGAGGATATTTAGGGGGAAAAAAACAAAGGCAGAAAAAGGGAGGAGAGTCTCACTTGTTCTTGTTTTTAAGCATCATATTTAGATGCTACTATTCTGTATTTTAGAGAAATAAACACCGCACAATTTAATTTCTAAATTCTAAACTTGCAGTAAAACTTACAATAGCAGACCTAACAGAAAGATGTACGCTAAATCAATCATGTAAGATAAAGTTTCCACATGAAACACCATCACCTTTCCTCCTCATTAGCCTTACCTTCAAAAACAGCTTTATTGGATAATCCCAAAGCTGGCACAGCTGCACCTTCTGGAAGATCAGATGATTGCTGAATTTGGAGGAGGAGGGAGAAGAAAAGAGGTTACACACATTGTCATATAAGTTCAGACTCCAAGGGCCACAGTTTAAGGAACCCCCACCACAAAGATGATCAGAGGGCTGGAGCACCTCTGCTATGAGGACAAGCTCAGAGACTTGGGGTGATTCAGCTTGGAGAAGACTCTGGGGAGACGTGATAGCAGCTTTCCAGTACCTGAAGGGGGCCTACAAGAAAGCTGGGAGAAGAACTTTTTACAAGGATATGGAGATATAGGACATGGGGGAATGGCTTCAATTTGGAGGGGGGAAGATTTAGACAAGACATTAGAAGAAATTGTTCACTCTGGGGATGGTGAGGCACTGGCATAGGTTGTCCAGGGAAGCTATCAATGCCCCATCCTGAGAGGTGTTCAAGGCCAGGTTGGATGGGGCTTTGGGCAGCCTGGTGTGGTGGGAGGCGTCCCTGCCCATGGCAGGGGGGTTGGAACTGGATGATCTTTAAGGTCCCTTCCAAGCCAAACCATTCTAAGATTCTACAAAAAGAGTGACTTATCTAGAGAAGTGAAGGGAAGCGCTTTGAAAAACTCCCAGTCATCCAGAACATACCCTGGACAGAACAAAGATTAGTACTCTGTCAGAAAAAAAAAATGCTTTTCTAAGGCCTCTGCTCAAGAGTTTTGCTGCAAAGCATGCATCTTCATCCCTAACTACAGGTTTTCTTCCACAATGTTATTTATTCTAGGATGTACATAATAATTAATCAAGTGAGAGCAGTGCCATTTTTAACACAATAGGACTGGGACATGGACTGTTCTGAGGCGAAATAACAAAGCAGCATATTGGAAAAGAGGACAGAGGGTGAGTGTCCGTAAACACAACTTCAAACACAACCCAGTACGCAGCACAGAGATGTGTCTGGCGTACATGCCTTTTTAGAGCAGCACAGAGAAAAGGCAAATCATCAGACAGAAAATACTTTCATAAAGGTAAGGGGCAAAAATTTAAAGATCGGGAAGTGTAAGTGAACTTGAGGCCCTTTGTGCAGAGATATAGAAAAAGATCACATTTAAAAGCTGCAAAACCCTTTCTTACACTGTCTGAAAAGTTCAAAGGTAGATCATTTTACAAAATCCGATTAATAGTTTTGGTGACAGTTTAAAATACTATGTTATTTATTTAAACGTTCATAATTTGATGACCTTCACAATAAAGTAGTTCTTCATCAAAATCCAAAGTATAATACATTCCCATGGATTTGAACTGAATATAATCCTTTTCAACCCCTTTCTTTAATATAAAGCTGGCTTTTTTTTTTAAGTACCACTTTGGTGGAAGGCATTTGAGTGAAATTAAGGAAAGAGCTTACCCTCAGAAAATAATTTCAACGAAGCTACTTAAGAGTAGCTGTATCAACAGCACTCATAAAGCCTCCCTCTTTAAACAAAGCCCATTTGAAACACTTTATGATATCATGAATCAAAAAACAGCACTCGGAGGAAAAGCAGAAAGGGAAAGTCTACATAAAAGTAAAATAATGACATCTGCCAGTATTATAAAAGCACAATGTTATTTGTACAATGTCATTAATGCAAATGCTTACAAGGTTTTACGGAATTAAAGCACTAAATGGCTAGTTATGTAACTTCGTGCTATCAAAAATGAATAGATTGCTTTCCCAGATATTTCAATTGTTAAATAAAATGGAAAGGCTAATCCATGTCTGAGAAGCTGCACAGAAAATACTGCTTTTGAGGCAGAAATGCAAAGAGCATTCAAGGCACTGTACATAGGCAATTATCCTGGATGAGGTTTGCTCTACAAAATGCAGAGGAAAACAGAATTCGATCTCAAAGCAAATAAGGAGCAAACAAAGACGGCAATTCTGCCATCTTATCTTTCCACCAAGTAGGAAAGTATGCTTATCAACAACTAACAACTTGAATATAAAGGCCTCAAGAAAATTTCCAGCACCAAGAGGAAATAAAGCATAAGCAAGTACATAATTATAAATATTTATATGCAACAACCAATAACAGTGCTGAAAGCTTTACCCTATTTCCAAGCATACAATTAAAAAACACAACAGTACATAACCACACAACAATAATTAAATCTAGACAAGACTACTACGCCCTTATTAAGGAGAAGTACATTCCCAAGCATTATTGTTTGCTTTCAAATCATCAAGTGTGTTCAGTAGCCTACTTGGTCTGACTTATTTAAAATTCACCCATATATTTCGCAATATTCAGACACTAGGTCTTGTTTAGTTTCAAATAAAATCTGTTTTATAAGATACTATAAAAATACAAATGAAACAACACACATGGAAGCAGACGGAAGGGAAAGGAAAAACAAGGTTAAGTTTCATAACTAACGTATTAATTTTATTTACACAAAAGAGGGTTGCCTTCATTTGGCATTCCCTTAGCACACTTACATGGGAGCACAGCTTCTCCACTGGAATACCAGTGATGTTACTGAAATTCTCTATAAAATTCTTGGGAGCACAAAAAACTCGAAGTACTTTTTCATCTGCTCCTGACACGAACTGAAACCGTCCGATCATTGCCAGACAACGCATGTCATATCCATGTACTTGAGGCCTTGCAATTTCATGCCAGGTTACCTAAAAGAACAGACGTGCAGTTAAAATGCAACGTTTTGCACTCCAAAAAGGTACCAATACTTCACTTGCTGAATTTATTAACATAAAGGAAAGTTAATAGCAACCTTCTATTGACATTCACAAATTGATGTAAGCTCACATACACCAGTTAAACCCTATTTTCCACCAAACAATTCCAGTAATTATTAAACTGTGTCACCGTACAGTTATGTTTAATTGCACTTAAGTACCTTTGTTACTGAGGACACACCGCACTTACTGCAACCTCTTTATACTACACAGCCAGGAATAGGGTGTAATTTGCTTAAGCAAAGGGACTGCATGCTACTTTCTACTTTCAAAAAAGTAGTTCTGAAAGACATAAGGAAGGTAGTGATAATTATCCTGCTGTCAGCAGGCTACAGGCTCCCACTTCCCTCCTTTCTTTAAATACTTGATTTTAATGAGATCATTTAATAGAGGCTTTGCAAAAAAATGATGAAAACACCTGAAATCATAGAATCACCAGGTTGGAAAAGACCTCTTGGATCAAGTCCTGCTGCTAAACCATGTCCCTGAGCACCTCATCTACCCATCTTTAAACACCTCCAGGGATGGTGACTCGACCACCTCCCTGAGCAGCCTCTGCCAGTGCCCAATGACCCCTTCTGTGAAAAATTTTTTTCTGATATCCAGTCTGAACCTCCCCTGGTGCAGCTTGAGGCCATTCCCTCTTGTCCTGTCCCCTGTCACTTGGGAGAAGAGGCCAGCTCCCTCCTCTCTACAACCTCCTTTCAGGTAGTTGTAGAGAGCAATGAGGTCTCCCCTCAGCCTCCTCTTCTCCAGGCTAAACACCCCCAGCTCTCTCAGCCGCTCCTCATAAGGCCTGTTCTCCAGCCCCCTCACCAGCTTTGTTGCTCTTCTCTGGACTCGCTCCAGAGCCTCAATATCCTTCTTGTGGTGAGGGGCCCAGAACTGAACACAGGATTCTGGTAAAACATTCAGAGTCATAAACAAAAGAGTGTAAAAAGTACAGTGACAACTTTTCTTACATTAAGTTTGTGCAGAGAAACACGACCAGAGTTGAGTTGCTTTCTGATTACCTGCAGCAGTGCTTAGCCAAGTGTTATACAAGGGCAACAGATGGTTATCAGAGTCAGCCATATATTTGTCGTTCTGAACTCCTGCAGAGCCTGGTTTTTAAGGCCCTGGAAGAACACTAAATAAAAATAATCTGGAGAGGAACTCAGGATTAAACAGCAATCATGCTATGTGACTACTGAAACTCTGCCACTAGTATTTTTAAAGTGAAAACAGCTCAATGTTGAATGATGAATCCAAGCATTTAAACAAGTAGTTTTGAGCAGATCATGGCTTGGGGAAATTTAAGCTTTCAGTTATAATCAGGTGACTTGTTTCAAACTCAGGACAGACAAGCTCTCCTTGCCAAGCTCCCAAAATCTTTGAAGACCATACCTCTGTCTCTTCTTTTCTTTTCCATGGAGCAAAAAGTCTAGTAGTTTGATCAGAACCAACACTGATGATAAACTCTCCTTCTGGATCCCACTTTACATCCTCCACACTGTTAAAATGTCCTGAAATCACAACTTCTGGAGTCCATTCTTTCTATTAAAAAAGTCACAAAAGAAGCAAGAAGTTTCCAGTTGACTGACTGGCATATTTTAAACCAAATAAAAGCATGAATTTCCTTATTAAGAAAGTGGGGCGGGTGGCGGGGGGGGGAAGACATTTGAAAACAGCAAAATATTGGAACTCGGAGTGGCTGAAGAAACACAAACAGTGATTCATTGCTCCAGTCTAAAAGAAACATGTGTTACCATTTCAGCTGCCACTTCTGAACAAAGCACAATCACAAAGAAGTTCAGTCTATTCCGCTGACTTTATGGTTCCCATAGGGAAGCAACAGGTTTCAGCACTGGGAGATCACAACCTCCCTTCTCTGCAAAAGCAAAACTACTCCTGAATATTATATTCGGAGAAGAACTACTTCAATCATTAATTTCAAACTGTACTGTTACACTATTCTCTTAACAACAGAACTTACCTTAACTGACATGTAAGTGCAATACTACTACTACCAATAAAAAAAACCAAAACGTACCTTATCAACTGTAGTCTGTTTCCAAAGGTGTAGTGCTCCATGAAAAGCATGAGCAATGATCATTGAACCATCTGGACTAAACTGGCAGTCAAAAAATCCAAGGGTATTGCCACCCACTTCACCTACCCGCACCTGAATTAATGAAGAGAAGTGAAATATCCATGAAAATGGCCTTCCATTCATATAAATTCATCCCAAGCTCATGACAAGAAAATTTAGTTAAAGGCAAGAGTTACATTACCAATAAAAATACATTTAAAAAATACTTTTATTGCAAAGTTAAGCACTCAACCATCATTGGAATTATAGTTGCATGCCACTTTAACGGACTCCCCTTTCATAAATATCTCAGGATAGGATCTCAGTCTCCAATGGGACAGAAAACACTACACCAGATGAGATGAGAACCCAATCTTTCGATCTTTCAGTCCAGTACGTTGGATGCAACAGTTTCTTGTAATCTGTTGCCCTGCTACTGCTCCTTTGCACAAAATGGAGAACTGTTCCAAAGGAACAGTGGTTCCCAATTACTCTTCTTTGTCCTGCTTAATTTCCAAGATTCACTAGTATATTTCCACTTCCTTGGTTTTCCGTGAATCCCTGCAATTTAATCCACATTCTTTCTGTGGCACACTTTGCTCTTCATTTCATGCCTCTTTTGTGACCTTGCATGTATGTATGCATGCATACACACGTCCTACAGTTGCTCTTGTGCTCTTTCAAGTTTATAATTATATTAAAAAATGATAATTGTATTTGCAAGTTTCATTCGAGAGGTAAGACCACAATTCCTTTCAAGCTAAACTCTTAACTATTCCCCCATTATTACATAGCTGCTTTTAAGGCCACAATGAAACAAATCTATACCTCATTCTAAATGGCAGTGGGGACTGGTATGTCCATTTTAATAGCACCCACTCAAAGAAACACCACTCATACCAAAGTGACATGATATGCCATGCTAGAAGCAGAATTCTAGTCTCACCTCTGAGCATGGGAATGATTTTGTCAAGACTTCCTGTTCATCACATTAAAATCGAGACAGCAGAAAACAGGATGTTCCCCTCGTGCCTTCTTCCGTGCAGGCTCCCAGCCCAGGTTTCCCTCTCTCAATGCAAAAATGATTGTTATAATCAAAATTTCTGATCTGAACTGCATGCTGCACATTTGAGGTCTAACCAAGGCAAATGGAATGTAAAAAGAAATACTAACAGCTTGCAATAAGCTTTACTGCACAACTCATTTTTAGAAGCTTGTAAATTTAGACACAACTAAGTGGCAGAACAAATGGCACCGCTACTTGATCACCCTATTAAGAACTAATTCCTTAATACAAATGCACAAGAGCTTTTTCTATGGAACATCAGAAAAAATAATTCCGCTACTGTATCTCTCTTTTTTCCAAAAGAACATTAGAACTTACTTTGTGATAGAAAAGATCATAAACAATAGTTGGCATAACTCAACACAATTTCAGCCAAACTACTGCAATTTGGAAAAGGAGCTCAACTGAAAACAGAGACATCTACCAAAGCACTAGACAAAGCTGGTTGTACTATTTGTTTATTTAGGATGATCCACATTAGAGCAGCTTTCAATATATTACAGTGAAACATGAGTATCCAGCTCAAATGGAAAGAAAACCTAACGACACAGCCCATGAACAAGTTATTGTCATTAAAACCAGGCTTGTGAACTGCATGTCAGCTGTTCTGTAGTAACTGATTGGGTGCATATTCCCACAAGCATTAACTAAAAATAATTCAGGATGGTTCTTCCTCTTCTTACCAGGAGTACACAGTGTAGACTGCATACACAAGAGTACACCTGGCTTGCTATACTATGAACGCCAGATGAGCTTGAACTCCACTTAGAAACCCCCCAATATGATAATAAGGAAGCAAACAAGCAACAAAAATCATAATGCATCACATTATTTTATAGCTTTATAGCTATATATAGCTATAGTAAATACAGCTTTACTTGCAACACAGCACCAGAATGAGTATTTTTGCAAGAAAATGTTTCTGCCTTTCTCTCCCAGTGTTATAGAGTTCTTGATCCTTCCAGTACACATGTGACGCTGGAAATGCATTTTTAATACAGTACGTATCGTGAGAAAGACTGACACTTGCCTGTTCTAGCCAGACTCCAGATTCCTCATCAGGTTCCCAGATGATCACAGTTTTGTCCATTGATGCAGACAATATCCTCATTGGTTGCTGCATGCTGCCATCTACAGTACAAGGAAAATTATTATCCTACAACCTATGAAAATACTTTCTAAAAGCATTTAGACATACTGAAATCCAGATACACTAAGAAAACTGTTCAGCAGAGACGTGCAATGCATACGTACTTAAATGCCAGACTTCATAGGCTGTACATTCTTAGAAGGTGTTCATTAGGAGGTATTGTATTTTTCAGCCATAATCTCTCAAGGGAAATGTAAAACACGTACATGAAAACAACCATATTCTACTGTTTACACACTCCAAGTTGACATTGAAACAAATTTAATTTGGAATAAAAGCTAAACCTTCACAGGAGAGACTGCATAGCCGTTCTGAGTTCTATTCCTCATGTTATTTTTACAGAGAGATTTCCAGTTTAACAAAATCTCTATGCCAGCATTCATTGTGGGTTTTTTTCCAAATTAGTTTTTATTCTCTACAGACTTCAATAAACTCTAGCATGGATCTAGTATGGACTGCTTCCAAAAATGGAGTGAAACACTCCAAACAACCACTCAACACAGACAGAATGGGGAAGAGACAACTGCTTCATCACTTGCTAGGAAACTCCTAGAACTGCTGAGGAACCTTTCTTGAGAACAGAGGCATTGGTGAGCATCTCTTGGGGTAGCATCTTATCTCACACCAAACCTTCTGCATTGAGAATGTCACTCTCAGATCAGTTTGCCTCTGAAGAAGAAAATCTATTTTGGGGAACCCAAACACAGCAGAACACAAGCAGCTACATCGTGCTTCCGCATACATGCAAGACATCTGGAAAACTTTATGGCCTAACAGGACAGTTTTCCAGACTGCAGTGCAAGAGTGCATGACTATATTTTGCCTAAACCTTGCTTTAACTGGTAAATTCTTCTATTGCTGTTAAAAAAAAAGTGAAAAAACAGATAACTAAGCCCATATTTCTAAAGCAAGTCCTGTGTCTTTCACTACAAGTATTCTGACATTCTAATTCCACTCTACTGTTCAAGTGTCAGACATATACTGGAAAAAAAAGCTGTGCTTTGTACTGGTAAAGTCACTTGTCATTGGCAACTCCAAAACACCTCATAAAAAAAGGCACCTTTGCCAATACAAATACACAAGGGCATTCTGATGGGGCAAGTATACCAGATCAAGAATCCCCTTCCCTTACACTTGAGGTAGACACAGAGCAGCAAATCAGTAGGACAAAAAAGGCCATCAGAATTTAAGGATTTAAAAAGAAACATAAAGACTAGGGCAAGATGCAAAACTAAACTCTAAATAACTTTTTTTTTTTTTAATTAGAGTCTGCATTAATCCATTAAAGCTAAAAGCTAGCTAGAGGAAACTGAAACTCAAGGCCTTAGTTCCTGGCATGTTATTTTAATGCACGGATGACTGAAGATCAATCTTCTGAACGTTGCTATTTATTCCTTTCTAGTCCAAGAAAAGGAAAGGAGTGCTCTTGAATTAATGCTGACCTTCCAAAGAACAGACATTTCAAATATATGTATCAAGGAAAAATACTATCACTATTAATCCATTCTAATTAATTAAACTAATTCTTATTCCACAAATTGCAAATCAATTACAATAAAGCGGGTACAGCCCAGTTATTTTATTTCATTCATTAAACAAAACACAAGTAATACACAATAACATGCAATACACAATAACAGACAGAGCCTGAGCCACAAGATGTGCTATTGTGGCACATTCAGCCAAAACATCCATTTACTCATAAAACATCATTTGCAGAATTTAAACATTTTCACAGCCCACAGTGACAAGCGAACATGCAAGCAACACAAAGACATGTGACTGTACTCTACGTATACAACACTTAATGTAACTGCTAAGCGGTTGTTATCCTTTTACCTTTGGAAAACGAAGTTTGCCAGTGAACTGCATACACCCAGTTTTCATGACCAGCCAACACAGACTCCAAAGTAATTGCATATGTTGTGTCAGTATCTACCACAAATCAGAGAAAAGCACATTTCTTTCTAAAAGCCAAGAAAGACCAGATCATTCATGAGATCTTCAGTGAAAAGAAATCAACTGCTTTCATCATCTACCAATATCTCAGCAGCCTATTGACACCGAATAGCTCCTTAAAAACCTACTTTGGCACATGCCTCAAGTAGCGGATTGACACTACAAGGGTAGCCTATTGCCTCAGAGCTGTGTCACAGAATTCCTGGAGAACTCTAAAGCAATTTTCAATAAACTCTCTGACACTGACTCTACCCATACTCAACTTAAGCACATTTATAACTCCAAATGACTGTAAATACAAGCACTAAGATACTTCAAACAATGAATCGGGATTTGGAGCAAGCAGAACAAGCACTTTTTACACATAACATTATACAAACTTCATTATATTACCCTAATAATTGGCCTAATAATTCACCCCACAATGTCAGCACCCCAAGCATCTGATGTTACAGCGCTCAAACAGCATGTTAAATAATTACGAAGAAAAATATTGGATGTAATAGATAAGTATGCACAAACTTATCTGTTACAAACAGATTTGTCTTATGTTTAAGTAACTGTAGCACCTCTTAACGCACTGAATTAAAAAAAACTAAAGGTATGTTACTGAAACGGAGGAGGACTGCATGACAGCTTACCTCCCACAGACAAATGTATTTCCTGACTATGTGCTGCATTTAGAATGTGTAACAATGCATGGTGATATCAAGCGCTCTAACTGCTTTACCATTTTTCGTAACACATCATTAACTTTACATACTCACATCTTTAAAACAATAACTCCACTTTTTCTAACAGCTGAATAAAAATAATGCAGTCAAACTGGTCTCAAATCCTTTTAATACAAGGAACAAAAGAAATTAGATGGTAATCACCTTGTTAGCCACCATGAAACCACAAAGAGATTCAGAAGTGAAATGTTTTGCAAGGGAATTTTAAAAGTGTTACCTACCTTTGACAGTAAAAACATTCTCTTTCAGTTTTATGGAATTGTCCTCAGTTTCTGGAAGTTGCTTTGATTTCGTGCACGCTTTCCAAATTCTTATCGAACAATCCTGAGCACAGCTTGCTAAGAAAAGGTCTTCACCTGTTTGGTTTAAAACAAAAAAAGTTTTCATTTGTATTTTCATTGCAATACCTGCTGTGATTAACCCACCAGCTTTCCAAACATGTACTGCAGCATTATCCTGCTTTTTCCTGTGGTACACAGCATCATGAACGGCTGTTTTATTTCACCATCAACTTAACTCTCCCATTTCAAATTCTCCATCAGTTTAGAACACGCAGACTCAGATATTTCTCTGCTTACAGAACATGGTAAACATTGTACATATTGTACATCTACTTCCTTACTACCTATCGACTTCACTCTTAAAATTGTGACAGCCTCAATACTCTTCAGTAACTCCTTTACTTTCTTCAGGACTGCAGTGTCCTCCAATTCCTTCTATTTTATTTTTGCCATTGCAAGAACTGTTTGATTAGTTAACAGCTGAATAGATTCTCCTTAAAAAAAAGGGAGGGGGAGAAATAGGAGAAAAAAGTATTATTTCCCTCTACTTTCTCCCCTTTGAAAAAGCAGCCAACTCTTCCTCACTCAGATACAGATGCTTGCATATTGAAAAGGACAAGTTGCTACAAGTCCTATTTGTTTGTATTTAGCTACTAGTCAGGTAAACATACTTGAAGCAAGCAAGACAAAATGAGAGATGCAAGCACAAGATGAGTGTTCTATATCAATCTTACTATACCTATAATTTTGATAACTGAAAATATAACTGTAGTATAGGTTCAACAATTCAAATACTTTAACAGGACGCAAAGTTCTGTCTTGATTTTTAATATTTGTGATTTTTTTTCTGAGATGGTGATACAACTCCAAGAGCTCAGGCGATACAGTACATTGAAATCATCTGCTGGAGGGATAAAACAGTAGTACTGTCATTAAACCAGTATTCCACTTTTTATTATTTTATTCAGTATTTTTCATACTGACCACAGACTGCCCATTCAATGCCTCTTATCCAATCTTCATGGCCGGAGAGTATCAACGTTTTCTGAAACTGAACAAAAATTCCTGTTACATCATAGAAATGTACTTAATTACCACACAGACCTGAGCAATTAGCTTTGGATTTTCAAATCTTATATGTTTACAGCTTCTATTATTTGAAATTTGAAAAATAAACTCCTACTAAGGATTGTAATTTACTGATGGAGTCCAAATAGGTCTTTTTGGCTTTGCTACCATTAGGTGAATATATGCCACATCACAGCACTTCCCGTACATGAGCAGGAAAGAATAAGAATTTAAGGTGCTCACCTTCAAGAGGCTACAGTCTCTCTCTATGATATGGATGAACATTTCTTAAGTTCATCAGGCTTATAGTGGTATAGCATTTAAACAATTTCTATTTTTATTTGCCCAGAAAAAACTCTACCTCTGACATTTTTTGATCCCAAGTTGACTTAAGATGTCTGAAATAACTATTACAATTAAAATGTTAGTGTAGCTTAGTATAAATGACTACCTACCGCATTATTTCTTACATTCTACTCCGCTAAATCCCTTACCTAGGCCTACTAAGAGTTAAGATTAGATGACAGTCTTTGCTCTCAGCACAAGGCTGCAACCGAGTTCTCTCTCCCTAACTGTAATAAGAAATAAAATAATTAAAAATAAAATTAAAAAGAAGAACACAATAAGAAAGGATCTCAAGAACTCTGTCTTCAGCTTCAGAGAAGATAGTCAGAAATGGTAATTGATCCAAACAACTTTGCAGCTAATTGAACATACTCAGAAATCCATGCCTCTTCTCTTTGGTCCATACTTTCTAGGGTATTCCCCAAAATCACCTTCCCATCAAAAAACATTACTCAGTCTCTCCTCACTGTACATTTGCATTCTTAATGTTACAGAACAATCTGTATACAAGGTACACGACCAGAACAGCTTAGCAGAAACTTTTAAGCCATAAAGTTCTGGTCTTGATTAAGAATGCACTCTCACAGCCACCTAAATCTCATCTTCGCTTGTCAATTCTGCACTCGTAAGCACTTCTGGCTATGGCATTCCAGGGAGGTGTTTATCCAACTTATTATGTGTAAATAAAGGCAGGAACAGCCCAAGAAACAAGATGAAGCAGTGACCTAAAGGTTCTTCTGAAGGGTCTATGTTTTTGGCAATACATCAAGAAAATCTTTTCTGCAATTCACATTTCAGATAATAGATAAAGCACTATTTATTAATTCATTTATATGATCTTTGACATAATGCTTTGTATTTTACATTCACAGAGCTTAGCTGGTAAAATTACTCCTCACTGAAAGATTGGTTCAGGCTGAACTGTTGCTAACATCTTTGTCTTTTAAGGCTCCTTTTATACTAAACAGTGTGCATACCTCCTCAAACTTGAGTTTAATATTAATCTAAACGCACATCTAAAAATGTTTAATTTCAAGGTGCTGGGTGTTTGTTTAAAAAAAAAATTACCCTCATCATCTTACATCAAAGAGAACCATTAAGAAAAGCAGACATTTGTTTTACTTTTAAAGAGAGTAAAACTAATTACTTTGAAGTTTTTAATACCACCCCAGGTTTGTAATTCACTTCCTAAAAGGCTTCTAGGCACTACTTCGCCTTAAGGCAAGCACGCAGTTCTTTTGTGCACTCACTCAAAATTTTCAAGATATTGATTACCATAAAAAAAAAAAAAGTCCACCGAAACTGAGCAAGGAGTTGCTGTTGTGCCCTTTGCTTAATTTAACAAAAGCTCACAGTCTGAGCCACCTCCTTAACAGGCTTTCCCATGCCTCTTAACTAATCTAAACACTTTCATGTAGCAGCAATCTGGTGTCTTCCTTTTAGGCAAACAATAAAGCTGTTCTGTAGGCAGCAGAAATAATGAAGCCTGGCTGTCTGTGGGCATGTCCAGCACACACCACACGACTAATTCTGCCCTTACTTTGGATATATGTCCTTCAGGACTAGGCGGGTAGCAGAGTTTGGAAGTTTGGTACCTGTTATGTAAGGTAACAGAGGTCCAAATCTTCTCGGTTTTTCTCCACTGGACATCAGATGTGATACACTCCTCTATCCAGCTCTTAGTCTTGTAGAATCAGAAATAGCCTGATTTATCTTTATCTCTTTATCTTTTATCTCTTATTCCACTTTTCAATCACGCCAAACTTTTGGGGGGAAGCACTCAAACATGCACAGCAAAATCTTCTCACAGAAACCAAGCACAACATAGAGATGTTTTCTTTTAGAGCTCTATTTTGACCTTCTGGTATACTTACTTTCCCTCCATAGGCCTGTAATATCTCAAGCAGGAAGACATATAATGGTTTCTGAAAGATTTTTCCCTGGGTACTTTTATAAATCAATACCCTCTTTCAAGATCTCAGAAAAGCAACGAGATCATTTTCTGTCTATTGCTTAACACAGTAAGGGATCTGTGGGTAGAGATTCCTAGAGGATTTGAAGCCTGCCCAGTCAATTTCAAAAACCAAGCGGCTTTTACGAATAAATACATTTCAACTGTAAAGTTAATCAGTTTACCAAAAGGCAGACTTTATCAGCTAACTGAGGATGCCTCATCCTCCCTCCAAGCATAACACTGCCCTCCAAGTTTCATCAGAATGCCCTGTTATGAAGTTATTTTCTACCCTGGGTTTCATATGCTCTGGGTTTTTTTAGGATGTTAACTCAAGGTAAAGGTTTCCAAGAGTCACAATTAACAGAAGTGATACAGTCCCTTACCAATTAGAGAAGGATGCAGAGGCATAGATTCTATCACACTTCTACACTAAGTTCCTGTGAAAAATGACAGGACAGCACTAACATTTCCTCCAAATACCTCTAAAAGTAGAGCTACGGAGGCCATAAAAAGATGCCAGCAGATCTGAGAGAATCTGACTAAAGAGAACTTCACTTCAGCAGCTAGGAAGGAATTTATGGCAGAAGGCTCACAAGGATGTTTCCATTCTGTTAACAGCTGTAATGCACTATGCAGACACTTTTACTCCACAGAGAATCAAATCTGGGCTCTTCCCTTTGAGATCTGTACAGCCAATTTAGTTAAAAGAGATGTTTCAGAAAGTTAAGTTAGACACCAACCAGAAATCCCACCTCATTTAGAAAACAGAAAGACTGAACCCAAACTCCGCTAGGACAGCTGGTGAAAATACTTCCTATAATTGAAGGCAAATGTGTGAAAAATAACACATGTAAGATAACAGAAAATTCCTTATCCCTAGTACGATTAAAGTTTCCTACCTCCCAATAAAGAACAGCAGCATGAACTTCCTTGTGAAGCTGAAGATGCAGCTTGTTTATTCCAATGACTTTACTTTATCCTCCACAGACTGACTCTATTTAACAATGGCTAAGACGGCTATTGTACTTATAAGTTTGTTCAACAATTGGCAAGAAAAGTTATAATCTCAACACTTCTGGCAGTCAAACTTTATATTATTTGTTAAGCTGAACCATACAAGAAAACAAGTTCCAGATTTTGAATGAGGAAAATCTCCACAACTGCACAACCTCTGACATTAAAGTCTCTTTAGCACACTACGAATCATGAGTGGCATTCTGCCATTGCCAATTCCCAGACAATGTCATTAAATTGATTTAACTCTTGAGCTACATAGGAGGAAAAAACAGCCAACACAGTTAAGAAAGCAACTTTCTTTCCTGCTTAGTGGTCAAGAAATTAACAAACATAGCAGATAAAGGGTGAAGTAAATGTAAAATCTTAGGGATGACAGCAAAAAAAAAAAACTTTTTTTTTTCCTACATATGTTGGTTTCAACAGGATTTTCTGAGTGGTAGGTTCATTGGTGCACTGTGTTTGTGGACTGAGGTTTTTTTTAAGAGAGTGATAGAGAGAAAGAAGAGACACTGACTTCCATTTTGGAAAGCAGTCATTCAACACATGCTTTACTGTCTATCAAAACTTCTCAACAGATGCAAGAAAGGACAGAATATCTTTCTAGCACTCCAAAAGAACATTGAACTGTATGAAAAAATAAAGCTAGCTACAGCTTCCAAATAATACATGAAAGAAGTGCATACTTTTTAGAAGATCAGATACTCCTTCAAATATTTATTTCAACATTCAGAAGCATTCAACACAAAGAGCATACTTAGCAACAAACATACAATTCCATTTATAGACTTAAAGTAACATCATTTCCATATGGACAATTCAATACATGGATATTCAGTAAAGGATAGTTGCAGCTATTTTATGTCAATGAGAATGGAAACACAGGCTACCTTCACACAGGGAAAAACTAAGAAAAATTCACACCTTTATGAACCGAATCCAACTTCAACATTCTGTATGTACATTTCATCATTAGCTATAAAAATCAATTAACTATGTCAACAGATAGTTGTATGTGATGGCTATCTAAAGACAGAGAGTTACTGAAGAACCTCAAAGAAATCAGCAGTGCATATGTAAAGAAAAGCAGCAGAACTTAGTAACGTTCTGAGCAAGAGACAAAAACTGTAATTACCTGGCCATTCTGCTGTATAAACAAATGTATTTTACAGTCATCACCACCACAAGCCAGTACTGGTACTGGAAAAGGGAAAAAAAAAATCTTAATTACTCAAGTTACAAAATCTAATACACTAGAATATGAAAAAATATATAAATAACAAAAAACAATATAGTATCAATAAACATAATAATACAAATGGGCAAGCATGACATAACTTTTTCGTGTTTTCTAAATTAGGCACCTAATACTGTTTGCAATAAACCTAGTTCAAGAACACAAAACTCAAGTTATTTTGGCATGTAAATAGTACCTACAAATACTTAAGATGCAAAAGAATAGTCTCCTTCAAGCTCACATATCTGCAGGAAGTTCAGATACTAGAGATTTCTAATTAATCATGTTTCTTTTACTGGTATCAACAGGCATTTGCTCTAAATACAAAAGGAGCAAGCAGTAAAACAAAATTACTCAGAACTGACAGAGTTCCAAGTCCTAACTCAACGAAAATAAGTCACAGATGGAGGTGGCATAATTATTACACAAGAAATAAGAAGACAGACCACCATTCATTATACACAAAGATATGAAAGAAATTAACATTATCACACACCTACTCAAGTCTTTAGTAGTTTACTTCTATGAGCTATCTCACAAAAAACATAAGTCTATTGAATAAAAACAGACAAAAATATGCCTAAGGGGAAAACCAGGAGAAGTTAGGCAATGTAGTAGTTCATCTCTCCCACAAATGATGATGGGGAAAAATAATTAACCCCCACCCCACTCTTTTGGGGTCACAGGATGAAGTAGTACTGCTAGGGACTGAAACAGCAGAAGAAATAAGTTATCAGGGGTAGACATTCACATTTCTCAAGTCCAGGCAGAACACAAAACACTAAATTTTACTAAAATGAAGTACTTGGTTTAAAAAAAGCTGTCATCCCTTTAAGAAGATAAAATTATCTTTATTATGGATAGACCAAAAAATCACCTTGCATATTCATAGCAAGTTTATGCTCTATGTCAGTTTCCTCCTTCTGCCTGTACCAAATCTGTGTCTAGTTCTCTGCTGGTCCTCTCACACTTCTAAGTCACATTTCACATTCTCACACCTTTACCACTGCTGCTTCTCTCCAACCTCAAGATCATATTTCACCTGCTCTTTGCATTACATGGGGCCAAAAAAGGCTACTTTAGACTGGAAGTAATGAGCTCTTTTAAAGGGAGAGCTGGTCTTCAGGACCATGGAAACTGGGCAAGTGTAAGAGGTGTTTTTTCCACAAAATACAATGCCATGTATGTTCTTGGAGCCTGCACCATCCTTTTCTAAGAAAATATATTTTATGGTCTATTACCATAATTACATATTTATTCAATGGAGTACAAGTTTGACTAATAAAAACTAGAAAATAATTATAATCCAGTTGTTATATCAGATAAATGTAAAAATATAAATGTAAAAAATGTATTCAGGAAGTTCTATCAAGAAGTACCTAAGTGGCAAAACCAGACTAGTATATAGTTTTTCACACAAATGCTCTGGAGTAGTAGTATTTGGATCTGACTGAGATCAAGTCCTGCAAAGGAAGTATAAAAAGTTAACTGGAAACTGTGGTGCTATTGCAAGGGTGACAGTGTGACCACCAAAGCTTTTTCAGGTTCACTCCCTCTTTTTTTCACCTGTTGTAATTCAGTTCAGAGAAGACAATTTGTAATTGTCAGAGGCCAAGCTACAACGCAACAATTATCCAGGTGCTAGGAAGAATCACAGTACATGCAAAAGAGCTGAACAAAATCTATAAAATAGTGAATCAAGTCCTGGGCATTTTAGAAGCAGAGTTTCAGCAGATGTCACAAGGCAAAAAGCAACCAACCAAACAAAACAGTACGAAGCTTTTCTTCAAGACTCAGAAACTAAAAAGAAGCTCCATAACCACAAGGGTGCCAGTAAAGTGCTTAAACTATACTCCAGCTACAAATGATTGGTCAGGTTTTTATGAGCAGTCTATTGGCTTTCCCCATTTGACTTATTCATAAAAATGGTTCTTCTTGCAAAACAGAACATTTATTTTCAAGGACAATCAGTTAAAATACTAGGCATCATGAACCTCAGTGTCTTTTGAAAGTTAAAGTATCCATTACACATGAATCAATTTTCAATGCAAGCTTTAAATTTGTTTGCTTGGTGAAATTAGAGGTAACTGTAAATGCTTCTAGTTCGGGAGAACAGTTTACAACTTTCAGAAAAATAGTTCTGTATTTACTCCCTGACTTAAGAACTGGAGATTCTTCTCAAGAGAAAACCTTGTTTAAATCTTAATACAGAAGCCAACAAAACCTTCATAAAGACTTCAGAGCAACTCCTAAAGTTATCATAGATCATTTTTCCTTGAAGCTCATTCATATTCCAAACCGCCATTACAGATTAATGTTTCTGACAAAATGATCAGTAGTGAGACTTTTAATAATAAATTTTAAGCTACTTTATTTAGATTTCAGAATTAACATACTCCCCTGAACAAAACCAATTCAGTTTTATGGAGTACTATGTCAGGTTTAGGGAGAATACACAGAACATGGCTATGCTCTATTAAAAGCCTATTACTGGTTTTAAGAATGAATATGATAACCTTCACTTACAGTTCCTCCAAAAAGAAGGGTCACTTGTCTCATATGCAACATAATTTCCATGTTAAATAGATGCTCTAGAGTGTTATGGTGGGAATTTCTTACCTTTACAGTATCATAAACGAAGAAATAACCTATTATTTTGTACTATAAACTTTATACTCCTTAAACTGATACCACAAACACTCAAAACAAAAATTCACACACTGGAGGTAATGACTTTAATTTACCCTCAAGTCTTTTAACTTCATCTCAACAACCACCTGTTGATATATTTACATGAAAAACAGAAAAGAGAGGCTTAAAGTCCTTCAGAGGTGCATATGCTGGTTTTCCTATCAGACACACTCTGGAAACAGATATTAGCTTTTCCAAATAGGACAATATATCTTGACAGAGCTTTCATATCTCCCAGAATCACCACAAGCCAAAGAATAAAATACATTTCTGCATAACTGCTCTGGAGGCATACAATCAAGCAACACAGCAGCATGTAACACATGCAGCAAATAGCTGAAAACTCCAGATACAGTAAGAAACTGTAGTACTTATTCTCTCAGAAGCCTCCAACACAGGTGAAAGGCTCTAATGATACACAAATCTAACTCAACAGATTTATCTGGCTTGTATTGTGCTACAGGATACGTTTAGGGTTTTTTAAATAAATCTTCTACAGATTTGTAAGAGAAAAATATGTCTGTGACAGGCTACAAAATCTGAACATTTATGTTAACAGAAAACTATATAATCAATACTGAACAATCAGGTTAAACTTCTTCAGCACCTATTTTTTTTCACATTTAAGACACAACAGGTGATAAACACTGCTCACTAATCCTTAACTTTTGATGCAGGTCTGCAGATTAATTGTCTGGATGTTGCACTTCAATCCAAACAACAAGAACAAACATAAGCAGCAGCAGCATAAGAAGCAGCTAAAACTAACAGCATCATCCTATCCCATCTACTTACAGCCCTGTTACCCTGGTTTTAAGCTTTCTGTCTCAGAGAACTTCTAAAGAACCTCATTTGAGCATCATTTTGTAATTTGTCAGTATTTTTCTAACTGCTCAGTGAAAATCTTCAGATACAAGCAAAAGCTTTGGCTGATTCTATAAAAACCAAAAAAATACGGCACAATGATCTGGCGGCAGTCAAATGAAAATCTGTTTGTGGGATTTCTTAGATTTTACTTTTCTGGCACCGATATTCAAGATGTGCAGCTGTACTTACCATTGCTTCCAGGCAAGAAGGATAAGCAGACATCCATAACAAATCCATTTCCAAACTGCAGAATTTCAATGCATTTAGCTGGAAAACAACAGCAGACAGTGTTGATTTCATTCATTGTAGTACTACAGTCACACTGCCATTTTCTCCTATCATTATGTAGTTGAGATTTCCAATTCAATTTTAAGAATCTGAAAAAGTATACATTTTTCAAGACACTAATAATAATGTTATCTCCTGTGGGCCCACAGAAATTCATCCAGAGTTCGCTGAGTTAGAGGGCAAGTCACTGTTCTCCACTGAGTATTCAAGTTGTACAGCTTCAGTGTGGTAACGTATCAGAACCGCTATTTACTGTAAATTATATCCTGTAGCAACAGGATCAGGATTAACTACACACAGAGCTAAAACTGAATCCATTTGCTACAAGAGTAGATACAGAGGTGAGCAAAAGCCAGTCTTCCTGCAAACACCCCTAAGATCCTAGAAGTAGTTACACTGGTAAGCCATCTAGATCAGAATAATCAGAACAGCAGAAAAGCAGAAAAATCTCTTTACAGAAACCACAACAGCAAGATGAAAAGGAAAGGACATCACAGAATCACTGGGTTGGAAAAGACCCACAGGATCATCGAGTCCAACCATTCCTATCAAACACTAAACCATGCCCCTCAGCACCTCATCCACCCATCCCTCAAACACCTCCAGGGAAGGTGACTCAACCACCTCCCTGGGCAGCCTCTGCCAGTGCCCAGTGACCCCTTCTGTGAAAATTTTTTTTCTGATGTCCAGTCTGAACCTCCCCTGGTGGAGCTTGAGGCCATTTCCTCTCGTCCTGTCCCCTGTCACTTGGGAGAAGAGCCCAGCTCCCTCCTCTCCACAACCTCCTTTCAGGTAGTTGTAGAGAGCTATGAGGTCTCCCCTCAGCCTCCTCTTCTCCAGGCTAAACACCCCCAGCTCTCTCAGCCACTCCTTGTAAGACCTGTTCTCCAGCCCCTTCACCAGCTTTGTTGCTCTTCTCTGGACTCGCTCCAGAGCCTCAACATCTTTCTTGTGGGGAGGAGCCCAGAACTGAACACAGGATTCGAGGAGCGGTCTCACCAGTGCCGAGTACAGGGGCAGAATAACCTCCCTGGCCCTGCTGGTCACGCCGTTTCTGATCCAAGCCAAGATGCCATTGGCCTTCTTGGCCACCTGGGCCACTGCTGGCTCATGTTCAGTCGCTGTCAACCAACACCCCCAGGTCCTTCTCCACCAGGCAGCTTTCTAGCCACTCTTCTCCTAGTCTGTAGCTGCACAGGGTTGTTGAGCCCCAAGTGCAGGACCCGGCATTTGGCCTTGTTAAACCTCATGCCACTGGTCTCAGCCCCACTTCCTCCCAGCTTAGTGTCATCCGCAAACTTGCTAAGGGTGCATTTGAATTCCTCATCCAGGTCATTGATAAAGACATGGAACAGGGCTGGACCCAGCACCAGGTTTGGAGCCAGGTATTAATCAAGTGATTCTTTTTGATCTCTTGCTCCTCATTCCTTAGTGTTGGAATGGAGTTAAACACTATCTGCGCCCCAGAGCCCTCCATCGTTTTCCCCACAGCCCTGAAGTCTCTCTTAATTGCTCCCAGCATCCTCCACTGTGTGTCATCATTGCCAATTTGAAATGCTACCAGAGGGTAATAATCTGTGTCTTTCACCAAGGAAGGAAGTTTTTCAGTGACATCTTTCACTGACGCGCCGGGTAGGCAGCAGACCTCCCTGTGGAGTGGGTCCAGTCTGCAGATAAGTCCCTCTGTTCCCTTTAGAAAGGAACCCCCGAGACAATCACCCTCCTCTTCTTTTTCTCGGAGGAGATTTTGATGGTGGCCTTCTTTGGGAGCATGAGAAACATCTTCCAGAACACGGGACTAAAGATTGGCAACTCCCATCTATTTCCCTCATCCAAGCAGAGCAATGCGAAATCTTCAAGTATATAAGGAAGGAAGGAAGTAGCTTGGGAGATGCAGTTAGTACAACTGAACTAGCAAGTAACACTTTAAATCTAGATTATCTGCTCTATTTATTTCTTAGGTATTTCAAAGAGCTATTCTCCCATGTGTCCATGCAAGGGCCTACTTCAACAGAAGGTTAAGATCCTATTATCCCCCACTCCATTGGATTCAAGTAAATAGCAACAAATTACTAGTTTAACCTCACCTTTCTATTGCCAGCATTAATCATTTTCCTAAGTAATTTTACTGCACACTCGCATACAGCCAGTTTGCTGACATGTTACAAGGCAAAATGCACATTGAACAAGAAACAACTAAATTCAGACAAAACATCATTTATGAAAAACAAAGACAAATCATTCTGCAGAACAAATCTGACCCAAAGCTGTTAAAACAGTATAACTCTCAGCTTTCAAAAAGCAATACAATGGTCTGATGTACCAAAGCCCGAACAAAACTGAATGTAATTGCGTTAAAAAAGATGTCAGCATTTACCAAGTACTTCAATATATCAGCATTTATCATTTTTATTAAGCCAGCCTGTTGTCCCCAGTGTTAAAAAAGTTACCTTCTGAACCATTTCGAGACCAGATTCTCACAGTACAGTCAGAAGCTGCAGAAGCTATGAGCAGATTTGAATCAGGATCATGGGACTGGTACACGGCATCCACAGCACAAACAGCTTCAGAGTGGCCTTTGAGAGGAATGCTCTTCACAAGCTGAATACAACATAAAGTTTAAAAAATGAACAAAATTAAATTCCAGTAACTTATACGAGAGAATTTGTAAAGCCATTTTAAGAAATAAAATAATCAAATAAAGAAAACAAGTTGTATGCCTACAGTGGCAGAGCACCTGCCAAGCTAAGCTTAAGCTATAGCATATTCCAGGAAAACAGAGAAGGGATACAGCACTAATGAGTATTAACTCAATAAGATTTGTTGAAAACCGAACAGAATTAAATATTCCTGTGCACACCATACAAACTTCACCATTCCTTAAGGAAAGCTGGAAATAGTATAGAAGTTAAGAAGAGCAGCTTTCCTCCCGTTTCTCCTTCTCATGTCCCTCACCCTAAGGAACATCTCATAAAAGTTTGGAGAACCTTAGAGAAGAAGATGGAGCAGAGAACACAATGGAATAAGTAGCAGCTACAGCAGCTCTAGCTGCAATGTTTAGTGGTGTTCTCACAAATCAAAATAGCTTATTACTCTTTCAAAATATCAACATGAAAACCAAAACCCCTAAATTTAGACTCAAGTACCTACTTTCTTACTGAATGAATACAGGCAATTTGATTTGTAATCTATTCCTCAAACACAGACAGCAAAATGAGCAGCTTTTAATTCTGCCACTAGAAGTCATCCAGCATTCATCCAAATATTGTCATAAATGTAATTGACATCCCTTTCCAAAATACAGCCAGATGGGCCCCAGTAAGAACCTGTGACTGGTCCAATTTAGAACTTTGCCTGTTTTTCAGAAGTTACACTAGTCTAGAATTGACATTAAAATGTGCAGATTTAGCCACAAGCTTTTTCATAGACTGACACGAGGCTGTGCACCACCATCAGTGGAAAATTTAAATAAAGAAATCTGTCAGGTTTTTTAATTAAATACATAAACAGTTAAAATGGATCAGGATCAAAAACTATTCATTTCCAAGAACATTCTGCCATCAAACCAGGTGCATTTTCCTCCTAGTCCACATTTCTGTGCATTTTAAAATGACAAGCCGAATGTAGTTTGAGATCCTATGAAATGGGTTACCTACTACCTATCCCAGAGTCCTGTGGGAATTGGCAGCTGTGGTCGCCAAGCCACTCTCCATATTTGAAAAGTCACGGCAATCAGAAGAAGTCCCTGGTGACTGGAAGAAGGGTAACATTATGCCTATTTTTAAAAAGGGCATAAAAGATACACCTGGGAACTACTGACCTGTCAGCACACAGAGGACAGGGAAGTGATTCAAGACAGCCAGCTTGGCTTCACCAAGGGCAAGTCCTGCCTGATCAACCTAGTGGCTTTTCAATGACGGGGTGAGCACATCAGTGGATATAGGAAAACCTGTGGATGTAATCTATTTGGATTTCTCTAAAGCCTGTGACACAGTTCCCTACAACATCCTTCTCTCTAAATTGGAGATATGGATTTGGTGGGGGGACTGTTTGGTGGATAAGGAATTCGTTGGATGGTCGCATTCAGAGAGTTGTGGTCAATAGCTTGATATTCACAGCGTTCTGCTTGAGAAACTGTCAGCCTCTGGGCTGGACAGGCGCACACTCTCCTGGGTGGAAAACTGGTTGGATGGCCGGGCCCAGAGAGTGGTGGTAAATGGTGTGAAATCCAGCTGGAGGCCAGTGACAAGTGGGGTTCCCCAGGGCTCAGTGCTGGGTCCAGCCCTGTTCAATGTCTTCATCAATGACCTGGATGAAGGCATCGAATGCACCCTTAGCAAGTTTGCGGATGACACTAAGCTGGGTGGAAGTGTCGATCTGCTGGAGGGTCGGGAGGCTCTGCAAAGGGATCTGAACAGGCTGGACCGCTGGGCAGAGTCCAATGGCATGAGGTTTAACAAGGCCAAATGCCGGGTCCTGCACTTGGGGCACAACAACCCTATGCAGTGCTACAGACTGGGAGAAGTCTGTCTAGAAAGCTGCCTGGAGGAGAGGGACCTGGGGGTGTTGGTTGACAGCCGACTGAATATGAGCCAGCAGTGTGCCCAGGTGGCCAAGAAGGCCAATGGCATCTTGGCTTGTATCAGAAACGGCGTGACCAGCAGGTCCAGGGAGGTTATTCTCCCTCTGTACTCGGCACTGGTGAGACCGCTCCTCGAATACTGTGTTCAGTTCTGGGCCCCTCACCACAAGAAGGATGTTGAGGCTCTGGAGAGAGTCCAGAGAAGAGCAACAAAGCTGGTGAAAGGGCTGGAGAACAGGCCTTATGAGGAGCGGCTGAGAGAGCTGGGGGTGTTTAGCCTGGAGAAGAGGAGGCTGAGGGGTGACCTCATTGCTCTCTACAACTACCTGAAAGGACGTTGTAGAGAGGAGGGTGCTGGCCTCTTCTCCCAAGTGACAGGGGACAGGACAAGAGGGAATGGCCTCAAGCTCCGCCAGGGGAGGTTTAGGCTAGACGTTAGGAAAAAATTCTTTACAGAAAGGGTCATTGGGCACTGGAACAGGCTGCCCAGGGAGGTGGTTGAGTCACCTTCCCTGGAGGTGTTTAAGGCACGGGTGGACGAGGTGCTGAGGGATATGGTTTAGTGTTTGGTAGGAACGGTTGGACTCGGTGATCCGGTGGGTCTCTTCCAACCTGGTTATTCTGTGATTCTGTGATTCTGTGATATCCAGATGGAGATCCATGACAGCTGGGGTTCCTCAGGGATCCATACTGGGACCAGTGCTCTTTAATATTTTCATTGATGATATAGACAGCGAGATTGAGTGCACCCTCAGCAGGTTTGCAGATGACACCAAGCTGAGTGGTGCAAGTGACAAACCAGAAGGATGATATGTCATCCAGAGGACCTGGACAAACTGGAGAAGTGGGCCTGTGTGAACCTCATAAGGTTCAACAAGGCCAAGTGCAAGGTCCTACACCTGAGTCGGGGCAATCTCTGGTTTCAATACGGGACTGGGGACGATGTGATTGTAAGCAGCCCTGTGGAGACAGACTTGGAGGTGCTGCTTGATGAGAAGCTTGGCATGAGTCGGCAATGTGTGCTCATAGCCCAGAAGACCAACTGTATCCTGGGCTGCATCAAAAGAAGCGTGGCCAGCAGGTCGAAGGAGGGGATTCTCCCCTTCTACTCCACTCTTATGAGTGACTCGGTGATCCGGTGGGTCTCTTCCAACCTGGTTATTCTGTGATTCTGTGATTCTGTGATCCCACATGGAGTAATGTGTCCAGGTCTGGAATTCCCAACATAAGAAGGATATG
The DNA here is from genome assembly GCF_032191515.1 of Phaenicophaeus curvirostris. Taxonomy (NCBI): domain Eukaryota; kingdom Metazoa; phylum Chordata; class Aves; order Cuculiformes; family Cuculidae; genus Phaenicophaeus; species Phaenicophaeus curvirostris. The sequence goes on along the minus strand of NC_091394.1, from coordinate 8,034,233 downwards.
GAACTGTTGCAAAAGGTCCAGAGGAGGGTTATAAAGATGATCAGAGGGCTGGAGCACTTCCTATATGAGGACAGGCTGAGAGAGTTGGGGTTGTTCAGCCTGGAGAAGTGAAGGCTCCGAGGAGACCTTATAGCGACCTTCCAGTACCTGAAGGGAGGGAGGGGTTTTTTACAAGGGGGAGAGTGACAGGATGTGAAGGAATGGCTTTAAATTGAAAGAGGGAAGATTTAATTAGGTATTAGAGAAAAATTCTTCACAATGAGGGTAGTGAGGCCCTGACACAGGTTGCCCAGGGTAGTTGTGGATGTTCCCTCCCTGGAAGTGTTCAAAGCCAGGTTGGATGGGGCCTTGAGCACCCTGGTCTGGTGGGAGGTGTCCCTGCCCAATGAAGGGCGGGTAGAACTGGATGATCTTTAAGGTCCCTTCTGACCCAATTACTTGAAGGAGATACACATGGGTTTCAATGCTCAAGGTAAAATGAAGATGGATGAATAAGACATACAAACAAAACAGATAATTTGTGATAGGCGAAACATTACAGGAAGCAGAGCTTTAGGTTATTCCCGCTTACCTGATTATTCCACATTCCTTTTCCATTCCGTTCCCAAAGAATAAGCTGTTTATCTGATCCACCAGAAATTAACTCTGTTTCAGAAGCTAAAAAATATATTTTGGTAAGTTTTACAAATACTTTCTTTGTAACAGTAGTCAACACCATAAGCAGTTACATTTAGTACTCACAAAATATCATGTGATAAATATGTATTTCCAAAAAGATTCTCAAATCCAGCAGTGTTGTTTAATATTTTCTTTTTTTTGTTTGGTCTTTTTGAGGGATGGGAATATAAAGCAAGACAAATCTAACCAAACAGAATTTATTTTGATCAATGTTAAGAAGAAAATATTTCGGTGCAACCATTTGAAAGGATGACAGTTCTTATCATTATAAAAAAGGAATGTTTTCACCTCAGTACTTCCCCCTGCCAAAAAGCAACAGTGACGTTAAATTAACAGTCTAATCCATGGCTCCATTTCTTTTTGTCAGTGAGCTGCTACAAATGCCCAAAAGCACAAGAATATGTGCCTTTGAACAGTTTGCACTACGCAACTTTAAATCCTGGAATTACTATCAAGTAAAAGCCTCCTAAGAGTCTCAAACATTTTGATCTTGAAAGATGACTTCTGTGTGGGTATGACCTCTATGCTACTTACAGCTTTATAGCCAGAGATGTTTTAAAAGGCATCGCAAAGCAGTTTATGAAGTCAAAAAAAGCCTGTTGGCAGCACAAGCACCTCAGCTGCCCATCTCCCAAAGCCACCACAGCCCCGGGTCCCCTGGGCTGGCCTTGGCCCCACCGATGCCCCTGCTTACTGCTCACCTGAGTTCGGTGAGTCAGGTTCCTGTGGGGCCACCTGCACTCTTCCCTGCTAGGAATCCAGACTACTGGGAAATCTAGGAAGAAATCCCTACTGGGAGGCCGGTCTTAAGGTGAGAGGATGCACTGGAAGCGCTGCAGCTCCCTGTTGCCGTTCTCTTTAATGGCAGCCTCTCTATCACTGACCCTGCCATCTTTCTTCCCCAGAGAGGGGACCCTGCCTGGGGCAGACACCCCACCTCCGACCCCCAGGGGTGCAGCGGGGAGGGAAGAAAGGCCGGCTACTCACCACCATCCCGCCGGCGGACCCAGTGCACGCAGTTCACCCGGCCAGTGTGACCACGGAGAGCAGTGGCCACTCGCCTCGCCTGCAGGACAGCAAGAAAGCACCAAGCTTGAGACTGCACTCCCAGCCTCTGCACGCGCCGCCGTGATACAATAAGTTGTTATGTTACAAAAGGTGCAATGTTTTAATTTTAGCTAAAGTAGATTTAAGTTCATCCAAATAACTGAAAGGCAGACAGAATGCCCCTCTGATCACATGTTCTTTCAAACAGCGTCTTTCCACACACCCTTAGGTCTTGTGTTAAGTACAATCTGTGCTGAACAGATGTGTCTTCTTCTGTAATAGCCCCTGTTTGCACTCTTTCCCGATCTCAAATCCAAGGTCAGGTAGAGAGCTGGAGCCAGCTCCAAATTAGCAAGAGCTTTGACTATTGTGAAGTTTACAACAATATTACACCCTGAAGGAGGCCTACAGGAAAGCTGGGGAGGGACTTTTTATGAGGGCACATAGTGATCAGAAGAGGAGGAAGGGTTTTAAATTGGAAGGAGGAACACTTAAGACTAGACATTAGGAAGAAATGCTTCACAACAAGATTGATGAGGCCCTGGCACAGGCTGCCCAGGGAAGCTGCGGCTGCCCCATCCCTGGAGGTGTTCAAGGCCAGGTTAGATGGGGTCTTCAGCAGCCTGGTTGGGGCATTCCCCCCATGGCAGGGGGGCTGGAACTAGACGATCTTTAAGGTCGTTTCCAACCCATTCTAGGATTCTATGACTAAAATTACTCTTTGGACAGAGAATACGCATAAGATTCCTGGGGAAGTTTATCCACATGCACCTAAGCGGGAAATACATCCCGTAGGCAGATCTTGTCTCGCTGCATACGATTGATAAGGATCCCTCCCTCGTGTCGCCCAGGCCTGGTAAAGGGCGCTTGCTTTCTCGAACTCCAAAATGAGTCTCAGGAGAGCTGACTGGCCGGCGTTTTCGGTATCCCCTGCCCCGGGCCCGCCCCGCGGCGCCTCAGCTCTCACCGCCGGCTCGTAGAGGACGACGTCGCGGCAGCTGCCGAAGGCGAGGAGCCCCCCCCGCCCCCAGGACACGGCCCCGCCGCCCGCCCGGTTGGCGCAGCACGCGGTGTGACACACGGACACGGGCGCCGCCATCTTCCCCCGCCGCCTCGCGCGGCTTCCGTAGCGACTACCCCGGCCCAGGGGGCGGGGCTGGAGGAGGGAGGTGGGCGGGGCCTGGAGGCGGGGGCGGGGCTTGAGGAGGCGCTGGGTGGGGCTGGAGGGGCGGGGGGCGGGGTGAGTCTGTTGAAGGAGGGGGAGGGTTAATCTTTGTTTGCCATTTCAGAGTATCAGGTTATCATAGAATCACTAGGTGGGAAAGGACCCACCGCATCATCGAGCCCAACCATTCCTATCACACACTAAACCATGACCCTCAGCACCTCATCCACCCGTGCCTTAAACCCCTCCAGGGAAGGTGACTCAACCCCCTCCCTGGGCAGCCTCTGCCAGTGCCCAATGACCCTTTCAGTGAAGAATTTTTTTCCTAATGTCCAACCTAAACCTCCCCTGGTGGAGCTTGAGGCCATTCCCTCTCGTCCTGTCCCCTGTCACTTGGGAGAAGAGCCCAGCTCCCTCCTCTCCACAACCTCCTTTCAGGTAGTTGTAGAGAGCAATGAGGTCTCCCCTCAGCCTCCTCTTCTCCAGGCTAAACACCCCCAGCTCTCTCAGCCGTTCCTCATAAGGCCTGTTCACCAGCCCCCTCACCAGCTTCGTTGCTCTTCTCTGGACTCGCTCCAGAGCCTCAACATCCTTCCTGTGGTGAGGGGCCCAGAACTGAACACAGGATTCGAGGAGCAGTCTCACCAGTGCTGAGTACAGAGGGAGGATAACCTCCCTGGTTATTCATTGCTGTAACTTGACACAAAAATGTTGCAGGTAGGCACAGCTTTTTCCAGTGGGTATGAGAGGAAGGAAACTGTTCCTGATTACATATGAGAGACAGCCAGAAATGCTAGCTGCTAAGGGAACAAATCACTCCTTGCACAGAAATGCATGGATCCAGTCATCAAAGCATGCTTTAATTGTGGCGTGCTGTCCCGAGCTGCTGAGGATGGCTGTGCAGCAGTCAGGTAGCACGGCAGCCACCTTCTCAGCGTGCCCTGCCAGGGCTGGAGCCAGGGCTCTGGCAGGAGGAGGTCTGGCACTGCCCAAAAGCTGAGGTGTGTTGTAGGAGTTGTTTGTTGCTGTGGGAACAAGGCAGGCTCTGGCTGTGATTGTGGGCAAAGTGTAGGCTTTTCCATGATGGGTTTGAGTGGGAGTTTCCCTCTATGACACGAGAAGTTTGCTTATCTGGTAGGTAACCTGCAGGAGAACCCTGGGCACTGCTTGTGCCAGAGAGATTTGGAGGTGTGCAGAATGACAGAGGGTGCCAGGGCACTGCAGCTTTTTGTGGGGTTTGTCCTCCACAGGCCACCACCTCAGGACTGCTGCTTTCTTAGGCAATTTGAGGGAGCACATTGGGGGATGCTTCCAGCCCCAGATCTTGCCAGTGATCGCTGCCACCTGTCCACAAAGGTCTGGCGTGCCACCTCGACACCTCCCAACACTGAGAGGAGTGGGATAAAGTTTTCTTAAGTATTATGCCTGTCCAAGTTCTCATTCACACCATTATGCCTTTTAGGAACACATGCAGTAGAAGGAAAAAATGGCAGTGGTTGATGATATTAGGGGAGACCTCATTGCTCTCTGTAACTACCTGAAAGGAGGTTGTAGAGAGGAGGGTGCTGGCCTCTTCTCCCAAGTGACAGGGGACAGGACGAGAGGGAATGGCCTCAAGCTCCGCCAGGGGAGATTTAGGCTGGACATTAGGAAAAAATTCTTCACAGAAAGGGTGATTGGGCACTGGAACAGGCTGCCCAGGGAGGTGGTTGAGTCACCTTCCCTGGAGGTGTTTAAGGCACGGGTGGACAAGGTGCTAAGGGACATGGTTTAGTGTTTGATGGGAACGGTTGGACTCAATGATCTGGTAGGTCGCTTCCAACCTGGTTATTCTATGATTCTATGATACGAGGATGGAAAATTACATATTTTGGGTTAGTCACCAATTGCCGGTCTTCATTTGTAGCTAATACCCTTACTGAATCTAAATCTGTCCTTGCTGTTTTCCTTTATCTTCCCAGACAAGAACTTCTTCGTTTTTCAGAAGTATATGCAAAAATAATCTTCCCTTTTCCCTCCGTTGGTGTAATTTTTGAGGCACAGGAAGAACTTAATTCACTGTTCATCAGAAAAGGTTGTGGTGATGCCTAAGGAGACTTCAGAAGTCACTCTATAGTCTTGTTTGCATCTTTTACATATCCTGATTTGGTTCTGCCAATGGAACTACATAAACAAATTCTCGTAAGGGAGATACTACTTAGATTGGCAAAAGGTTTCTTGAGCTTAAAATAAATTCACCAGTTAGATATTGGCATAAATCCTGTTATTCCAACAGCAAAATAGTAGTAAAATAGTAATTTTGGTGGTAAAGTCATGTCTACAAGTCAGGATTTGCAGGCAGAAGTAGCTTAGTGATCTTCATGTTCTTCCTAGCTAATGCAGTGATGCCTGCAACCTTTTAGATGGAGACTGAGAAAATACAATACTAGTCAAAAAATTATTTCTACTATTTAATATAATTATTTAATTGTGGATAAACAGTGACATAAAAATATAAAATTGTTGCAAATATGTTTTCCCTTCCTGCAGAATGTTTCCAATCTATTTTATGGCATGTTTAGCCTCAGCTTTTTTTTCTTGTTTTATGAGGAAAATACAGTGTTGCATACATATATATTGCATGCATTGTTAACTGAATGCATGTTGAGAAGAAATCTGGTGTAAAGGAATATATATTAATAGTCACGAGTCATTGTGCATGATACTATGAAAAGTAGCAAGCATATCTTAGGTTTAAAGTTTAATTATATGCAGTTTAATTTTATAGAAGATGTTTAAAAGTTGTTAGACTAGCAAAGGCGATTACTAAAAGGTTGGAGGCCTTGTTCTTCTTGTAGTTGTTGAACTTAGCCTATCCTTATTTGTCTTCATTGTGTACATGCCTTGGGGACTAATCATTAATGAAGTTACCTCATACTCAAATTATTGCCTGCTGGTTTTACTGTAGATTGCTTGCCTCCAGTAGCAACCTGGATGAACAGTGCCTGGTGAATGAGCCAGCTATTCAATATTTCAATTTCTCCTCATTAGTTGTATCATGGGCCGAGGCCTAATTTGCTGCACGTTATTCTTAACACGGCATTATCCTTTTCTAACAGCCTTTTTTCCTGTGTGTGTGATACCTGCTGCCACAATGGCTCAGAAAAATATATGAGGTGTATTTTTCTGTACAATAACACTGTTAGGCAGAGGGGTATTTTATGCTCCTTTTCTGGGTGACAGTCTTTCTAGACCAGAATTCATAACAAAAACACTGTAGTTTTTCAGTGATGATGTGCCCAATATGATGCAGAATGGAGCTTAGGAGAGTGGCTGACCACCCACAACATCCATTGCCTCTAGCTGGGACTGTGAGCATTTAAAACTTTTGGAAAGTGCATTGCAGCACGGGGACACTCCTGACAGCTTCTGTGGGGCCGTGTTTTCACCTGAGGGACCAGAGCTCCAGCACTGAGAAAACAAACAACAGTGACCAAAAACATAAAGATGAGTTTAAATTATTTGCTGGCTTCACAGAAGGTACTCCGTACAACAGCTAGAAACAACTCCATTGCCTTTGATGTCTTGAGTACAAATCTAGCCTCTTCCTTTTTGCCAGATGTAGGATCTGCTTCAAAAGGTGTTTCTTCTTGTATGGAATACTAACTTGAGGGTTTGCTCAGTTTTCTTTCTCTTGAGCCTGCCCCTATAGATTTGCTACCAGAAGAGATGACCAAGGACAAGTGTCATTCCCAAAGTTACTGACTGGGTCCAATAAAATGCAGTGTCAGGCCATTTTTAGCTGTCACTGGCTGATCCTAGAATTTCTGGTTCTCCATTCAATAGAAGTTGTTAAGATTTCCAGTGTATTGTGAGCATAATTTAAGTTTGTGTCATCCTTTTCAACCATATCGATCAAGATTTTAAAAAAAAAAAAGCAGATACTGTCACTTGAATAGATTTGATTTTAAATGTCTAGAATAAGGTTTTAAGGATAATTTCTCCTTTAATTCATCTCATTGAAGACTGGAAGTTGAATAAGACTGTTGAAAGAAGTTGAACTGAATAAATCTTAACTATAGCTATTTCCATTTTACTTGAAGGCTGTATTTTAAGTATCCTATGAGTGGCTTATATTTTCACAGCCTAAATGGTTTTCTCATTTTCCAGAGAAAAAATAAACTAATTATTTAGAAGTATCATCAAAATTAGCTCTCCAAACAATGATTGTAATTGCTTGCTCAATGAAATTCCGCAGAAAATCTCTCTGATTACCTTTTTTGTTTAAAGGAAGACCTAATGCAAACATGACCTAGAAAATTACTTGGGGACAAAGAAAAAAAGGAAAGGAAGAGGATGAAACAGCTTGTCACATAATCAAACTGATTATGCATTATGTTTTTGAAGCAGAAGCTCTAGAAGGAGACATGATAATAGGAGTGCACTCCAGAGGGTGTACACACACACGCAAAGTAAAGACTACTCAGAAATGTAATCTTGAATAGTTAAAATCATATTTTACACTTAAATTCCATACTAGCAGCAGTTCTTGTATGACTTGGATAGGATATTATTCAACACTATAGAAGAACATCTCACAAAAGCAAAAAATAAATTCTGTAATATTTTCCTGGCACATCTCTTCATGCTTTTTTAAAAAACCCAACATATTGAATTAATAACAATGGGTGATTTTATTTGTAGACACGCATATGTGTATGCATGCAACCACATGTACTATGCATGTATTTATAATGGGTTTGATCTTAAAGTGTTGCATAAGTTGTATGGTATTCAATAATTTTCAGAAGGATAAGTCTGATCCAAAGCCTTTGGTGTTCAAAGAGGTTCCTAGTATTTGATGAGGCTTTGAATCAGGTGTCTGGTTGCTGGGAGTAGGAGCTGACAGCCTTTTTTATCTGTATGGTAATGTCACTCTTCCCTGCTGTTTGTCTTACACCCAGTAACTCAGTGAACACAGGTATGAAAAGTGATAACCACCTAGGCTGCCAGTCTGGAGCTGTCACATGTTTCAGTTAGAAGGAAATACAAACAGCACTGTAGTTTTGTATGAGAAATTCCCCATTCCCAGTGCAAAGACAAACATCTGCTGAGTCTCAGAGCTGCAGTGGACAGAGGTCTATGGCTCAGGGTATCCAATGCCCCTACAATAGCCTGCTAGTTTTGGGTAAAACTTTGTTTCCTAGCAAAAATAACAAAGAACTCTAATTTCTTTCAAAATACAGAATACTTTTTTAAATTACTTTTTTTTCCATGTGGATATTGGTGTATGTTGATGTACAAAGTTTTTGTAGTAGGCTAAAATTTAATTGCAGAATTCAATTAACTGCTTTACCACCCATTACAGATGAGGTTGAAAGAAAGGACTGAGTCTGTCCCACTGCAGATGCCATGATGGGGTGAGCACATCAGTGGTTACAGGAAAACCAGTGGATATAATCTATCTGGATTTCTGTAAAGCCTTTGACACACTTCCCCAAAACATTCTTCTCTCTAAACTGGAGAGGTACAGATTTCATGGGCAGACTAGTGGATAAGGAATTGGTTGGATGGTTGCATTCAGAGAGTAGTGGTCAATGGCTTGATGTCCATATGGAGATCCGTGACAAATGGGGTCCTTCAAGCATTCATACAGGGACCAGTGCTGTTCAGTATTTTCACTGATGATACCAACAGCGAGATTGAGTGCACCTTCAGCAAGTTTGCAGATGACGCCAAGCTGAGTGGTGCAGTCGTCATGCCAGAAGTACAAGATTTCATCCAGAGGGACCTGGGTTGGGGCAGTCCCCAGTTTCAGTGCAGGATGGGGGATGACGTGATCGTAAACAGCCCTGTGGAGAAGGATTTGGAGGTGCTTATTGATGAGAGGCTTGACATGAGTCAGCATTGTGTGCTCACAGCCCAGAAGACCAACTGTATCCTGGGCTGCATGAAAAGAAGTGTGGCCAGCAGGTCAAGGGAGGTGATTCTCCCCCTCTACTCCACTCTCATGAGACCCTACCTGGAGTACCATGTCTAGTTCTGGAATCCTCAACATAAGAAGGATATGGAACTGTTGGAACAGGTCCAGAGGAGGGCTATGAAGATGACCTGAGGGCTGGAGCACCTCTGCTATGAGGACAGGCTGTCAGAGTTGGGGTTGTTCAGCATGGAGAAGAGAAGGCTCCAGGGAGACCTTAAAGCAGCCTTCTAGTACGTGAAGCAGGCCTACAGGAAAGCTGGGGAGGGGCTTTTTACAAGGGCATGTAGTGACAGGACGAGGGGGAATGGCTTTAAATTGGAAGGGGGAAGACTTAGGTTGGACATTAGGAAGTAATTCTTCACAGTGAGGGTGGTGAGGCACTGGAACAGGTTTTTAACCATTCTTATTTCCTACCTCCCAAATGAAGAAAACCACCAGTTTGGTATGTCATTCTGTTACCACCATATGAGACAAAGCCTGCCTGGTTTGTCAAAGTAACTGTTGAACAAGTGAGGAGGAATGCTAAGACCAAGGTCCGAATCATTGTAGTGATCCCAATTTCTGTTCAATCACTGAAATGCTTTGGAGGACCCATGCCTATTTTGCTTAATGCATAAGTGACATAGTTAATTTGACACACTGAATGAAACAGAAAAAATGAAAATAATGTTGCATTAGGAAAACAGGATGAAATGGAAAAAATCCATCCCAATGCTAAATAGAGAGGAGGGGGAAGCCAGGAGGAAGAATTCGATTAATACCTGGCTCCGAGCCTGGTGCGAGGAGAGGGGCTTTGGTTTTTTTGATCATGGGGGGGCTCATGCACCCCCAGGCTTTCTCGCTAAGGGCGGGACACATGGGTCTCCTAGGGGGGCTAAAGCCCTTGCCAGAAACCTAGCCAAGCTCATAAATCGAGCTTTAAACTAGATGTGAAGGGGGAGGGGGTTGAGCCCAGGCTAGACAGGAATGAGCCTGGATGTGGGGAATTGGTGATTGGGAGACGGTGCGCGGGCGAGGACCACCAGTACCTCACCGCACAAAAAGTGGGGGAGAACACACCTCGGGGTGTTAAGGGAGATGCAGGCACTCTGGTGTCAACTGATCCAGTTACCAGGCAGTTGGGAACGAACCCTGTTCCCTCTAGGAGGGCTGAAGGCTCGGCAGCTCAGCTGAAGTGCATTTACACCAATGCACGCAGCATGGGAAATAAGAAGGAAGAGCTGGAAGCTGTCGTAGGGCAAGGGGCCTATGATGTTGTTGCCATCACGGAAACGTGGTGGGACGACTCATATAACTGGAGTACGACTATGGTGGGGTATAAGCTTTTCAGGCGGGACAGGAAGGGTAGGAGAGGAGGTGGGGTAGCCCTCTTTGTAAGGGAGGACTTGGACATCACTGAGATGGATTGTGGAGATGAGGAGGTTGAGTGCCTGTGGGTCAAAATCAGAGGAGCCCACCAGAAGGTAGATTTTGTGATGGGAGTCTGTTACAGACCACCCAACCAAGGAGAAGCAGCTGATGAGCTCTTCTATAAACAGCTGGGGTTAATCTCTAGATCAATGCCTCTCGTTCTGGTGGGAGACTTCAATCTGCCTGATATCTGCTGGGTGTACAACACAGCAGAAAGGAAGCAGTCTAGGAGGTTCCTGGAGTGCGTGGGAGATAACTTCCTTGCACAGTTGGTGAATGAACCAACCAGGGAAGGTGCCCTCCTGGACCTCCTGTTGGTGAACAGAGAAGGCCTTGTAGGGGATGTGGCGGTAGGTGGACGCCTAGGACTAAGCGACCATGAGATTATAAAATTTTCTGTTCTAGGTGAAGTGAAGAGGGTGGTTAGCAAGACGGTAACATTAAATTTCCAGAGGGCAGACTTTGATCTCTTCAGCAGGCTGGTTGGTGAAGTCTCATGGGAGACAGTACTCAAGGGCAAGGGAGCCCAGGAGGGCTGGGAGCTCTTCAAAGGGGTGGTCCTAGCAGCTCAGGAGAAAGCCATCCCCGTGGTCCGGAAAAAAAGCCGGCAGGGGAGAAAGCCAGCTTGGTTGAATAGAGAGATCTTGAGGGATATCAAGAAGAAAAGAAATGTTTATGGCCTCTGGAAGAAGGGACAGGCCTCTTGGGTGGACTACAGGAGGGAAGTGAGATTGTGTAGGGAAAAAATCAGAAGGGCTAAGGCTCAGCTAGAAATTGGATTGGCCAAGTCAGTGAAAGATAACAAAAAATCTTTCTACAAATATATAAATAATAAAAGGCGGACTAGGGAGACCATACAGTCCCTATTGGACACAGAAGGGACAACAGTAACAGGGGATGAGGAAAAGGCTGAGGTACTTAATGCCTTCTTTGCCTCAGTCTTTAGTCGTAAGGAGGGTCGTTCCGCCTGTGTACAAACCCAGGAGCTAGAGGAGCAAAATGAGGCTCCCATGATCCAAGAGGAGGTGGTCAGAGCCTTGCTAGCCAGACTGGACAGTCACAAGTCTATGGGGCCGGACGGGATTCACCCTAGGGTACTGAAGGAGCTGGCGGATGTGCTGGCCAAACCCCTTTCCATCATCTTCCAACAGTCCTGGAAGACTGGGGAAGTCCCACTGGACTGGAGGCTGGCTGATGTTGTGCCCATCTACAAAAAGGGCCGCAGGGAGGACCCAGGAAACTACAGGCCTGTCAGTCTGACCTCAGTGCCAGGGAAAGTCATGGAACAGGTGATCTTGAGTGCTATCATGAAGCACATGCAAGAGAACCGGGTGATCAGACCCAGTCAACATGGGTTCACAAAAGGCAGGTCTTGCCAGACTAACCTGATCGCCTTCTATGACAAAGTGACCCGGCTACTGGATGAGGGAAAGGCTGTGGATGTGGTCTTCCTGGACTTCAGCAAAGCCTTTGACACAGTTTCTCACAGCGTTCTGCTTGAGAAACTGTCAGCCTCTGGGCTGGACAGGCGCACACTCTCCTGGGTGGAAAACTGGTTGGATGGCCGGGCCCAGAGAGTGGTGGTAAATGGTGTGAAATCCAGCTGGAGGCCAGTGACAAGTGGGGTTCCCCAGGGCTCAGTGCTGGGTCCAGCCCTGTTCAATGTCTTCATCAATGACCTGGATGAAGGCATCGAATGCACCCTTAGCAAGTTTGCGGATGACACTAAGCTGGGTGGAAGTGTCGATCTGCTGGAGGGTCGGGAGGCTCCAAAGGGATCTGAACAGGCTGGACCGCTGGGCAGAGTCCAATGGCATGAGGTTTAACAAGGCCAAATGCCGGGTCCTGCACTTGGGGCACAACAACCCTATGCAGTGCTACAGACTGGGAGAAGTCTGTCTAGAAAGCTGCCTGGAGGAGAGGGACCTGGGGGTGTTGGTTGACAGCCGACTGAATATGAGCCAGCAGTGTGCCCAGGTGGCCAAGAAGGCCAATGGCATCTTGGCTTGTATCAGAAACGGCGTGACCAGCAGGTCCAGGGAGGTTATCCTCCCTCTGTACTCGGCACTGGTGAGACCGCTCCTCGAATCCTGTGTTCAGTTCTGGGCCCCTCACCACAAGAAGGATGTTGAGGCTCTGGAGCGAGTCCAGAGAAGAGCAACAAAGCTGGTGAAAGGGCTGGAGAACAGGCCTTATGAGGAGCGGCTGAGAGAGCTGGGGTTGTTTAGCCTGGAGAAGAGGAGGCTGAGGGGTGACCTCATTGCTCTCTACAACTACCTGAAAGGACGTTGTAGAGAGGAGGGTGCTGGCCTCTTCTCCCAAGTGACAGGGGACAGGACAAGAGGGAATGGCCTCAAGCTCCGCCAGGGGAGGTTTAGGCTAGACGTTAGGAAAAAATTCTTTACAGAAAGGGTCATTGGGCACTGGAACAGGCTGCCCAGGGAGGTGGTTGAGTCACCTTCCCTGGAGGTGTTTAAGGCACGGGTGGACGAGGTGCTGAGGGATATGGTTTAGTGTTTGGTAGGAACGGTTGGACTCGGTGATCCGGTGGGTCTCTTCCAACCTGGTTATTCTGTGATTCTGTGATTCTGTGAAATACGAAAGAATGTTTTATAGAAACAGTGAAAACTGCATCAGTTTAATCCTTTGAACAGTCACATGCAACGTAGCTCAAGCTGGCAATTCCAAACAACCCAGTTTTAACTCTCAAATGATAACTTTAAGCAAGTTGGGGTTTTTGTTTCATTTTTCCTTGCATTTCCAGACACAAATATAACCATTTAAAGAAGAAAATACTGAAGCAGAAATGTCTAGAGAAGGAGGGGAAAAGCAATCTCTGCACTAGTGAGCCTTGCAGGACATTATGCAAATAGCTTTGCATGAAAGAACCAAGCAGAAAGGGCATATAACAAAAAGCCTGCAGTGAACACTGAAGTTCATTCATGAGAAGCGAAATTCTGCACAATCAGCAGTAATAATACTTAAAGAATAGATGTTTACCTTTCATGCTGCATTAACTGTCAACAAAACTAAGCTTATGCAAGTCTAGAGTGATTTTTTACATCAGTTTGAGTACAAGAAAAATTGTCATTTCAGCGAGGAATACTGATGAGGTAAATTGGAACATTTCTCATCATTCCTTCCCCAGTTCTCCTATTTCTTCCATCCAAAAAGTCCATCTTCCATGTAATCAGCAACAACAATATTTTTCATTTGCTTCAAACCATCTTCTGTAGATAAAGAAAGCTGCATCCACCCACTCTAGTCCAATCTCTTATTTCGGGCTCTTGAAGCTACAAAGTCTCAGAGAAGATCTGGTCCCTCTGGTTCTTCTCATCTGATGCTGCACAAGCTGCTGACCTCATGCAGGTCCTTAATTTGTTGACACAGGTCCTGAATAAGCACACTCCTCCTATAGGCTAGAAGACAATTTACCGAGGCCCCAGCCTCCACGAGAGGCCCTAGTTGTTCCCTGGAGCCCAAGACTTGGAGAGCTGCCTCCTCCTGGAGTTTTCTCTGGGACAAAGCCTCTTGCCCTGCTTGAGCAGAGGAGTTGTAATAGATGATGTACAGATAACTCTCTCTATTTCTAGTCTGTTTTTACCTTCTACAAACTTTTTTCCTTCTAATTTGCTTTTCTCATCTCTTGTTCTCTTCCCTGTTGCCCTGACCTTGGCACTGTGTACCTTGAAGAAGACATCGTATTTGAGGAGGTAGCAATCCTGAACATGCTTGCTCTCCTGGGCCCTGTTCATAGGGCTTGAGCAGCCTGTTTGTTAGCATCAGCAGCTGCTGCATGGGAGCTTGCTGCCCCACTCCAGACCGAGATACACTGGTGGGTGCTAGGACAGAGGTAACCTTCCAGCTTCTTAGGAAACTGTTAGCTGGGCAGCTTACTCAGATAATTGGTAACTTATAATACCACTGAAAAAGGTAGATTGTGTGCATATCAAGGGATGGAACACAGTGCTCCTGCCCGAGAGAGGGTTGCCCATGGAGAAGCAAGCAAACCCTCTCGCTGTTACCCCAGGGTAGGCACAGGTGGTGCCAGGCTGCTTGCCCAGCAGGAACCTTGGGCTGCACCAGGCTGCACGGGTTCCCTGGCTATGGGGTCACCTCAGCCACATCACAGTCATGGAGCTGCCTGGAGGCAGTTCCCATGTCATACCAGCAATTTCACCTCCTGTGTGATCTTGCCTTCATCTAATTGTGCAGTAAGAAGTTCTCATGTGAATGTTCTTTTGGAACAAAGTAGTTTTCTTGTGAGGAAATCCTGTAGTAGCTCAAAAGATCAAATGGGGGAGAGCATCTTTCCATGGACAGGATCTGCTCTGTGTGGCATTCCTTGGGAAAATCCATCTGGGCTCCATCCTATGCTGCATGTACATGGGGTGCCCAGCACCTGAAAGGATGTAAGATGTACTCACTATCTGTGTTCCTCTTCTCATCCTGTCTTACAAAACCTGTGATTTTATTAAGTCATTTGTTGTCAAGACCTGTTCCATCCCTCTCCTCCTTCACCTCACTCTCTCCCTCGTGCAGAACAAGCTCTTCCGCTGCTTACCAACCCCAGATGCCCGCTGCTGTAACCCTGCCCCCTCAGCCAGACACCCTTCTGTACCTTTATCTTGCTTCCCACCTCACAGCCCCAACAGCCAGCCTGTAGAAAAGACTTTAAGATGCTTGTGGGATGGCATAGAGTCTACTGGAGGCTGAAATACTCTGTCACCCACCTCAGTGCATTTGCACTGCATTTACATTTTTTAAACTAAATAATTCTTTGAATTGTGTGACTTAGTAGTGTTTATCCTATTTAAAAAAGAAAATATTAATGAAAAGTTCCACAGATGCCTCATACCGAAACTGGCTACGCTGAGCCGAGGAGCTGTGCTTCATTCCTAGACTATTCATGGTACAGTACATGTGCTGGATAAACACTACAAAGCCCCTCAAAAGCATGTATCAAGCAAGCAAGAAAAAGGGGAGCTGCTGAGATGACTTCTACCCACTTGTTTTTCTGCTTCTTGTTTAGCGCTTCATGAGAATGGCATTAAATTATTCTGTTTTCAATAGTCTTTTGCCTGTTGTGTTTTTCTGGCTATCATTGGTCATTATCTTAATTTTGTTGGAAGCACTCAGGATTCAGGAAAGATAAGATGTTTTGGTTCAGCTGTTTACATGAGGCTTGTGACAGATGGCAGAAGTTTATTCTTAATGAAAAATTTTTCCACCACAGGTCTTCCACAAGACAGTGTTCCCTAATCCTGCAGTGAACCCAAGGTCACTGCAGTTGGAAAACCTCAGGTGGGTATCAGGAAAAAGCAGGGGCCCCAGGGTGTTCTGGAACAGTCTGCACACACCATGAGCTTAATAGATGGTGTTGTTACCCCCAGCACAGTTCTACCTTTTGAACACCAGGGTGTAATAATAAGGATGGCAAAAAAAAAAAAAAGGATAAACTTTTAGCCTCAAGGAAAAGTGAAAAAGCAGCTGGCACGTTCATGCTGGAGACAAAAAAAAAGGCCCCTGTGCTATTTACTTGGACATTATTACAGCCTGCATCGAACTGCATCAAAGATTAGTCACCTTTAAGGATTTTTTCATAGAGGGAATGACTAACTTTACTATAACAAACCCAACAGTCTTACTTTATAATATAGTACGAAACTAACTAAAATATTAGCATGTAAATATAAGTTCTAAAAGCATTGAACCATTTTCTGGTCGTTTTTGAATAATATAATCTGTAATAATTCTGTCATGCTTAGGTATATTTTTCCAGATGCATGCCAATAGAATTGTTATCACAACATTTTTCCAAATAAAAGGCATCTGTGTAAATAAAAAATGATGGTGTGAGGTAGTGGTTAGCTTTAGGATATGTAAGAGTCATTATGATTTCTGTCTTCTACGTTTGTCACTTTGTATCAAACTTTATACCTAAAAAATATTTTCTGATTACTTTTCAAATCTAATTTCTGCTAGGAATTACACATGGGTTTTCTTGTACTGTATTAACGATGTTGATATTCTAAAAAATGCTAAGGAAATGTTTTAAATATGATCCTTTTTTCCCCTGAAATCTGTGAAGAGACTGTGGTTTCCTTCTCACAATTTCTGTTATATACAGGAAAGTTTTCCTTTATTAAATCAATTTACAATTCAGAGAATTCCTAAAATAAGCCTGATGTTCAAAGCATTGCAGGGGTTGTCCTGGGCTGATATAAGCTCTTCTACTTCTATTGGAGTGAATCTTTGATTGTTTACATTCTCTCTTTGCATCTTCTAGGTTGTGAGAAAGGAAGTGCCATTTTATTCTTCACCTTAGTAAGTGCTCAATATTCCTAGTAAACTATGACATCAATCAATTTTGCTGTCTTGTTGTAGCTATATTATATTATTAAAATTCTCTCTGAATGCTGGAAATTTGATTTGCGTTTTTCAGTCCTGCAGTTTAAAAACAAATGGAATGGATTTTAGGTGGGCGTTCATGAAATTATAAAAAAAGATCAGAGGCTTCCCGGGCAGTATTTTTCCTCTTTGTTGTTTATTTGGTTTTCCTTTTATGGGATACAAACTGGATCTGACTTTCCTATTTTATCACATATAATTGCATCAAAATCTTTCCAAATATTAAAAATAGCTCTTCTTCATGTATCTTTGCAAAACACTTTGTTTTTTCTATTTTCTACATCACTATTATTCCATATTATGGTGATGAGGCAATGGCACTGGAACAGGTTGCCCAGGGAAGTGGTGGATGTCCCATCGCTGGAAGTGTTCGAGGTCAGGTTGGATGGGCCTTGGGAAGCTTGATCTAGTGGGAGGTGTCCCTGCCCATGGCAGGGGGGTTGGAATTAGATGATCCTTAAGGTCCCTTCCAACTCAAATCATACTATGATTCATATATTTTTATTTCCATTTGTCCAGAACTATCCCTTTTTTCAAAACAGATTAGATAGAATTTGGCAATGTGTTGGAAGAAGCTTTAATAAAGAAAGAATTATTAATGGGGGTTTTACCATTATTTCACATCACTGTTCACTTCCAAGTGAGAACATCAAGCTATATTTTTAAGGAAGCTATTTTTATGAATAGACTATTGGTTTGTTCAAATAAACAGCCCAGGGTTATCATTTGTCTTTTTGTCCACAAGAGACCTGCCTTGTAAAGGTACTAACTCTCAGCTGGTGTAGGCACGATTGTTCTAATTCATCTCATTATGCCACCAAAATCCTCATGTCTTGTTCTGTCTGTTCTCTGTTACATGTGATGCGTCTTCTCTGATAACACATTCCCTTATCTAGTTCTCTTACGCCAAATTTTGACCCCAAACCTCTTCTGTCCTTAAATCCTTTCAACAAAACTCTGTGAATAGTTATTCCATGCAGAATTTTAGAAGGCAAGACACTGAGTAAAAC
Organism: Phaenicophaeus curvirostris; assembly: GCF_032191515.1. Lineage (NCBI taxonomy): Eukaryota > Metazoa > Chordata > Aves > Cuculiformes > Cuculidae > Phaenicophaeus > Phaenicophaeus curvirostris. The sequence continues at coordinate 8,016,550 of NC_091394.1, read as the reverse complement.
TTGACTGTGATCTATACTTCATATTCTATTCTCCCATAGCCTTCATTTTCCCCATCGTGTATTATTTCCCCAGCTCCTGCCCTATTTAGAGATTTATATTATGAATTTTCTATAAAGACAGTCCCCATTTTACCTTCTTCACAGACAATGATTTGTTCCAGTTAGTGAAAGGGGATTTTTATGTCTAAGCAAATATTTAATTAAGACCTTGCCTGCGTGAATCCATGACAATTGCTTACCATTCTGTAAATCTAGTTGAGTTTGGTCATTTAGTAGTTCTTCCCTTACGGAGTCAGTGGCAAGTTGGTCACCTACAGCCTTGTTAAACAAAACTGAATTTTGCATTTACCAAGAGAAGAAAAAGTCATTGTAGCATATTTTTTAAAAGTTGGAATACTCCATAAAACTGTCTGCATTGCTTAACACCTTAATATTTCATAGTAAGCAGCATTAATTCAGTCTACCTCCTCCTGCTCTGACCAGTGAAGCTGGTTCTTCTTGCTCCTCCAAGAGGACAATCTTTTCAGCCCTTAAAAGTCCTTCATGATCCTTTTTCAGTATTATACCTGTTGCTGAAATCTGTAACACTAAGTCCTGGTCTTCCAGTTGTCCATATCATGGGCCACTGCCCATCTTCCCATCCTCACGTCCTTTCTGGAGAAAGAGGAGCACAATGGAAGGTAACACATTTATCCCTCCCACGTTCCCCACCATGTCAGTCCTCTCCTAGTGTGGAGCCAGGTATGTATCTAATAGCCCACAAGACTAAAGATGATCTCAAGTCCAATAACCTGAATGCAGGTTATGCTTTGCACTGCATTTCTGAGAAAACATTTCTGTCCTGCCAGCTTTGCACTAGAGATCTATTATGTGAAGCCAAGATGCAGAGTGCTTTGGTACTTTTGTTATTTCCTAAGTTGCGGTGGTAAGTTTTGCCTGAGTTTTTTGATCAAGCTCCTCAGCTCATAGAGTGAATATAATAACCAGGCAAGACACAATATTCATAAATTATGCTATTTCTTATCTGTCAGAAATGTTATTATTTTCTGTATGATTTCCTTGTTCATCAGCAACATAATAAGATAACAGATTTTCAGAACTGGAATCTTTTTCCATGAGATGTTGTGATATTCTATATTTAGTCAATGACTTCAAGGCTAGTAGTTATGTTTTCAATTAAAACACAGTGTTATCATAGAATCATAGAATCACCAGGTTGGAAGAGACCACCAGTTCATCGAATCCAACCATTCCTATCAAACACTAAACCATGACCCTCAGTGCCTCATCCACCCGTCCCTTAAACACCTCCAGGGAAGGTGACTCAACCCTCTCCGTGGGCAGCCTCTGCCAGTGCCCGTTATGTATTTGTTTCCATTCCCATTTCATGGACAGACATTAGAGGTGAAGAACATATTATCCAGCTTGTATTCAATGAGGTATCAGGTATTTGAGTACCATTTAGAATGTATCTCAGTGCCTACATAGCTTCTCACGTGTAACACAAATTTGCACAAGCACATCTAGCTCTCAAAAGCATATCTATCATTTCAATGTCATTTTGTTTTCAAGTATACATTGATTTCAGTCATTATACATCATTTAGTAGTACCTGTGACCCTGATGTTCTTCCTAATTTCTGAGCACTGTGTTTGGTTCGTTATTTGAGCTAACGCCCTCGCATGCAAAGGCAAGTGAAAGATATGATTCTGATCTTCACTACCTGGAAACCTACTGCTCTGCCAGGCAGGTTTTTTGGTCCCATTCCCAAGTCCAGTAAATATTTTTACATTTAATGCTAGCATCTCTTATAAAAAGCATTGCCCTTATACTAGTAATTTTGTTAGCACTTAAGAGGTGCAAGTTTTGCTTGATTTTTGTTTAAGTAAAGTTTCTTTTAAAATAAACTTCATTTATAAAGGCCTGGAAGGAGGTAATAGAGATATCTGAATGTTCCATACTCTGAGTCCTGCATTTGCTGATGTGGACTCAGTATAAGTGGCACTATGTCCAGGCTGTACAGTGGAAGATGGGTAGCCCTCAGCGTGGTTTTCACCACAGCACATTGAGGTTGGAACTTTGCTAATGACAAAATTTAAATGCATTTAATCTGCAAAGTGGAAGCTCAGTCCTTTTGCCATCAGGACTCCAGGGGATAGTCCTGAATTTTGTCGTCTGTATGAAAAGCAAATCACTCAACACTCTTTGAGATGTTTTAGAAACTTTTCCCAGAGCTGCTTTTGTACCATCTACACAGGTTGTCCTCAGTCTCCCATGGGCATACAGGCTCGTCAAAGCCCCGTGGCTAGTTTTCTTTAAACTTGGCAAGTGGATCTCCTTATTTCTTCCCCCTGTTGAAAGAGCTTCTACCTGTAGGTTGCTTTTTGCTGTGCTATGAAGACACACATGTTACCCGCTAATGAAATATGATGATAGCCTTGCTGAGCTGTGCCCCACTCGTTGATTTTCTTCCTTGTTATTCAGCTGAGGCTGATTTTCAAACCTTTTCAAGAAATTATAATGAAAAAGTATTTTTGCATGGATGATCCTGTCTCCCACTCACCGCAGTTGTTATGATTTTCTCCCATTATTTGAGGCAACAGCATTTCTAAAGAGACGTTAGTTATGTGGAAAATTATTACTTGGAAAAACATTTCTTCTCCCACCACTATTTCACAGTTTATCAGGTAGGATCAAGCTAAAATGGATAATCCTGTATCCAGTTTACAGTCTCTAAGCCACATATACTAATCCTATTTTGAAGTCCAGCAGCAGGCATAGGAGGGATTGGATGACTCAGAGGAATAAAAAAGGCCGAGTGAATATCTGGAAACAATTTCTTGGTCAGTCTGTAAAAGATTAAACAGCGTTTTCCCCAGGGCAGGGTGAGAGGGAAGGAGAAAGATTAGTCAGTAGCTTGAAACATTGAAAACAAGGATGGATGCGATACTTTCTAAAGCAAAAATATTGTAGTAAAGCAGATAATAAGAAAATTGGTTTGAGAGTTCTTTTTGATATTTCATCTCGATGGAAGGGTAGCTATGTATGTGCACAATTACAAAGGAAATGGCACATATGGTGCTTTTCTCAATCCATCAGATTTGTTTTTCTGTTCTTCTAATTTGGCTTTAATTAATGCTAACACAAATAGGTGGGGTTTTTTCTGAGTATAAAGGCAGATATATACTATATTGAGTTTTTTAATCATGCCTGTGATGCACTTGGGTAATTTCTACTACTATCAGGGAGAATACTGCTTTTAGTTTATGTGTGCAGGTGGAGCAAATGGTACCCGAATATAACACCGATAGTCGTACTTCATTGCATGTGTGAAATTTAGCAAAGGGAATTAACAACTGAAATGAGCACTCCCACATCAAGGATAATATTAAACAAATCTAGCTTTAAGTCCTGACCTTCCTACCCATAATTCCTGTCAGGAGTCTTTGAAGTCTGATACTGAAAAGCCTATGAAGCTTGGAAACTGAAAACAGCATTTCATAGGTATTAGCATGATAATTAGGAGTCTGTTTTACACATCATTTTAATTTGAAAGTAAGTAATCAGAGTTTAGATGGCACTTTGCTTAATTATATTGAGTATTTGACATGAAAGTAAATTAATAGCAAATTGATTTCCACCGTCTGCTACTATTAACACTGAAAAAACCAGAAGAACTTCAAACACTGTATCTTTATCCATTTTTAATATGATTATCTAAAACAGAGCTTATATCTTTGTAAGAAACAGCACAGTGCATTCGATGGAAGAATAAAGCAGCCAAAACAGTTCTTTAGAGACAGAGGAGGAAACTTTAGGACTCTGGGAGCAGATGATGGTTAGCGTGGCATGTGATTGGGATTGAGCCTGTAGCATGACCACTGCTCACAATATGCAAGGCAAATGCAGTTTTCAGTGCTATGTGTTCCAGACTGTGTCGGGTATTTTGGATACATACAAGAAAGGGAGAGAGTCCCACTACAAACACTCAGTCCTCTACAACATAGAGAGAACTGGAAACTAAAAGCACATGTGTTCGGATTTATCATTACTCCTCATTGTTAACCAGGGCTCCGCACATCCCAGCAGGAGGTATTATCAAGTATTAGCATCCTTCCATTTTACAGACAGGTTAACAGAGAGACTCTTTGGAAATGTTCAGCCATTGTTGTTGTTGCAGGGGTGGGGGGTTTAATCTCACAATGCAAACTATTTGACAATTTAAACAAAGGAACCATTATCATTCCAATATTTTTTCTTCTGAGGAATACGTAACCAGAAATTTCTTCCTCTCCTGAAAAGCATGGCTTTCTATATAAAGTCTACAATTCATATCCAACAAAAAAGAATGCCACGAGAATGAGTTATGGCAATAAAGCAGTGGAGGTACTCTTAAGTGTAATTGTTTATTTGCTTTCACAATACAATTTGAAAAAGCTAGACAAAGCTTAGCAATATTTCAAAGGCAATCAACATTTGCCATCTAAAACTGTTGTATTGGTTCCCTCACACAATGGGTACATTTAATTTAAAATCTAGGACTATGTTGCATCCAGCAAACAGAAGCTATTACTGTGATCTGATAAAAGCTGGGACAGGCTGTGCTCACTTTGTTGAGGAGCGGAAATTTTAAAATATTCACATTCCTACTTCTGTAATACAGAGTCCCCACAATAAGGGTAGGGCAGGCAAGGTACAAGTTCACAGTAGCCCAGGGGTAAAGTGGAGCTGCCATGGTATCTTTCTTGAGACTGAAGTAGTTTGAAAACACTTTTCCAAAAAAAAACCCCAAACAATCTAGCAACATAGCTCTCTTTTCTCATTTTACTAAACACCGATAACTACTCTGCTTGTGCTGTCTTCTTTACGCTGCCTTTGGCTAATTGCTTTCAGATCATTTTTGCATTCAGATTATCCAAAAGAGATTATTTTAGAGAACCTGGGAAAGAGCCCAGCCTGAGCAAATAAAAAAGCTCAAATGAAAAAAGCTCAGCAACTACGTGCAAGACAGCCAGGTTGTGCAGAGACAGAGCTCAGAGTCCTGCAGCCAGCAGCGTGTGAGGCATTTACTAGCACCAACCTTTAGTGCTTTGCAGGATACCTGCAGAATATATTTTGACTATTTCTCATTGTTCTTGTTTGGTGTTACCTAGGCCATCTCTCCACAATTCCCATTCAGGTGATAATGGTAAACAGTGCTAGCAATCTACAGAAATTATAGAAGTTAGGGGTTGTGATTTTCCGGGATCACAAATGGACATCTGTTTGAGCCCCTAGGAGAAAACAAAAATGCTTTTTTTCAAGGAATATAGCATTACCAATTCCTGAGAGTGGAAGCAGGGCAATTTCCCTAACAAACTCTGAGACTCCTGAAGCCCTGTGAAGACATCAGCTTTATGAAGACATCAACAAGACTTGAGAATTCCTTTGTGAAGAGCATCTTTCAGCAAACAGCCAATGGATGTTTGTTTGCCCCTGATTTTTCTCTCACTGCGAGTCCTCATGCCAGTTTTGTAATTGAATATACTAGGGTCCCACCTCACATCAAGTCCGAGCCTCAAATATCTCTCTTCAGCTGCAGGTTTCCTGCCAGAGATGCTTGTGATCATCAGCCACCTCAAGCACGTTGGCTGTTCCTGCCAGGCTGTGAACAGGCTGGTTTTAACAGGGCAGAATGGATACACGATTTCCTTTAAACATATTAATAAGGAATATAAATTTTAAAAGCTTCTGGGCACCCTCCTCAGTGAGTATATTTCTTAAAGCTTATTGCAATTTGCTAATAATAAAATTTAATCTAGTGTGTGAGTAGACATTTAACATATGAGTATATGCCATCATCAGAAGGAATATATTCATGCCTTTGATTTATGCTGCAGTGACAATTTAAGCTTCATGGATTGTAGGTTTATGTAGGTTTGTTAAGATAAAAATATCAACATTACAAATCATTCTACATCAGCTAACACCTTCCCAAATTAATTTAGGTCATATAACTCCAGAGACAAAATTCAGATGGTCTCTTTAAAAGAAATATCCTTACACTCCGTTTCCTTTTCAGACAGTATCCAGGTAGCCCCTGAGAATGGCTATGAAATTCATATCAGTTTATCAATTATCACTTTAAAAAAGAGTAGTTTTAAGTCTGTTTTCCGTAGGAGTCTCAGATCAGGAGAAAGACAAGTTTGAATGGAGGAACTGGAAATAATTTCTCTTTCTCTCTTTTTAAACATCTAAATAGATAGTGGTTGTGCTGAAATAGAAAAACTCAAATACTATTCATAAGCTGAATTTCCCTCTCATGAACATCCCACGTGATTTTACAACAAGCCCAAAAGAATGGGTTTATAATCTTCGATGATTTTTTCTCTGATCCTTATCACATAGTCCTTCCTAGACTTCCTTACTGCTCACATTATGTTAGGTGATACATTGCTACACTTCTCACCTAAACTCTCACACAGCATGATAGGAAGAAGGTCCAGATAACTTGGGAGGTTCCCTTTGTGTTGTCTTTTATGACTCTATCTGTAACCAAATTTAGACATCTTTTTATCCTCTCTTCAACAGAACATCCTGGGTTTCCCATCCTAGCGGTGACTTGCTTTGTGAAACACTAAAGCCAGAGAAGCCAGACATGGCTTTGTAGTAATTACAGTTTTAACTAGACAAATATGTGAGAAAAAAATGAATCATGTTATCACAGCCAGAAAAAAAAAGGCAAACCCCTGCTTTTAACAGAATAAATAGATTTGCTTTGCTGGATTTCTGTGAGAAGACTCGAATCTTTCCACCCCAAAGGGGGAGCAGTAGCTGCTGTATACGATACAACTGCAGAGTGTGTGTGTGAAGTCCCTGGGTGGGCTATGGGCTTTCCCTCTGGTAGACACATCACGTGTGATAAAAAAATAAGAAATGAGATTTAGAGGCTTAGATTTTTACAAAACCTGTTTGGTGTGAAATTCTAGGGGGAAAGTATTTGCAAATGGTGTCAGAAGTAGGCAGAAATTATTAACTGGCACTGCACATCTACTTTGCATCTTTGGCATGAAAAGAACTTATTTTTCTTACTTCGTTAAATATGTAGTGAAAAAAAAAAGAGAGAAAAAAATTAATAAGCTGTTTCCAGCTTCTTTTACAAAGTACCTTAAACTACAGCAGCATCTGAATTTCCATTACTGGCTCCTCTGACCTCTGTAGTGAACACTGAAACAGTCAAACAAACAAAAAAATCTTACTCTCCTGGGTCTGTCTGTACTGGGAATTTAGATTATTATTCTTACTGGAGCACAAGGCATATTTACCTTCATTTTTAACAGGAGAAACAAGGAAAAGATGAACCTGAATTTGGGGTAAGCCTGCAAAATCTTGTCAAATCAATGGTCATATTAAGAAGCACAGATTCATTTCCTTGGTGGCAATCCTATGAATAAAACATTAGTCCGTTATACCTGCATTATACCTACATTTTTAAAAGGTTATGAGCCTTGACACTCAGGATGGCCATTGAAGGCAAACTTGTCATTTTTACTTCCCATTTCTCAGGTCTATTACAATGCTTTGCCATTCAATTGCAAATCCTGGAGGGCATACAGCCTCCCAGACACAAAATGTGTAGCTGGAGTGATTTTTAATGCATAAGAACGATTGCAGTGGTCCAGACTCCCAGAACAGATTTTTCTAGCTGTTATATAAACCCCAGGTTGGAAGGAGATGTGTTTCTATTAAACAGATAGTCTTGTGAACACCAGACCTCAAGGGGCCTGCTTGCTTTCCCTGGGTTCTCACCACTGAGGTGCAATCAACGGAGATACACTCTGATGGAAGACGAGACTCCTTGGCATCTAATAAAATATGAACTCTGGATGAAGCTTTTCTGTAGTCTGGGCTCTGAGACAGCATCTGACAGACTGTTTGATGTCAGACAAGATGTGATGCCTCAGCTGAGGTAGCTGGTGGCCACGTCTATGTTAGCCAGCAAGGACAAACTAATATAACCGGGTCTGTAGAGAGGAACAGGGCATCACAGTCTCTGCTTTTTATATTTCAGGGACTTTTGAGCATTCCTTGCCTGGCCTCATGGACTGTACGCTCATGTGTGACTGAAATACATTAAAGATAATCCTGGAGAGCAACTCCCAGTTCAGCTTCATCTGAAAGGAATCCTTTTTGTATACACTGAGACGATCTTGTGACATGAAACCGCATGCAGCGAGAGTGGGCAAATGGGAAATTTGCTTTAAAATTATTACTTTAAAAAAGTACTAGAGTACTACCCATACATATGGTCCCCATCATTTCTCACCTGCTTTTTTCAAATGTACAGGAAACTTGCATCTTTGAAACATCTGTCTTTATTTTTCAAATGTGGTCCTTAGCTGTGACTTGTGTTCAAAGTTTCTTAGAGGGAAAATGAAATGCATGCACACAAAGAAGTATCACATACTCTACATACATTAACTGAGGGCAGTAGAGTTGTGTGGTCTTTCCTTTTCACATATGGGAGCATAAAAGTTAACTCTTAGGGTTAGGATGTCAATTTATTTAAATGTTCACTGAATTCAGAGTAGATGAGGTATTTTACTCAAGTCAGAAGCTTGGACTCTTGTGTTTACAAAGTGTAAACTCATTTAACTCAATTAATCTGAGACAGAATCATGATCTAAAATACTTGACGAGGGATAGCTGTTCATTATGCATACCCACAGCTTCCCAGCAAAACTCATTCTCAGCATCCTGCTGTGATAAAAATTAGTCATTATGCAGTAAAGCTGCACTGCTGGGACCCTATTTGCATTATTAAATGAATTAGAGTATTACTTAAGAAAAAGCAGTCCCGTAACTGTGATCACCATCCCTCAAACCAAGGCAAGTGTGGCCAGTAGATGTTACAGGACACCTCTCATCATTTGAAAAGAAGACTTCATCCTCAATCATCTGTCCCAGTTAATCAGGCTTGCACTGTCATCTATAAAATACAATGTAAGGGAGGTCTCATAGAAATCTTACATTAATAGCCAAGATATCAAAAGCAAAGCAGCAGTAGATAGTGCTTATAAAACATTACAATAGTGACATTGGGAGGGGGAGTCTCCCACTGCGTGAAGCCTGCAGCACCACTGAAACACACTTTAGCACGGACCTTTCTCTCAGTGCTGCCTGATCTAGTGCTGCCCTGACCACACCAGCATGCAGCCAGGTACTGCTCAGCTAGACGGGAGCAATCACCATCTTGAGGTGCGTCAAGAAAAGCTTTTAAACATTCTTTACATAGCCATCTCCTCTCTGAGAATTTCCTACATGCTTAGGTAGATGTATGGAAGCATCTTTTTTAGTTTGAACTAGAAGAAACTAAAAGGACTCACAGTCAACACCACGTGTTTTGGGAGACCACAAAAATGAGCTAATGCATTTTACTGTCTTAAATGGCCTACTGACCATCCCAGGACACTTAAGCTTTTCCAGTTCTTTTCCAGGCAATTTTAAACACAACTGTAATAAGGTAGTAAGATCGACTTTGAACCTTTGTGAATTACGAGCCTCACATTTACAGCGCAGTTAAAAAACATTTCCCTATTTCTGCATAGATACACACTGTCACCTTTTAGCCTCTGTCTCTCCCTGGCATAGAATCATAGAATCATAGAATCATAGAATCATAGAATAACCAGGTTGGAAGAGACCCACCGGATCATCGAGTCCAACCATTCCCATCAATCACTAACCCATGTCCCTCAGCACCTCGTCCACCCGTGCCTTAAACACCTCCAGGGAAGGTGACTCAACCCCCTCCCTGGGCAGCCTCTGCCAGGGCCCAATGACCCTTTCTGTGAAGAATTTTTTCCTAATGTCCAGCCTAAACCTCCTCTGGTGGAGCTTGAGGCCATTCCCTCTTGTCCTGTCCCCCGTCACTTGGGCTTATTCTTTCAAGCCACACAGCATGCAGAATGTGAATTATGGACACCTATGGAAATGCTGACTGCATCGCTTGCCTCTGCTTTGAACCCCATCCCCAAGGAAATTTCAAAAGCTAACTTGGGGTACGCTACAGTCCGGGGTTGGTAGTATGGCTGGATAGTAAAAGAGGGCATGTGCTTTTACTCAGGCAAAGGTTTAGCAGTTCAGGCATCAGGTGCTGTAAGTCAGGAAGCCCAGAAAACCATGTGAGGAATACGAGGAAGGAAAATTGAGCTGCAAGCACGTCCTTGCTCTGAAAAGGGATGAGAAATAGCTGGTGACCAAATGCAACGAGTTGATGCATTTTAGAGTACAAATACCAAATCCAGTAAGGTTTTAGAAACAGTGCCAAAATCATGCACTCTAGAAGCACACACTCCCTGTTTGAAATGAATGCAGCTTCTTACCCCCTAAGGTAGCTATTATTGCAAGCTGTGAGCTTCATATTTGAGCTTCATTCATATTTTCAAGGTTATCATCATAATCATAATTCCATAGTCCCAAACAAAACACAGTATTGATCCTACCTGTTACCAAACTCTTTACAAAGCAAATAAAAAAAGAAGTTACAAATCCAGGGGAAAAAAAAAAACAAACAAACAGCAGGAACCTACACATTTTATTCAATCTGGGTCTAAGCGCTTGAAACATTGAGACTTTGGGCTATTGAAAATCTGCTGTAGGAACTCCAGGGTCCTGTCAGACCAAATAGGCTGAACTGATCCAGTAGACCAGGACTGCTAAAAGGCACAGTCCTTCTCCCTGTCCTCCTCCCCCTTTTTGTCACCAGCGTACTCCTTATTCCTCTTACCTCAGTGGTTCCCAGTTTTTCCCTGGGTTAACCTGGTGCTATGTGACCTTTCAAGGAGACAGCTGAGCTCATGCAAGTGGTGGAAATCAACCCAGGGGAAAAAAAAAACCAACAAAGCAAAACAAAAAAAACCCCAAACTATTTATTAGTAATAGCAAGCATGAAGTCAGCTCAGCTGTCTCATCTCATTGCATACTTGGTCCTGCTGAATGCAACACAAGCAAGCACTGGTTGTTCTTGAAAAAAAACCATACTGAGTTTTTCAAACAGCAATGTATGGCCTTTGTTACTCTTGCAAAGTTGTATGAAGGTACAAGACAGTAGAATCTGGCTCAATATTTGTACAGTTCCCTTGTGCTAATTAAAAGCGGTCTTTCCTTGTACCAGTTCCAAGATACTACCTCTCAAGTGTTTTTGAAAACAACTGCAATTTCTTACTTGAAATGAAGGACCAATGGCTTAATGTTTAACCTGTGGCTGTTTTCAGGTATTTAACCTTGTCCAGAAGTGAATGGGTCATTCCTCTTTGCTAAAGAAAGGGTAAAAATATCTTAAAATGACCTTGTGCCAATTTTATGGTGAAAAGTCACACCTCAGTAAAGCTACACAGGCAATAACAGCGTTGACCTTTTGTTCTTAGCCATCTAAAGACATTAAAATTTGACTGAAACGTGATTATGCAACCTTAGTGTAGTTAAGTGAACTTCAGTAAAGCAAGAGGATAAAATAAGGGGGAGGTGGTAGTGAGGACCAGCCAGGCAGAGGCAGAGCAAGCTGAGCCCTGCTTTTGGCAGCCTTGAGGAAGATCTGTTCTAATTTTATTTCACTGATCCTTGGCTGGTTGTAACGTTTTTGTTATCAGAATAGACTTCTTCATTTGGACAAAGAGAGACTAAGGAGGGGGTGATTTATTCCCAATAACAGACAGTCAGTACTAATGAGTCATTAGCATATGATCAGAGAGGGTTTGTAACACAGCAGGCCTGGAGCAGGGCAAATCAATAGAAGAAAAAATAATTATGGGTTTGCTTTTGAAAATTTGTTTTAGGGAAGGAAGCCAGATAAGAAGGTCATTAGTTATCAGGAAACTAGACTGACTGACTAGTGAATATTCCTGTACAAAGAGTGAGCATATTAAGGCTTCCCAAACGTGTCTTTGCAGTCATGTTAAACCTGAGACTGAGCTGAAAACCAAGGGCAAAGGACCTCACAGGTGGCCCATGGAGCAGTCTTGGGCTCTTAATGGCTTGGAGATGCCAGTCTAGTTATGCATCCAAAAGAAACAGAGGAGGCTTTGTAAAACGACATCCAGTTCAACGAGATTAACTGCTTGTTCACAGCACTGAATGCTATAACATGCTCTTTAATTTCACTCTGTCAAGGTGGGAGCTACGTGCTGTAACTCTAGGAAAGCTATGTAGGGTCATTTATTTTTTCGCCCACTACTCTGTTACAGCCTCTTGGTAGGTTTTAACACAATCAGGTTCATCTGGATGAAAAATCCCACTTCTTCTGACTTGGTCCAAAAACCCTCCCAGTTTCCACTTAATGCCAACCAAGCAAGAACTTATCTCTCTGAAGAAAAAACTGTACAGACCTCCACAGAGAAAATCCCTCTGCTTTCTGTCTCAGCCATCATAAAAAAAAAAAAGTTTTGCTTCCATACGAAATTGTTCCTGAATGCACATAAACAGGCAGGTTTTGAAATTCTGGTGCAGAAATTTTAATTTGAGCACAGCTTACTGTCTCTGTCATATTTATGTTTTGAAATGCTTAATTTCATCGTCCTGCTCTCTGCCGCAGGACTGGATTAAGTCCAAGTGGGTTCTTAGCCCCTTTTCCTGTAACCAGGTGAGTCTCACATCCACTGTAGCTAGAGTTGTGGCTCTGCATCATAAAAGAAGCCCTTTCTAATCTCTAGCTCATAAGTGATCCCCATCACAGTCTCTTCAAAAGCCTCCAACAGCCAGAGGCAGGATCACACTGCAAATTTAATCTCCTCCTTGCCACTTACCCTATGGAGGGATTGCATTGGGAAACAACATCCCGTGCACCACTGCAGGCTGGAAATCTCAGCTCTCACCATGGGTAGCACAAATTCTCTGGAGCAGCAGACCTAGCACGGCATTCAGCATTGTCATAGAATCATAGAATCACCAGGTTGGAAAAGACCCACCGGATCATCGAGTCCAACCATTCCTATCAAACACTAAACCATGTCCCTCAGTGCCTCTTCCACCTGTGCCTTAAACCCCTCCAGGGAAGGTGAATCAACCCCCTCCCTGGGTAGCCTCTGCCAGTGCCCAATGACCCTTTCCGTGAAATATTTTGTCCTAATTGCAGACAGTCTGGCTGCTTCCCAGTGCTGCGAAAGAGCTGTGGTGCCTCTGCCCATGTAGGCACAGCAGGATGGACTGGAAAACACTGGGGAGTTGGCATGGAACATTCAGGGATGGTAAATAAACAAAAAATAATAGCTGGGAGTTTTCATCTGCACAGGGAACTTCAGTGTGCATTGCTTCAGTTCTGGGGGTTTGGGAGAAATCTGTGTTTTGATTGTTCAGACTTCAGAGCAGCTGCTGTAAACATGATGAGCCTCAATGTTTTTTCTAGGCAAAAACTGGTGACAATGCAGCTCATGAATTCTGCTAAAACTGATTATCTCCCATCTTCCTGCTCACCCTTCTTAGGGCTAACTGACTAGTCATTAATCCTCAAAAATTTAAGACAGTTATAGGTCTCAAATTTGCACCTAGCTTCCTCTAATCCAAAATGATTGCTCTAGAAGCCAAAAATAGCTGCTGCGCATATCCAGCTGTCCCTTTATTTTACTGGGGATGACCTAAATACCAGTGGGGACAAAAGATGCTTAATGGTTTTCTGCTAAATATTCGTGTCCCATCACATTCCCTCCCCATAATAAAATTTTCTTGGGGCCCATCACTGGCTTTGAAGTTCCTTGTGGTAGTGGAGTAGAAAAAACAAACAGCAGCAGAAGGGAAAATCAAAACTTAGAGGGCACAAGACCAACACTGAACTCAGCCCAATCACCCTTTCTGTGAAAAAATTTTTCCTAGTGTTCAGCCTAAACCTCCCCTGGCGGAGCTTGAGGCCATTCCCCCTTGTCCTGTCCCCTGTCACTTGGGAGAAGAGCCCAGCTCCCTCCTCTCCACAACCTCCTTTCAGGTAGTTGTAGAGAGCAATGAGGTCTCCCCTCAGCCTCCTCTTCTCCAGGCTAAACACCCCCAGCTCTCTCAGCTGTTCCTCATAAGGCCTGTTCTCCAGCCCCTTCACCAGCTTCGTTGCTCTTCTCTGGACTCTTCAGACACAGGACAGCAAAGTGGATGCACTTAATTTCTCCCTGGATAACCTTCCTCAGTAGCAGCACCTACCAGGGGTCTCCAAAAGTGCAATGACTAGTTCTTGCACATATTTTTCACACAAAAAGCATTTTTTTCTCTCAACACAGTGGAAGTGCTCTCCAGGTAGCTCATCACAAAAAAGCAGGAAACCTTCGTATCACTTGAGGATGCTCACCCCACGCTCTAGATACAGGAAGAGAGTTTTTCCATATGAAACTGTTTTCAAATATCACAAAACTAGAAGACTGATATCAAAGGAAAAGAGCAAGGATAGCTGTAAAAATGGATTCTGTAGCTGCTGGTCTCAGTTCTCAGCTCTCAACCATTTCCCCCTACTTCACAGTAGCTGCTACATAGACCTTGTGGCACATTTCAAAATCTTCAACAGAAGCTGGTTTACCCTGTGAGAAATCCCAATTTCACTCTTATTACCAGTTTCAGAAGAAAACAGCACCAGCTTCTGGCAGAATTAACCCGTAGTCTACTGAATCCTGAGAAGGCTTTCTAAAACCACCTGTGATTTGCCATGGCAAGGTCTGCATGTGAAAATCAGCAGAACTGTAGCAGCACAACCCAGAGCAGCGAGGACACGAGGTAACAGTGCAACTAGAACTGCTCAGCTGTGACATGAACATTGCACTTCCCATGCTCTGACCGATGGCAGCCCTTCAGACTGCTCAAGATGAGGCAAAATCTGAATACAGGTCAGCAGCAAGCAACACAGAGTGGAGGACAACTGAGATTCTCTTAGCTGAGCAGTTCCCGTAGGGATCCTAACTTCATGTGTCTCAGATGCACCTCTTGGTGGAAGGCCAAGAGGGAATGGCCTCAAGCTCCGCCAGGGGAGGTTTAGGCTGGACATTAGGAAAAAATTCTTCACAGAAAGGGTCATTGGGCACTGGCAGAGGCTGCCCAGGGAGGTGGTTGAGTCACCTTCCCTGGAGGGGTTTAAGGCACAGGTGGACGAGGTGCTAAGGGGCATGATTTAGTGTTTGATAGGAATGGTTGGACTCGATGATCCAGTGGGTCTCTTCAACCTGGTTATTCTATGATTCTATGATTGGATTTACTCCAGAAGTTTTTGGGGTAAGCTGACATACTTATACATCCCAGCTTGGAAGTTTGGTCTACATCACCTCTGTAAGTCAGTGGACTCAGAAATACCTGCCCACAGGGACTATTGCAAAAATGCAGGAGATGATGGCTGCAGGTGGTAATGACTGTAAGATGGCCCTTATGTCTTCACATTGGTTGTTTCCAGCACACGTGTTGCTCTCACTTTCACCTGAGGGCACCTTTCCCAAGCAAATCTCAAGCTTTAGCGTGAGCTGTATGCTAGGCTAAAAACTGCTCGAGAGCTGAGTCAATGGCCACAATTTCCCTTTCTTTTTCCCTCTCCCTCTCCCTCTCCCTCTCCCTCTCCCTCTCCCTCTCCCTCTCCCTCTCCCTCTCCCTCTCCCTCTCCCTCTCCCTCTCCCTCTCCCTCTCTCTTCATTTCCCTCCTCTCTATGATATCTCTCTTGCTCCTTCTTCACCAGTACCTCACATTCCCAACATGTACCTCCTACTGCAAGGCTTTAATACTTGTTTCTCAGTTGCTTGTCCAACAGTTTCCACACCCTCTTCATCCACCCTCTAACTTTGGCACTGATTTGGATGCCATAGGACCTTCCTGAGACTTAGTTCCACCATCCTCTTGGCTGGTCCATAACTTTTATTTCTCCTCACTACCTCAGCCCTTTTAAAAGACACAGATAAACCAAAGAGAACAGAAGTCAGTAGCTCACATCCAAAAGTAAAAGAGCATCCTCTCTTAAACAGAAACTGAAACCATTGGGTTTGGAAGAAAAATATGCTGGTTAGCGTCAGGCAGGAGAGTTTGTCTTCGTGGAGATTATTAAAGACGGTGATGGGAAGGTGTTGATTCTTAATAGTGGCTGTGATAATGCTTAAAAAGAGAAATTCAAAGACACGTTGAATGGACAAAAGGAAAATAAAATGTGGTCCAGCAAGTGTTTAGCCAGCGTTCTTTAATAGCAACATCTATGACTATAAGCTTCTATCTCAGTGCACATTATTAAATGAAATATTCAGAAGTATCTCACAATTTAGAGGTAAAATTCTTCAGAACAGTATTTTACTACTAAAAGCTGGTTTTGCTTCAGATTGCAGGCTGTACTCTGGTTCTGCACGAACATGTCTCGCTTTAGCCCCAACCCAGCTAATTCTGGCAGCTAAAACCATGCAGTTAAACTCCCAGTTCCCTCCCCTCTCCCCCTATTCCTAGGGAAAAGGGAAAGGAAAATGAGAGGGAGAAGACTTGCGGGTTGGAAACTAAAACTGCAGTTTTAATGAAATTATAATAATAGTAACAACAATGATGAAAATAATTAGAAAGTAATAGAATATATACAAATATATGAGATCGCACCCCCACCCCATAATGACTATGTATCACCACAAATACTCTCGAGCAGATATGAGGGAATGGGTCCACAGCTAACAGAGAGCTGAGCTCAGGAACTGGAGTCGGGAACACATGGATCCAGAATCAGGAGCAACCAGGCAGATGAGGTCCTCGTTGGACATCAGCCATCACAGAAGAGGACAAGAACCTCATGATCCCTCAATTTTATACCAAATGTGATGTACATGGGATGAAATACTCTGTTGGTCAGTTTAGGGTCATCTATCCTGTCTGCCCCTCCTTGCATGTGTGGCCCTTTTCTGCCAGCTCGAGCATGGCCTTGGTCGCTATCGGAATAACTATAAGCATTGGTCTTTTTGCATACCAATGCCCTGTGTTATCACTTCTAGAGAGGAACACTGTCTCATAAACATGTAGTTAGCTTTCAGAGGATTAAGCTACTTAGAGCAACTGAGTTAGAGTAAAAAAACTGACTCTAATTTAGCTCAAACCACAACAGAACAGAAGGATGCACAGTCCCCACAACAAAATGCAAGTGGTGTGGAATAACACAGAGTGTTGACTACACCAGCAAAGGAAAACAAAGAAAGTGGAAGGCTCAGGAAGCAAAAAATAAAAGCTATATGATGAAGAAAAATGCCCTGAACAGAAAAACTGCTTCAATGAGATTCTTTTCCTTGTAGCAGTGTCAGCAATTCTTTGCCAAGGCACCATTCCTAAATACCGTGATCTCCTCTGGCGACTGCTGTATATGGAGCACTGCAAGCTTGTTCCAACAGACAAGGCATGCTGACTGTCATCGTCATGGATATGAAATTTATCTTTCGCCAAATACAGGCTTGGGAAGCCAGCAAGCAGCCAAACCTTGGACAAAAGGTCCAAAACCCAAAACCAAAAGACAAAACTGAAATTCAGATCCCCTGAATCTTAGTCCACTGCTTTGCACAGTGACGTGCCATTTTCTCTCAGCCTAAGTTGTTACACCACCTCAATTCCCACAGTGTTGGCAAGGACAGCCCACCTGGTCAGGAGTCAGAACTTTCATCTCTTAAACAATTAGTAACTGAATAATTTGGAAATCTATTACACTGCTGCCCCTGTAACCTGTGGTCTAAGTGGGAGGATGTTCTTGGCTAACTCTTTGTGTAAAAGCTATTTAAGAGGTCTACCACATATTTTAGTTTTTAGTAATATTTATTAAAGATGAGGATTTGTGGTTCCTGGGAATTCCACTGTTGAAAATGGATGATAACCAAAAGCCAAAATACTGATCTATTAATTTTCAATTAGCAAATTTCCACTGAGAAATGTAAAATCACATAATTTTGTCTTGATTTGAAACTGGCTTGTCCCTTGGCCTTCCCTTGGCACCTCAGATGCGACTTATATTCCCATTTTTCTCATGGATCTGGACTTTACAGAAAGATTGCCGTCAGCATTGCCCATCGCCTCGACAGTGCGCTGTATCGGCTTAATGATGGGGAAGATCATCTGACTGAGAGTAATTTGAACTAAGAAATAAAAACATTTCAAACCAAGCTGTCTCTATTTGAGTCAGCCATACCCCTGAAATCTCCTGATGAAATAAGTGTAATTTTTTTTGGCCTAGATATTTTTTATTAAGAAAAAAAAAATCATGGTAATTTTTTCATTAGCCTGACCTACATCGAGAAAGAAATGCAATGCTAGATAGGTGTTTCATTATTGGAGTTTAACTGGAAAGTAAAATCTGATAATTTTCCTTTAATGTCTATTTTCTCTTTCAAAGAGATACTCAGAGAAATGATAATTTCTACTAAAGTGATGGAAATTCAATAATTTAAAAGTTATCTCGGGTTTATGATTTTTTTGTCAAATGTTAGTAATTTAGAACAAGTCTGAAATAGTTCATATTCGATTTTTCTGTCATATATATTACTGAATGAAGACGCCAAGTACAGCTTGTGGTGTGCTCAGCTTTCATGAATTTTTCCTTTTATGCTCATGATGAATTTATAAAGCAGTCTATGATGAAAATTCCCTGTAAGAGGAAAACTTACAAGGTACTTTTATGGAAAGTATGTCAGAAGTTTTACAGATTAAACTGGGAAGCAGTAACTGTGAAGTCATTGCCATACTCATATATTTTAGTCATCTGTACACAAGATGCAAAAGCTGGAAAAGAAATGATTTTTAAAAATATTAAAAGATATTTTCCCTTTCCCAAGAAGGAACAGAAATAAGATTTGGAGATCTGGAGGCTACCACTGATACCAGCTCCCCGTAAAGAGAACAGCAACGGAATATTGCTAAAGGATTTGATTCATTGTTTGCTGTTTCCTTTGGTGTGTAGACATAGATAAAAGAGAACTGTTCTACAATAATGGAACTAATGACAGTTTCCACCATGCTTGGAAATCCCCTTCCAACAAAAACACAGAAGTACAAAGAGCACTGCCACAAGATCCTTAAACTAAATGTCTATAACATGAACATGACGGTTGTGAGGTAGCACAATACAGGAGAATGTACAGTCTCATGAAAATAAGTCATGGGCCAGCTAGAGATTTATATATTTAAAGCAACACTTCTGAACTCCTAACAGTAATCCTCAACCAGCTGTTGCGGAACAGAAAGCACTAGTACACTTGCTCACAGTAAAATATACTGCTTGGTGAAGCCATCCATCCTGCAACAATTTCAGACTCTGAGTGGGCTGGAAACTCAGGCACAACTGGGTTGTTGGTGTAGTCAGGCTCTGAGATGCACAGGCAACGTCTGGATATTTGCTGGAGGGGATCATCATCATTTGATCTGTTCCCAGTTTCACTCAGTGCACAAATCAACAGATTGGAGAGAGGGAAGCTAGATCTCACTTGGATGGGCTCTTGAAGGAGTAGGACAGAAGAAGAGAGGGGAGTGGATTCTTTCCTGGACAAGAAACTTGGGGACAATTATGTAGCATTTGACACTAGTTTTGGAAAGAGGTTGCTATTCCAGAGAAACACAGGATCTAAGTCTTTTCCCAGCACTTTTCCCAGTGCTTTGAGTTTGAGGAAAACGGGAAGAGAGGGAAGAAATTTGCAGAGACAGAGGTCCAATGTAGAATAATAGAACATCTTGAGTTAGAAGAGACCCATAAGGATCACTAAGTGCAACTCCCAGAACTTACAGAAGTAGGAACCAAATGAAGAGATCTGCTGCAGACCTGGATACAGCTTGTGTCACTTGGATGGACGGCTGGCAGTGAAGTTTGTGCTACAAAGGACCAGTACCACATCAGAACTGGGAGTATACCCTTCAATTTGATTTGTTCCATGAGTGGTAGGAGAGGAGACCAGTAAACTGGTCTAAAGGTCAGATTTGGGGAGACGAGCATAAAACCTTGTCCACATACTCAGACTCAGCAACCACATTTGATGCATTTCAGTGTTAGGTACACCTTTTCTGGCACCATTAACAGAGGATATTTGAGATAAACTGAACAGGAGAAGTTTTCACTGTATTGAAATTGCTGAAAAAGTGCCAAAAAGTAACAGTAAATTCACTAAAGTGTGAGTCAGATTAGTAACATTTTTGTTTTATTTTATGAAGTTAAAACATCAGCCAAAATGTCAACATTTGCACAAATATTTGAAGCCCTTTCATGAGCCTTTTTGAATGCCTGCACGGAAAAGCAAGGACTACCTGCTGTCCTGGAGGAGGTCACAAGGAGCTATTGGTGGACTGATTAATCCTCTTTTTCAAGTGGGCAGAGTATGTAAAACACCACGGCCTCGTGGGTCAGCAGGCTGGGCTGCATCCTGAAGCTGGAGAGGAGGAAACAGGCTGTGCCAGGAAAAAGGGTGGTGCAAACTGTTTCCCCTCTACAGCAAGGAGGATGCCTGACACTGTGAGTCAGAGTTCCCAGGGCAGTTTAGCTGAGCTTCACCTTTATACGAGTTGAATTTATTGGTGGAAAGCCAATGTTCTGGGTTTGTTTTAGAGAAAAACAATTAAATCCTTTCTTTAAAAGTATCTGCTCTGTTTCCTTTGGTTTAGGATGGCAAAACTTCTTCATTGTACAATGCAAGGACTGGAGCGGTCACCCATGCAATTCAAAAATATCAGTGTTTGAAGCATATATTTCCATTTAGCTCTGTGGTACAACAAAGTGTAGCTGCTTTATTAGTCAACTTTCCAACTTGATTGACAACTACAAAACCTCAGCCTTTATGTGTCTTGCCTTGCCATTATCTGTCTCTTCAGTGATCCTTCTATTATGTAATTATGAAACCTTATTAAATGTCTTGGAACTGATAAATTCACCAGCTTTTTGGAGAAACTGGTATAGTTTCTCACTGCATTAATGGTAGTAATAGTCAGTGAGAAAGTAAGCCTGAAGTATCCCAGGATTTACTATAATAAATAAGCTTATTAAGGAGCCATCTACTATACCTGGACTATCCTTATGTGTACATAGTGTTTGGCATATATTGCCAAACAGTCAGAATCACATTCTAGATATAAATGATGCCTAACTGCTTTGGATGTAGGTCTTTGGTTGCTAGCTTCTCCTAAGCAGTGTATTAGAATATCGTAAGAGCTCTGGAAAAGTAGTGGAACGTACTGCAGAGCGGCTTTAAAATCCTCGCTGGTAGGAACAGAATAGAAGCAAACGGATAGCCTGCAAGAGAAATATGCAGCCAAACAGATGCTGAGTAGAGTGGAGGGAGGGTTAATGACACCAGTTAAAAATATAATCCACTAATGACTCAGTTTCTACTCAGGCAGCTTCCTAACTATGCAGAATGCCATGGGCTCAAAAACCATGAGCCATTACATATGTATTGGCAAAGCCACATGGTGACTCTCTTGGTTAGAACCCAGGCAGAAGAACCCAGGCGTCTGTTTCTGACTTAGCTACGGATTTGCTGTGGACACTAATCAAACTCTTTATGATCCCCTAGCTCAGTCTGCAAGCTAGAGGAAGGAAAAAAAAAAATCTAGTCATGTTGTAAAATTAAAGTCTTGCCTTTAAGGAGTTAAAGGAAAAGCAAATATGTTGAAAAATCACTAGCTCTTTTTGCTGTAGCTGCTAGTAAATTCCTCCCTGTAAGAAATGCCAAAACGAATTTAAAGTTCAGTCTCTCCTGTTAGTCTTTTGCTTTTGAGAAGAACAGGAAAGGAAAGGCACCAGCCACATAAAGGCATTCACTGTAGAACTGCAAATGAGTCTGCACAGTGTTTTATCCTTCACCAGTCTTCTTTGTCTCCTTCTCTTCTGACTGCATTCTTGGAACATCTTGTACAAGAATTTATAAGACTATTTGTTTTATTGCCACATTCTTCACTGCACAGACCACATGGCAAACTGAGAAATTCATTTGAAAGGAACAGAAAACTGTGCTATTTTGGTGAACAACAATTCTAACTAAAACTGAAAGCCATGTGAGTTTTTCCACATTAGAATTTTTAGTTTTAAAAAAAGCATCACTTTGTCAACTTTGTAGCTGAAGAGTTGAACTGCGTAAAGACAGAAATGCTATCAATCAGAGTTTAACAGGATACAACACTGATTGGAAGTACTCATTAATTGTATTTATTTTAAATATACTAAAGCTTCCTCAACATTCTTAAAATGAAAAGTAAGCTTCTTTTGTAACTTGACAATTATAAGCGAATGTAGCACACCTGTTGATAAGCAGAATTAACCTCAGTTAGAAATGTTTAGTACCTGAGTAATGCTTTTGTCAAAAAAAACATGCTGTAAGTCACAAGCTGTGCCTGGAAGAGAGTGCACACAAGAATCAGTGGATCACCATGGCTGTAAATAGTCCTTTGCACATAAGGTCCCTCCAGGTTTCTCACTTCAGAAGGCATCTGCACCACTCCTCTGCTAAAAGTGATGGATGTGCTGCTCCCTTGATTATCTGAGCAGTGGCAGGGGATGAAGGACTGCAGGCACAGGTCCTCCAGAAACCTTTTTGCACCAGATAATATTTCAGTTGTGCTGGGTAAATTTCATTTCATGGAAAAAGTGAGAAGCACCAGAGGACTAATCTAAGTACAGAGATTTAATCAGCAGGCTTCTGCTTATTGCAGACTGCATTATTGGATGACAGTATCCATAAAACTGTATTGTAAATAATAAAGAAATGATCAAAATGATAAAATTAAAATGACAAAATACAGTCTACTGGTTTGAATCATCCAGATACCCTTGAGATAAACGGCATTGAAAATTATTACAGACAAAATACAGAAAATAATTACAGAGAAGAAATATAGGTTAGACACATTAGTTCATGAAAGAGTTATGTTTTTTAAAAATATATTTAAGATAAATTAATAGAGAAGGTAAGCTTAGGAGATGCAGGGCTATACTTAATGATTTAAAGACATGTTTCTTCGAGAATATCACTCCAATTCCCAGCCAGAAAAGTTTGTGGGATTGGCATTTTTTTATGAGAAGATACAAAATCTGTTGAGGAGAGTATTGGATAGATTTTTCCCATAAATATTTAAATTAATTCGATACATCAATTTTACGCATTTTTTCCTACACTGATTCATTTGAATGGTACCATCTGTGACATGTTTGCATAAAATGACCTGGTGATGACCCAGCAACGTGTACTTGCAGCCCAGAAAGCCAGCCATATCCTGGATCGCATCAAAAGAAGCATGGACAGCAGACTGAGGAGGGTAATTCTCCCCCTCTACTCTGCTCTTCTGAGACCCCATTTGGAATACTGTATCCAGCTCTGGGGCCCCCAACGTAAGAAGGACATGAACCTGTTGGAGCAGGTCCAGAGGAGGGTCATGATCAGAGGGCTGGAGCACCTCTCCTGTGAAGACAGGCTGAGGGTTGGGGCTGTTCAGCCTGGAGAAGAGGAGGCTCTGGCGGACCTTCCAGTACCTAAATGGGGCCTACAAGAAAGACGGAGAAAGAATCTTTACAAGGGCATGTAGTGACACGACAAGGGGTAATGGCTTTAAACTGAAAGAGGTCTAGATTAGATAAAAGGAAGACGTTCTTCACTATGTGAGTGGTGGGGCACTGGAACAAGTTGCATAGAAAAGTTGTGGACGCTCTGTTCCTGGAGGTGTTCAAGGTCAGGTCGATTAGGGCTTTGGGCAACACGGTCTAGTGAAAGGTGACTGCCCACGGCAGGGGGGTTGGAACTAGATGACCTTTAACCAAATGATAACCTTTAACTAGGTGATCTAAACCCAATATACTCACTGTAGAGCTCTGATAAAAGCTCTATATTCAACCAAGTAAAAGAAATTACCAGGGAATCTACAAACAGTGCTGTTAGCCTAATTTCTAGCTTTCAAATAGCAAACAGCAGAGGATAAGAAATTAAAGAAAACCTTGTTTAACATTTTCTAGTAAAGCCTACACTGGAAAAAAAAACTTTAAAGAAGTGATATTCATTGCATCAGGCTATTATAAATTATACAATAGGCTGTTAGCAAACAATATTAATACTTTTTAGCCTTCCCTAAGACATCATAGGTGTATGGGCTGTATTACTGGTATATAAGTAGATGCTGCTGCACAAAGACACTTCAAATTTTTATGCAGCTGCTAGTTCAGGTTTTCCATACTACAATATCACTATGTCTTTAAGATGAAAAGGCATTTTCAGGAACTATCAGCTTTGTAACTTAGTGCTAGATGTTGTAACTTAATCCAGTATCTCTTTATTTTCTGTAAATAAGATGTGTTACATACCTATAAACATTAAGATCCATATTCATTCTGGGAACTTAGTTTGTACAAATCTCAGATTTAGTGATTCACAGCTTTCTCCAAGTATTCAAGTCCGAGGTCAGAAATGGTGATAGCTGAAAGTTCCTTGCTCTGCATTATACTAGAGCAACAATTTCCACGTATTCAACCTACAGATTAGCAAAATGTGCTAAAGAAATTGTTCTAAAGTGAAAATTTTGTTTATTAAACCTGCTTGGTCTACCTGCCTTGTCTGCCCTATGTGCTTTATTGCTGCAGAATAAAAGAGGCTCGTATATCTCTGTTTGCCAACAAGCTTAGATTTTAACCATGCCTCTGAAAATATGGAACTCTTCCACAAAACAATATTAAAGTTGGCTGAAGAATGCCTTCTCAGATTAGATGGTTACAATGAACTGGTTAGTGCTTTACAACTGCCCGATTGGATAAGTATGAAGAGCTTAAATGTCTGTGTTGAATCATACTGATATTTTTTGATACGGAAGCATATAACCTAAACTGCATGATTTAGCACAAAGAAAGGCAGCTATTAACAATAAGACCTTGACCTCAGATAAAAAATTGAAAGGAATAGGCTAAATTTAGCCCTTTTATCCTTCATGATAGTTCCCTGTATTGTCTTCGACCAAGGCTGAACTTAAGACAGTCTTAACTTTCCCACCTAACAAACTCTTCTAAGTTTCCCTTTAATTAACAAAATGGAAAAGGATAAAAGACTACACAGCAACATATCTTAAGAAAAAATCATTGAAACACTTACTCAACTAAACCAAGCATATCCTTTCTTTTTTTGGAGTAGTATGAGGTCCTGTGGGACAATAATACCATTTGCTGCTACTTCTGACCCAGGATGCTCTCTAATGTTGGGATTTACAGGAGATAAAAGCCAGAGAACTGAACACATCAATCCTCCCAGCAGTCTGATATAAATAATCCAGAAAAGGGAACACTAGGTATGATTTGATACTTTCAATTCATTCGTATGATGACAGGGAAAACTCAAAAAAAAAATATTCCCCAGAAAATCTGTGACCAATTCTTCTGAAGCCAAGAGAACAAGTGGAAGGTATTCTCCCTCTTGGGAGTAAATCAACTTGCCCTCTGTTGAAGGTTGTCATTGAGCTTTGTATCTCTGAAGTCTCTGTATCCCTGAAAAGCACAAGAGCAACTCGTATTCATCATTAGAAACTGAAGTCAGTCTCAATGGCTACCAGAGTAGCTGGTGATCAGCACTGTTCAGAGTGAGCAGCCGCATCACATAATCAGCAGAGAGCAGGGAAGGGTTTCCTTCTCCCCCTCCTGCCCAATTTGCATCCATCTCATGTAGAAAGAGCTGGGTGAATAAGGATGAAATGTCTCTTACAATCAACCCAAGAAGCACAGGACAAAAATAGAGCCATGATGACTATAAATATTGTAGGTTCAGTAGGTGTACGTTCCCTGCTCCTAATTCCCTCTAGCAACCTTTCCATATTAACCTGCCAAAAACTGAAAGCATCCATAATGCTGAGTAGATGATACCTTGATAAGTAAGAAAAGTTACCAGGTGCTAGGAAGGCAGAATACTACAGTCTCTGAGGAACAGGTTGAGATTATTAGAAGATGGACTATGGGAAGCGAATATTCATAGAAGTGCTTTTTATTGGCATGTGCCTGACCCAGAGGACTTGGGAGATGAGCTGTCTTCCACAGGAACAATTTTAGACTGGTGCATGAAGAATTTTGACTCTCACCAAAGAATTCCATTCAGTAGACTCCTAATGGGAAAAATATAAATTACCAAAAGAATTTTTTGGGTTTTATTCTTCTTTGCTAGAGGATTGCAACCAAGTAAATCAGAACTAACTGTAAGCAGGTTTGCTGTATTGAAATGAGGAGTATGACAAATGGATGATTCTCACCATATAAACATTTTGTTCTGTAAAAGCTGGGCAAAAAAGTCTTATACGGGATAACAAAATCAAGGTGTAACTGAGGAGAATGTTAACTGGAGAGGAGTCATGATAAGAGATATAAAAGTAACAGTCCAATGCAAACTGCGTGGCTATAGTAATATTTCAGCATGAACATTAAGTCTATTAGGATCAGCCTATATACACAAAATCCCTAACAGAAGACAGGTGCTCATGCCTTCTATGAGGTGTCATTGGAATGCTGAAATTCTCTGAAACTCATATTTCAGATGTGACTGTATTTTAAGGAAAGTTGTAAGAGGAAGAACCAAAATGATGCATGACTTAGAAGTCAAAAATATTAATTCAGTTTCAGTTACAAAGGTGTTGGGGAGAAATGTCTTAAAGTCCCTTCAGATATTGAAAAGTATATTAGGAGTGAAGAAAGAAACATTTATGCTTAAATCTGCATGTGGAATCTAGCAGCAGTTGTTTGGGATGAAAGGTAAACATGCAGGAACATTGCTAAACATAAGATGCTCCAGTTCACATTTGTTAGTCCCAATTCGATTTTGATATACAAAGGGCAGTAATCATAAGTACATTAGTAAAATGCTAAGACTAAAAACTTCCTATTGAATCTATTAATTTTTCCTGGATTTAGGTAAGAATTAATTGTGGGGAACACAGCAGTTTCTGGTTTATATAAGGATGAGGACAAAGGCTGCCTGAAACTTCTTCAAAAAAAGGCATCACCCTGAAATATCCACAGCTGAACATGCACATGGAAAGCAGAAATCTAGTTCCAAGACCATGGTCTGAAGCTGGCTGAGCAGGGTTACTAACCAGGTTCTGCAAGCTCCATGTGTGACTTGGACACCAGGCCACACTGATCTATGTGTATTTTCACTTTCTGTCTTGTTTCTGCCGTGCCCATTTTTTAAAAAAATAGGAATCCTAATCAATTGTCTTTTGAAGTCAAGAACAAACTCTGCTAGAGTTAAAATAATATTATCATCTGCTGTATTCCTTCAGCACCTTGATCATCACTTTTGAGAAGGACAGAGAAGTAGATAAAATACAGTTGTTGCACAGTTCCTGCTGAAAGGGCTGCAAGGGCATGACAGGTAGAGTAGGTAACAATCCCAGCAGAATGTAATCATTCATATATATTATTCTGTGATACTTTAAATGTCAAAACTCGTAATTTGTTAAAATAGGGCGATGTTTTCCTAATTATGCAGCTCTGTTAAGATACATAGCATTGTAAGAAATCAGAACAGGTACATCTATAGGCACAGACACTAAAAAAGGTCCTGAGAATCCTTAAGACAAGCGTGGGCTGAACAGCTGACAAGAAGCCTGAAACTCTGAAAATACTAATTGTCTCTTATCGATTGGTTTCTCTTGTCTTCAGAGAAGCAGGGCTTTTACCATTCTTCGTAAATAAACAGGATCAAAGAAACGTTTGATAGGAAATTATTTTCTCTTTACCCAAAGTGCACAATTAGATTTCACATTCCAATTAATTGCTAGAAGAGACTGACTGTGAAATAAGAAAGCTTGGACCTCGAAGTGATGTCCACCTGCGGTTTCTAAACTCGATTCTATTAGAGGAGCATGTACAGTGTGCTAAGCAAACACAAACACGCAGTCCTCGTTTGGCACCACACCAATTTACATCAATGGAAGTGTTGCCGAGTAAGGACAACTGTTAGTATAGCAAAAAAAAAGTATAACGTGTCAATCTCCTTGTACTCTACATTTCACTTTGAAAACTTTTGCCTACTAGGGCCTGTCTCCACTGTGATACCTCAAAAAATGGTTGGTGTTGCACTGGCAATTCTGTATAAATATCAAGTTCTAAGAAATACTTTATTACTTTGAATGTGACTGAAAAAGAGAGGTTTCTAAATTTTCAGTTATTTATGTTATGTTTTCTGGAATTTTTCATATTTAGTATAAACTGAATGTACTTTTTACAAAAATCCTTGTGTTCCCTTGGCAATAGCTTGCTGCTTCCCGTTCCATTTCAGCTGCACTTACAATTTTCTGCTCCAATTCTGATACTCCAGCATGTACTCTCTTGCTGCCAGAAACAGAATTGAATCCTACCAGCTGCCTGTAAGGGGTTAGGCTAATGATTTCTCCAAATAGTACCATCATCTAATTTAGCAACAAAACACCATCTATACTTCAGCAATGGAAGTATTTTGTTAGTAACGTCTTTGTTGAGCTTATGTTGAATTGTTAACTGAGAAACTATAAGCCATGTTTTAAAAATAACACATATTGAAACGAAGTATTTTTTAGAGCCCTGTTAATAGGGAGTTTTAAGTAATGCTATGACCACAAGTCTAGAGCTGTCCATTTTTTTTAAGAACAGATTCAGGTTCATTTAACAATGTCACATGGGTACAACTCCCTAACAAGTGTCAACAGTTAGAAGGTCTGGGGGCTATGAAAGTCACGCTGTCCTTGGATATCCCCAGATTCTTTCCTTTAAGGAGGTGAAAAAAAAAAAGAGGCGGAAAACAGAGCAGTTGGGATAACTGATATCCAGTGAAACATATTCTTAGATGGTGCAAACACTCAGGCATTAGAGCAATCTAAACAGAACCCATGTGCATTAGCATCTGTGTAATTTTTTCCTACTTTCTCATTAACATCACAAAATGCAGACCAGTGGGATTTTGATAGGCAGCCAGCTCATGCATGTTGCAATTACCCTTCCTCTCCTACGGTTCCTTTACTTTCCTCACATATCTATGCGAATTAATAGAGTATCTGTAAGTATGTTTAAACCAATAACACCTATAAACTGTATATTTAAAAATACTACACAGATAATTCAAACTTTTCAAGGAATGTGGTATTTACTGCATAACTAAGCTAGCAAATGCAAATTTGTAAAGCAAATAGCTTCTAATCTAAGTATTCATTTGCTGATGAATTAAAATCACCAAGTTATTCAGAACAAATCAAAATGAAAAAGCTGACATATCTTTTATTGTAGAGGCCACAGCTATAATAGGAATGTCATTGTTTCCCTTTCTGCTGGTCTCACACATTCTTTTTAATCTTGATTATTTGTCACCCTGTTAGGGGACTTCTCATGGTAATTAAATCCTTTTGTCCATGATGTAATCGGAGCCTTTTGCTGCATTTTCCCTTCCTACATAAGTTACAATTGTGGTTATAAACACTGTGGAGGTTTCTTCTGAATCACACAATTGCAGATTGTTCGAAGGAGACACATGTTCCTGGCTGTTGCTAGGTGGCAAATGCTCTTAAAGATTTTGCAGGCTAGAGGTTTATTCAAACCTTTAATCCTCCATATTTCTTTTATAACCCAAAGGAACTGTAAAAAAAAAACCAAAACCACAAAAACAAACACTCAGTGCTAGGATGACAGAAGATTTTAAAGAGATTAAATATTTGGTGTCTAAGCTTTAATCCAGTCCTAAACTGCAGGTCAGTTTAAGACTTTTGTGAGGGCTGATTACGGTGCACGTGCATACCGGGAAGCTGCTCGTAACTTCTTCTAAAACTAGTCTGCTAGCTCCTATTAAGAACAGGGTCCTAGATATAATGACTAAGCCTTAGCCACAGTCCTATGAAAAACATATATGCATGAAAGAAGAACTTCACAGAGGGCAAGAAGAAAAACGCACATTATTGCTAAGCATCTAGGAACTGATCATTTGGGAGTTGATTTTTCCTGATATGGTAGAGCAGCACTGGGATTTTTGAAAAGCATATTAACACATTGATAAATCATGTAGTGTTATTGTGAAAAAGGTTCTGGACTCTGCCATTCCTACGGTATGATTTTGTAAAACTGCATCTTATTTCCTTCTAACAGTTCAAGATGAAACTGTGTTTTTCAGATGTCCCTTTTGAAATAAAGCCAAATTCACAGCTGAAGCTAAGCTGATGAGACTTTTTACCTCCAAAAGCTGCCAGACCAACATCAGTAAGTGTTAGATGCAAGTCCATATACCAGTAATATTTATTAAAGGGCAACACAAGGACACTCTAAATAAGGGAAAAAACACCAAGCGTTATTCCAGAGCACCTCCACCTTCTCCTTAGTACCTCATAGGTGTGTAGAAGTCACAAGTCCTTGGCTGTAACAGAGACAAAACTTTGTGAAGGTTGTTCCTGTAGCTGGAGAACACCAAAATCTCTGACTAGCACAGTACTTGCTTCCTCTTACACATCTCCTTCGCAGCCTGACCCTTATTCTCCCATCACTTGCTGGGCTCTCCTTCAGCCTGCCTTTGACTCATTTATTTCTACTCCTCACATTTGGTCCCTATACAAAGTTCTCAAAAAATAGCCTTGCTCAATGTATGTGGAGGTTTTGGAAATTGTACTTGTTAGTCTACCAGTAAATTATTCAAAACATGTAAAAAATTTTTTCAGGAACTTATTCTTGAGCTCAATTTAGGAAATCAGCTACAAAAGGCATTTCTCTGACTGTTCCATTCCATTTACATACATGTTAAATTTCACCTTCATGAGCCAGCCAGGATCTTCTCAGCAAAACAACAGTAAGAATTACTCAGTTTTGACAAACGCCTTTTTTGCCCTATCCTCACTCTTTTTTTAGACAAAGCTATTTCTTCTGAAAAATAAAAGAACAAATCATTCTGAGACAAACAACTATAAGAGAACCACACCAAAGTTTTAAAGTTCATTCATATACAACAAAAACATGAGTTTTCCAATGGGAATTCTTGTGCAACTCTCGCTGTATCCATCGGTATAGATCTTTCCTTGCCCTTAAAGTCTCATATTGTCATTAAAAAACATTACAGGATTGAAAACTGTTCCTTTGCTCTCCCCTATCTCAGGCAAGCATTTGCTACAACTGCTGGTGGGTTGGGAAAGAAATGACAGTGAAAAGGTAGGATACAATCTTTGGACCCTGATTTTAACAATCTTTCTTTAATTTTAATCAGTTGATTAAACCTTCCGTGCTTTTGCATTCAACATGTCACAGAAAATATATGCTTTATACTTAGATGTATTCTAAAAAATAAGCTACTCACTGCAGAAGTCTTTGATGGTGCTAGGATTTGTGAAGCATCCCGGGTCCTCACATTTCTTGGAGAACTAGTACGGGTAACTGTATTCTTATGTGCTCTGTAAAAGAGGCAATCAAGACATGATGGGTTATCAGATCATCCAAACAAGGTTCCTTATTTCCTTTGTGATAGCCGTAGGGAACAAAAGTGTATTGGAGGGGTATCACCTTTGGCAGCACAGTCAAACAGCTGTTACATGCTGAAGATTTTGACAGCCAGCGCTTTGTAAACTCAAAGGGTGCCACTGCTTAAAATCACCCTCTGGCTGTATAGGCACACAGGCATTCCAAATAAACATTCAGAATAAAAACAAGCACTAGCTGTAGTCCTTCAAATAGGCCTATATATTAATTTTACATCCCCGTCTTTTCCATAGTTCCTGTAATAACTGTTGCAATCCCAACGTGAAACTAGTAATCCACAAAATGACAAAAATATATTCAGAGTATAGGTCACATAAAATGCTCTCCACATAAAAAAAAAGTAATGCTACCTTTGTAAAGTGAAGTATTTTACTACAGGGTACAAAGGAAACATAAAAGACTGTTTGTTTTATAAAGAAGTGCAATATACTTTGGAGTTAATAACCACTAATAATCAGGATTAGGTATTTCAAGCAATGCTTGCCTCCCATCTTTTGACATTTCTCAAAAGCCTAAAATTTTCAGTCACCTTTAAAATTACTGATTTCACAAGTTGTCTGCAAAACATCCCCATTGAAACGAAAAGAAATATGGCTTTGTCAAGTTTCAGAGGAAACTTGAGGTAATCAAGGGAAAAGTTTAATCTTAGAGTGGATTTCTAATTTTCATCTGGAGTGATGATTGATGAGCTTTCCCCTCCCACACTGCTCTAACTTTATTCTCACCTAGAGGAAAGAGAAAGGGAGCAATCTCACATTTAGCCCACTCAGCTCTGCTTTCCAGACTGCATCTGGGAAATAAGGAAGCA
The DNA here is from genome assembly GCF_032191515.1 of Phaenicophaeus curvirostris. Lineage (NCBI taxonomy): Eukaryota > Metazoa > Chordata > Aves > Cuculiformes > Cuculidae > Phaenicophaeus > Phaenicophaeus curvirostris. The sequence goes on along the minus strand of NC_091394.1, from coordinate 7,984,336 downwards.
AAGGAGGCACTGCTTCCTCTCAGCCCTGGATGTTTAGGATGCTCTCTATGGGAGGATAAAGAGCAATTACCTGCTCTTGGAATTCATTCTCAAAGGGTTATTAATTTAGGCAATTCCTATATCTTATCTGATTCCTTATAAGCGTGCACAGAAACGTGCTGAGTATCAACACTTACTGAAAAGCCCTCTGATCCCGTCATAGAATTACAGAATCATAGAATCACCAGGTTGGAAAAGACCCATCAGATCATCAAGTCCAATCATTCCTATCAAATAGAGAAGCTCATCCACTAATGCAAATTGGGGATGGCTTTTACCTGTATTTTCTCATTCTTTCTGCAGTTTATGTTTCCTAGACCAAACACTTATTGTGGCCAGTAATTGTCAAGCTCCTTTTCACGGTGCACAAGTTCAAACCTGTCTTGACTTACTAAATGGCATCTGCTTTGCTGCATGTGCCTCAACAGAGCCTACAGGATTATAACAACCTGTTTACTCAGGGTTAGACACAAAGTTTCTCTCAGTGGAAAAGGTTTCTGTCCTCACCACTGACCTTATGCCAGCCAAAATGATCAGATCAGAAAAAAACAAAACATTGTTTAAGCTGTTTTAAGTTTTACCCTCTCATTTTGCTTTAAACAGATGAGGGATAACATGTCTTAGCTGGAAAGTAAGAGCAGGTGCTTGTCCATCAAACTGAGGCTGACTGAGAGCTCTTCAGACAAGCTATGGTGTGGGTAGAATAAGATGCACTCACTCATTAGTGTATTTCATATCGTTCCCATCAAAGCCGAGATGCCAATGCCCAAGGTCAGAGACCTAACTAGGTATAAAGGCTGGAAACAGCTCTCCTTCTCAGGAGCACTGTCACTGTCAGGGTGTGGACATTAGTTCAGAGAAAAGTCTGAGTGTTTTCCTGCAGCACTGTGCTGGATAATAACATTTTCTCCTCGAGACCTCATTGCTCTCTACAACTACCTGAAAGGAGGTTGTGGAGAGGAGGGAGCTGGCCTCTTCTCACAAGTGACAGGGGACAGGACGAGAAGGAATGGCCTCAAGCTCCACCAGGGGAGGTTCAGGGTGGACATCAGGAAAAAATTTTTCACAGAAAGGGTCATTGGGTACTGGCAGAGGCTGCCCAGGGAGGGGGTTAAGTCACCTTCCCTGGAGGTGTTTAAGGGACGGGTGGATGAGGCGCTGAGGGACATGGTTTAGTGATTGATAGGAATGGTTGGACTTGATGATCCGGTGGGTCTCTTCCAACCTGGTTATTCTATGATTCTATGATTCTAAAGGTGTTTCAGATAGGAAGGCAAAAAGTGGAGAGCTAAATGAGGGAAAACACCTTCTACGTGGGAACCTGTCACCAGTCACAGAATCCAAGCTTGTGGGAGATGATAGGCAGAAAAGCAGGTGTCATATTCTCGAGTGAAGTCTGGAAACAATTTGAAGAGGAACAGATTGAGCTGTCCATAATGCTCTGAGGATATGAGACACTTCCTTCCCCTTAATCACTGACAAAGTTATGAAGTTAGAAATATAGTCCATGAGGCATTACTCTTGTCCTCTATACCTACACTTCAAATGCCATTTAGATGCACAATACAGCATGGCCTCAAGCTCTGCCAGGAGAGGTTTAGGCTGAACATTAGGAAAAAATTTTTCACAGAAAGGGTCATTGGGCACTGGCAGAGGCTGCCCAGGGAAGTGGTTGATTCACTTTCGCTGGAGGGGTTTAAGGGATGGGAGGACGAGGTGCTGAGGGACATGATTTAGTGATTGATAGGAATGGTTGGACTCGATGATCCGGTGGGTATCTTCCAACCTGGTGATTCTATGAACATTGGTAGTGGTCTAGAAATTGCTGTGCCCAGTGGTTCTCACATCCTACAGGTATGAGGGACGTTCTTTGTGGAGTGATGAGCTAGTTCATTGCTGACTCCTTCATGACAGCTGAAAATGATAGCAAGCAAAATATTCTAGTGCTGTGCATGGCACATTTAGAGCGATTCCTCAGAAGTATGTGTTAACATGCCAAAGGCGTGGCTGCAGTCTATCACATTGGCTCATTCAAATTGCCTTAACATAATTTAAAAGCACAATTAAGCTCTGGGCTATCATGTTTGAAGATCCCCTCAAGGTGTCTTCAAAGATGTTAGCCTGCAGCATGCTAGAGCTTCTCAGCTGTGTTAAATTACAAACCACCACGTGTTCTGCTTGCCCAGCACAGGACCCAGAAGCAGAGCATGTGTTTTCCATGTTTAAACTAGAAGCGCTTGATGAGAAGAAGTGGGAGAACTAAAGTAGACAGTGTTGTCACTAGCACTACCCACTAATGCTGCTTCTCTAGTGAAAACAAAATGAAAGGAGGAAAAGAGAGCGGTAGATTGGGAGCAGGACTTCTGCCTGCAGAAAGGCATCACAAAGTTCCATACATTTATTTGTCCAATCTGTGTAGAAAACTATTTTTAAACTGCTATTTTAGCCACCACCTTTTATACTAAACTTTTCTCTTTGTCAATGTGAAGCTAAAATCCTTAAAAATCAACATCAAACTCTGCTACTAACTCTGCTTTGAGACACAGACTTGGCTCACCACAAGTTATAAGCCACACGTGCATCCAAGTACCCAAGTACTTCTAGCTAATTTCCGATGTAAATTGTAGATTCATATCTGTAGACGGTGATGATGTAGATGATTTATATTATGGTAATATTCAGAAAACAGTTAATGAGTGGGAATGAACAGTTCTGAAGAAGGAAACTTAAAATACAAGGGGACAAGGGAAAGAGGTCAAAGAAACGCACTTCTCTCTCTCTCTGGTATTACTGATGCTTTTTCTGCTGTAGGGTTCAGCTCGTATGATCCAGAAGTCTCCTGTCCTGGGGAGGCTGCAACCACACCTAACCTAGGTACTCTACCAAAATGTTAAAGAAAATTGTTTCCAAAGGCTTAGAATCTGGGTATTGAGAAGTAAAGGAAAAAACAAATGACCTGCAACAGAATGAAAGATGCTGTAAGAAAATGAAACTTTTAGGAGGAAGAAACCAAGAAACTTAAATGTGTTCTAAACCACTTTGATCAAGTATGGCTAGTGATTATTTCAAAACTGCACTATCATTTAGACATTTTTTATACTGTGATAAATTTAAGCCTTCAGTTCTCTCCTGTAAGGCTTGATGTTATATAAGATGTCATTTTAGAAAATACTAGACCATGCTGGAAAGCAATTTCCTGAAGAGCTACGAACAGGGTCATATTGTTATCTAGGGTTATACTTGCAGTCCTAGCAATTTTCTTTTTCTAATAAATACTGATAAATCTATAGGACTCCAAAGGATAACAAATGCTGTCTAGGTTACAGAGTTGTGCAAAACATGGTATGTGCAAAAGAGGTCAAAAATCTTTCTGAAGACAGAAAATGGCACAAAGTCCTTGATCTAATTAACGTAAAAAAAAAAAAAAAAGACAAAGACATTTACAGAGTTGTGTGGTCTGAGAGCGAAGCAGTCGAACAAGGATTATGAAGAGTGGCTGAGGGAGCTGGGGGTGTTTAGCCTGGAGAAGAGGAGGCTGAGGGGAGACCTCATTGCTCTCTACAACTACCTGAAAGGAGGTTGTGGAGAGGAGGGAGCTGGCCTCTTCTCCCAAGTGACAGGGGACAGGACGAGAGGGAATGGCCTCAAGCTCCGCCAGGGGAGGTTCAGGCTGGACATCAGGAAAAAATATTTCACGGAAAGGATCATTTGGCACTGGCAGAGGCTGCCCAGGGAGGGGGTTGATTCACCTTCCCTGGAGGGGTTTAAGGGATGGGAGGACGAGGTGCTGAGGGACACGGTTTAGTGTTTGATAGGAATGGTTGGACTCGATGATCCAGTGGGTCTCTTCCAACCTGGTGATTCTATGATCCTATGATCAGTTCTGACTGGGAAACTAAGTTGCCTAGGTTAGAGCAGGTTAGTATTAGGTATTGATACTTCTCAAAGTTGTGGAGAGGAGGGTTTTGGGGACCGCCCAGAGCCTGGGGGGGCACCAGAGCCCCTCGGCACCGCCTGGTCCCACGTCCCCACCCGGGCTGGGACCCTCCAGCCGCCTGCCAGGGTCGAGGGTCGCAAAGAAACTCAGCGGGGAGAGGGGAACAGTCCCGGTTTCCCTCCTTCGCCAGCTTTCAGGGAAAGCGCGGGGAGGTTGCGCGCTCCAGGGAGGGGAGAGAAAGGGGCTCAAGGCTTTAGGGGATGCGCGGAGAGGGGGCGCAAGACTCTAGGGAGGCTGCGCGCTCCCAGAAGGGAAGGGGGCACGGGGCTGTAGGGGAGGCTGCGCGCTCCGGGGAGGCGCGGGAAGGGGCCGCACGGGCTCGGCCGCCGAGAGCTCCCGGGTCGAAGAGGGAGAAAACGGGCGCTGCTCCTTTAAATCCCGTCCCAAGGGGCGTGGAAGGGGCCGCGAAAGGAGAGGAGGGGACGGGGACGGGGACGAGGCGGGTGTCGGGGGTGTGAGGGGAGCCTGAGCGCGCGCGCGCGCGGCGTCTCCCGCCGCCCCGGGCGGGCGGAGCGGGATCCGGGCCGGGGGGAGCAAAGGGGGGAGGGAGGGAGGGAGGGAGGGAGGGAGTCGGTGTCCCGTTCGGCTCCCGGCCATGGCCACGTCCCCGTGCAGCAGCAGCGGCGTCTCCTCGTCGTCCTCGTCCGGGCTGGGCGCGGATGCGGGGCTGGAGATCCGCACGCGCTCCGTGGAGCAGACGCTGGTGCCCTTGGTGTCGCAGGTAGAAATCACTCGGGATCCCCCGCGTCCCCCTTCTCCCCCTTCTCTTCTCCCCCCGCCGGCCCTTCCCGCTCTCCCCGTCCCCTTCGGGACGGGGCTCGGCCACCGACGAAGTTTGCGCGCTTGGATCTTGGGGCTCTTAACCCCAACACATCCCCCCCCCCCCAATCCCTTCTCTCCATCCCTCCCCGTCCCTCGGTTTGGGGGTCCCCACACGGGGATGGGGGACGCTGCGCTCGGGTCATTGTCTCCGCACCTCCCTCCCTCCCTCCCTCCCTCTCTCCCTCCCTCCCTCCCTCCCTCTCCAGCCGTTCTCCCTCCCTCTCCTCCCGGTCCTGGAGCGCTGGGGTGCCGGTGGGGGATGCTGCGCTCGGATCGCCCCCCGCTACCCCCTCTCCCATCCCTCCATCCCCTCGGCGGGGACAATGTCTTCTCCCATAAGTCTCCCTCCTTCCCTCCCTCCCTCTCTCCCTCCCGTCCCGGCCATGGGGTGATGCTGCGCTCCTCATCCTCCCTCTCTCCGGCCCCTCGGGCTTCTCTCAGCCGTTCTCCCTCCTTCCTTCGCCTCCCGGAGACGCTGACGGTGAGGAAGGAGATGCGGGGGGATGCAGTTCTCACCCCCCCCCCTCCCCATTCCTTCCCTCCCTCCCGAGACTCCCCGCAAGGTCGCTGCGCGGTTGCGTAACGCCCCGCGGTGCCCGCGGCCATCGAGCTCCGGGATGCGACCGGGGGAACTATTAACCCCGGCCCCTCGCCGGGTGTTTTTTTTTTTTCTCGGCGTGGGAGCGTTCTCTCCTCTCTTAACTCGGGGCTGGAGGGAGCGATGGGCGCCCCGGGGGCTGGGGCGGCGCTTTGTGTTTGCGCGGTGGCGTTGGTTGGAGCTCCCGAGGCACCCGAGGGCTCTGCTGGGGTTTTAAAATCTTAAAAAGCAGGCGAAGCTGTGCCAAAGTGATCGTATAACCTGTCCCACACCATCCTGCGTGAGCTTAAAAAAAAAACACAAAAAAAACCAACAAAAAACCTCAACCCCCCTGTTTTTTTAAAGTGATCTTCTAAGTAATGATATACCAGCCGCTTCAGGTTTTGTGGTTGGTTTTTGGTTTTTACATCTTTATTTAAAAAACGGGAGTTAGGTATACCCTCAGAATTCTTTTCTTTCTTGAAAAATAACAACGCTGTTTACTGTATTTGTACCGTACTGTATTATTTATACTTTGAGCACTGATTAGGGGTATAAACTGGAGAGGAGCAGATTTAAACTAGACATAAGGAGGAGTTTCTTCACTATGAGAGTAACGAGGCGCTGGCACAGGTTGCCCAGGGAAGCTGCCCCATCCCTGGGGGTGTTTAAAGCCAGCTTGGATGGGGCTCTGAGCAGCCTGATCCAGTGAGAGGTGTCCCTGCCCATGGCAAGTGGGTTGGAACTGGATGATCTTCAAGGTCTCTTCAACCCAAACCACTCTATGATTCTATTATTAAAGTTAGCAAGTATAAAAACCTATCTGCACGCGATCTTTAAACAGTGTGTAAGAGCTATGCAAAAATAACTAGCATTGGTGAGGTCAAGTTAGGTATGTATCATCACAGGCCATCTGGAAACAAACTGTCCTAAGTCATAAGGCTTGTTTTGCATTTGTACAGCTGGGGTGCAGGAAGGGTTTGTGGTGGTTAATTGTGGTTCTGTACTTATCATGGTAATTTGGCTTTCTCTGTTTGAAGAAAACTCAGTCAGTTCAAAGCAGCCCGTCGCAGGGATTCAACCACTTGTTCCTAGGCAAAGTAATATTAAAGATAAAACTTGATGGATTTCCTAATTCTGAAACAATTAAGAGTTAAAATATGGAGATAACTTTTAGGAAGCTTAAGAACAAGGAGAAACTCCTTCAGTTGCAGAGGTTGAATTTAATTGTGTATGTTAAATTCTTACTTGTAGCGGAGTTCTGTGAAGACGTGCATGTTCTTACTCTGGAACACCCTTGAAGAACGGTGGTCTTATTACTCTATGGGTTCACTGCACATGTAATATGTCATGTATGGTTTTTCACCGACCACAAAACCTATGATTGCATCTTCCAGAAGTGCCAAGCATCTTCCGCATCCCCTATACACAGTGTAAGGTTTCGGAGCATTTGTCCGTTCTCGGAGCTTACCGCTTTCCTGGTAAAGCATTCCAGAGTTCAGATGAGCTTGTTCCCTTGGAGTGTGAGTATTGAGCTCCCTTTCAGATTCAGACTGAGGTTACTGGTGGCATCAGCAGTAGTTCTGTACACCTGCCTGATAAAATGCCCCACTTACTGTGCCAGTTTATCAGCTCTGTCTGTTCTGTTTCATCTACATTGTTCAGTAGACGTCTCACTGGTTGGCTTTGTTTGGGTATTTAGGCAGAAAGAGTGTTCACAGAGTACTTAATCTCAGGATTTGTTTTTATGTTCTGCATAAGCTGTGTATCAGCAGTAATGCTTAGGACTTTGTTTTTCTGCTTGTATGAAATGCACTTGCAAAGGGATTTGTTCTTGCTGCGAAGTTAACTTCACAGTTTACTCTTTTGTTAAAAGCTGAAAAGCGATATGTGATACTTGTATACTACTGAAAAAACCAGAATGTTGCTGCTGCTTTTCACTACTTATTTTAAGCAAAAAGGAAACAAAAGGTGCCCTGTCTGACAAACTTGTTTTCAGTCTCTCTTGTGGAGCTAAATCTATTTTGTTTAAGAAAAAAAAAAACAGACCGAATTGATTCTTATTTAAATTCATGTACTGTGTAAGTATGTCATCCTAATTGATGTGTAATACTGTAAATGTGTGTTTGACTGCTTGCTCTTACTTGGCAAACATGAATGTTGTTTTTGTTTGGGTTTCTTTAATTGCACTTAGCAGTCTGATTTTTCTTATAGACCATATAGTACTAGAGTATATTTGCTACTAGCAGTGCTATAAGATACCTGTTTTCCCAGCAGGAGAAATTACCCTCAGAGTCATTACTGGATGTGTTAAATAAATTTGCTTCTAAAAATTAGAGAGTTGAACTAGGTCTTGAACTAGGTCTTTATTTTCTCTGCATCTGTTTGGACCCTTATGTAGCCCTTTTATAATAGTGCCACGAATGACAAAAGAAGATGGTGCATTTAAGCTGCAGTATTAAACGTATTTGCTAATGCCTCTTTTCTGATATCTACATGTCCATACAGTAAAGAGAATCATTCTACAGTATTGTGCAAAGCATGTGGCATGCGGTTCAGAAAATAAGCCTTTTGGTGTCAAGCACTACAGTTTTCTTTAGAACAAGTAGAATTCTCTTTTCACAGATAGGAGTCTTTACTTCAGTGCTCCACATGTAAATAGTAGAACATTCTTTAAAAACTAGGCATCTCCTTCACTTCTGCTTCCCATTTCCAGGCTAATTATGTTGGGTTTTATTTTTTTATGGAAAGTTTTAGGCAGCACAAGTCAGGAAGGGTGTTGAAAGTGGTCGATGCTGACTCATTTAATAATAAGTCATTTAAACAGTTAAGGAAAGGCAAAGATGAGGGGCAAAGCACTTTCCAGGATGTGGCTCCACCAGCTACTTCCTCAGCTGCTGTTATGTACCTGTTTGCTAGCCTGGCAGCAGCTGGGTATCTTCACAGCTCTATGAGTCTGTCTGTGTGCATCTGTTTTAAGGAAGCATTCAGAGAAACTGTGGAATAGGTTTGTGTCAACCTTTACAGTCAGGTACTTGGGAAAAGTTCACTGAGGGGGAACACTGAGCTCTGTCTGCATATGGTCCTAGAAGAACAAAGTCAGTTTTCATAGTTGAAGGTGACCTCCACCAGCCTGAGCGTAGACTTGTGGGATTACAACTCACTGCTCAATCTTTGGAAAGCCCATTTTGTTATAGACATTTTGGAGAACGATTGTGTGCCTGCATGTTACTGAACCTTTTTTTTTCCAACTTATTTGTTACAGGAGATGCTGTCAGAGGTTTTGGAAGTCGGTGGACTTAGATAGTTAAAATGAAAGCTTAAGTAAATACAAAGAGCCCGTGATGTTGATATTTCTGAATTTTGTTATTGTCAGTCTTAGGTTCTAAATAAGTTAACAGTGGTACATGCCTTGGGGTGGACAAAATAAATCTGCTCTTCACTATGGTATTGTTTCCTTGCTTTCTTTGAAGATATCTAAAATAATTCCTATTTCAGTAAACGTTACGTAGTTATGTAACGTTACATAACATTCTGCCAGTGTTCTGGGTTTTTTCAGGAGTTTCTAGAGTTACACGTTAAAGAGTCCAAAGAAGAACCAACAGATGATGTTTTCAATTTATTGGAAAAGCTCATGGGTGTAGCAATCAAGTCAAAGTATGACTTCAGAATAGCCGTAGTGGATCAAGCTAGAGGTCTGTATATCATCAGTGATCTTTCCTTTATATTTTTTTCATCAATTACCAGTAGTGTTCCTCAGGGACTGATACAGGTGCCAGTATTGTTTAGCATCTCTATTAACGATCTGAATGTTGGGATGATGGGCCAGCGTGTTCAACAGACATGTGAACTTACCTAGAGCAAGCTGGGGAGCAGTTTTGGAGATGCTCAGAACTAATTGGATAAGGCCCTAATCAGCGCACTCTATCTGGACCTAGTTTGAGCAGGGAGCGAGACTAAACCCTGGAAGAGTCCCTTTTGTCATAAAGAAGTCGTATTTTCTTCATGGAGGCATGTATTGTAATTAAAAGACCTTGCTGCTGAGGAGTAATGGTCATCCAGGACCTACTTTTCATATAGGAAGCTAGGGTGGTGCTTTTCCATTTGTACCACTATAATCCGCAGTGATTTCTTTTGCCTGACATTTTGTTGCCTGATCAGTGTTGCAAAATGCTTCTGCAGTTCTGTAGTCAGACCTTATCTTCACTGTAACTTGGGATCACCAGCAAATTTTCATTGTTTTATTACCTTCTTATCTCTCCCCTTTCTTGATGGTTGTGTAGAATAATGCATGTCCCAGTGCAGGTTTCTGTGAAACTTCATTGCTCATCTCCCACTATTAAAGTAAGCAATCATTTACTTCCTGCCTTCCTTCATCTTCCTTCTGTCTCTTAATTAGTTAAATATTCTTCCGAAGGGCCTTCATTCATTTTTTTTTCCAGAGACTTGCTTGGTGTCCTTTGAAACCTTAGGTATGGACTTTGTTTCCTAGTGTTCTTCCAGCAGAGTGCCTCTTTATCCATGTAATTGGTGATGTCTACAGAAAAATGTGGGGTTTTTTGTGAGGCAGAATTTTTTTAACAAACACTACGTTGAGTCTTTGCTGGTACATCATATTTATTTGGGTGTCGTACAAGTATCAGGCATTCTCCATACCTCAATTGTGAATCTAGTTTTAAGCAAGAGGTTGCATGAGAAAGTTGATATAACCTGTTGCGTGTTTGAGACACTCAATGTTACTGTATAACAGCTACTGTTGGGAAGTTGTTCTGGTTCATTTTATCTAGTATTTTTGTAACCTTTTCTGCAGTCACTTTGATTCCATGCAGATGCCCTGAGTACATCACATAAATATATTCTGGAGTAGGAATAACTTCATTTTCTTTTTTAGTTGAGCACAAGCAGTAGTACCTGCAGTGCTCTGTTTCAGTTTTCTGTCAAAGGGATGGGGCAAAGCCGTGTTCAGGAAGTACCTGAGAATACCTTTAGCTCCTGAAGAAGTGCACTGTAATAGCTGTAGTTGGTAAGTTACTGTATACTTAGTGGAACTGATGTTATTCTTCATGGAACTGAACAGACATGTTTTATGAAAGAGAGAGATTTAAGAGAAGTGTAAAACTGTAGACATGGAGTACAACAGGCTAATGTTCTGTGTCACTGATGTTTGAATTTTGTCTGTAGGCTAGGAGTGTCTTTGGGGAAATTGTTTTGTGGCCTTAGCAACTTGGAAGTCCTCAGGTTATTGGAAACTGTAATACTAGGTTGCTTATGTTGTACCTGGTAGCAGCAGAACTCTGAACAGCAAGTTGCTTTCAGTTCTTCAGTGTATTTGTAGATGTGGACCTTCAGTATGCCTCTTTACTGGAGGATATTTCCTCTGGATGTAGCAAAGCAGCTTCATGAAACTTGTTTTTGTGGAGGATGTAGGCATGTGTGGTGCCAAGACTGGCTGAAACCTATGTAAGAGGTTTATATATGATGTGACATACCCATGATACCCTTCAAAGACTGTTCATTTCTTGTAAACTTAATAGTAACTAGTAATCTTGGGAATTATTCAGTCATGGATTTGTTTTAATATTTCATTCTTTCTTTTTAAATAGATTTAAAGCAGAGTTCCTTATATTAAGAGTATTGCTAGATTTCTGACTAGATGTCACTAGCTTTTTATTAGAATCGTAGAATGGTTCGGGTCAGGAAGGACCTCAAAAATCATCTAGATCCAAGCCCCCTGCCATGGGCAGCAACATCTTTGACTAGATCAGGTTGCTCAAAGCCTCATCCAGCCTGGCCTTGGATACCCGCAGGTGTAGGACTTCCATGACTTCTTTGGGCAACCCATTCCATTGCCTCACCGCCCTCGTAGTACAGAGTTACAGAATAGTTGGAAGGGACCTTAGAGATCATCTAGTCTAACCCCCAGTAAAAAAACTCTTCCTAGTATCTAATCTAGATCTAGCCTCTTTCAGATTAAAACCATTACCCCTTGTCCTGCCGTTACACTCCCTGAAAAAATGTCCCTCTCCATCTTTCCTGTAGGGCCTCTTTAAATACTGGAAGGCTGCTGTAACGTTTCCCTGAAGCCTTCTATTCTCTAGGCTAACCTAATCCAACACTCTCAGCCTGTTCTCATATGGATCGTGCTCTAGCCCTCTGATCATCTTTGGCCCTCCTCTGGACTTGTTTTATTAGATCCATGTAGACAGATGCATAGTAGACTTCCATTGTTGGAAGTCTACAAAAACTAAGACGTTTTCATTCACACATTTTCATTATCTGTTTTTATTCCACATTATGCATCTGTTAAGCTGATGTTTGAATGTCTGGAGTCACAGTATTGTATTGCAGTACAGACTCATTACATACCAACATTTGAACTTGTTGCAAATCCAATGTGTTCTCTGTTTCTCCTTTAGAGACTTAATAGGAGTGTCTTGTTTACTGTCTGGACAACATTCATAAAATCAAGGAATATAATCTCATTCCCTTCCTAAACTTTCAATATTCAGTCCAAGCTCTCATCCATTTCAACTTATTTTCATTTCACATGCAGCAGATGCACTGAGAGATTTCTTCCAGCAAGTCCCTTGGCTCCCTTTTTTCATTAGGCATTTTTTTGGTACTTCTAGTTTTTTCCCTTTTCTATCTCTAATGGGCTAAAAGATTCTTGTATGGTTGGCTGTTCTTGCCTAGTATGGTGCCAGAGCTTGCACTTTGCCTGTTATGGCTCTCTGTGGAGCACAAGATAGTTTGGAAAAAGTAGGGTAATCCATATTTGTATTGAACTCCTTGCTTTCTTCAGTGCATGAGGAAAAAAATCTGAGTGCTCCTCTTGAAAAATGCTTCTTGAGTACTAGTCTTTTATCCCTCACTGCTTTAATAATTCTGGTAACTTGCAAGCTTTGAGAAGCCTTTTCTTCCCTTTTCCAGGATTTTCTTCCCTGAATGGATTTGATACTTACTTTAGACTTGAGACTCGGCACTACTGTTGACTAATAAAATTATGAATTGCAGCATAGAGGAGCAAACTTCCTGTTAAACTCTTGGTTGACATCCTGTACTGCAGAGAAACTGTGTCATGGTTGCAGAGTCATACGCATGAACTGTGTATGTCTGGAAGCTTATGTTATGCTGCCTGCGTACAGAGTTGCAGCTCATTAGTTTCTATTAGTCACTAACTTACTGACTCTTCTCCTCCGTAGACGTTGTGGGTTAAATTCTAAGCTTGTATTTTATATTACACATCTTCTGCTCATTACAAATTCTTAATTTTGGAAAACGAAGCTTGCAGCAGCTCAACTGTTAGTCTATTCTGTGCCCCTAAAGCAGCCTGATTCTTTCTCTTTGATTTATGCAGGAAAGTTCGTCTTAGGAGTTTGTCATCTGCTGGTAGATAATGTGACTGTTTGAATCACATTATCAGTTTTATCTCTGGGCTGATGTGGTTGCAGGTTTCCCTTTACTGTTGCGAGTTTTTAATTGACAGCTATTTAATCATTGAAGCTAGGTTATTATGAAACAGTGAAAGGGAAATAGCTAATAATTTACAGTTGTGATTTATAAGGAATGCTGGGGAGCGGAGGAGCACTTCACAGTGTTCTAAATAGGTGAATGAAACTATTTTATTATATCAGAAATTAATGATGTTAACATCATTAATGATATTATACTTTACAAGAAAAATTACACTTCCAACACTTTATCACATGAGCAACATCACTATTATGAAATAGCTGTGATTTCAAGGCTATGGGGGTTTTTTTTTGTGAACCTTTGTATGGTGAAATTGGCTTTAAGTTAAGCTTGGCTCCCACTTTATAATGCTCAGTACCTTAGTCTTTGGTGTGATAAATGAGTCAGAGTAGCGTTTCAGGTAGGTCAAGTAAGATGCTTCTTACTGACATAGCTGAAAATCAATTGCTCTTTTTATATGAAATTGTATCTTTCATATATATGAGATCTGATTAATGGCTTCTCTATAGATTAAACAAATTTTTGTAGTTATGCAGCAAACTGAGTATTAAATCAAAACTGTTTCACAGTGATCCTGCACAAAAAGGAATTAGAGATGCTTTCTTGCTATTTAGCATTGTTAACAGATGGTTTTAGACAGATTAGGTAGGGAAATCCCCAAAGGATGAATTATGAATTAATGATTGCAAACAACTCTGATGATAGTTTAGTAGAACTGCTGTATGGTAATATGAGCATGGGGCTTTCTGCATGGATTTATTTAATATTCTTTAATTCATTGACAAAGCACAGCCCTTGCTAGATAGAGTCTTAAATGATAGTTTGTACTTACTGAGTTGTATTGCATTCCATCAATGGCCTTGTTTAAAACTAGCAGGATAAATGAGTAGTAATACAGACTCCAGTGCCAACTTGTAAGTGGTGATCTACTCTAGAGTTTGAATGGGACAGTGTCTTAGGTTTAGGTATAGAAGGGATGCTTAAATGGTAAGTTGACTCCTAAACACAAGTTATGCAAATAATTTATGAGCAAATCCTAAAGTTCTTTCAGATGCATATGGAAAAATAAAAAAAAAACACCTTTGCAGTTGCTTTTGTCCTAGAGAAACACTTTGTATTGACTTTTTGTGTTAAGCAGAATGAATATAAACACTTAAAACCACACAAATGGTGTATTTTCTAATAAAAATAAAGTAAAATTGTGCTGTAGTAACAATGTTGTCCGTATAGTTTTGGGGTTGATTGGGTTTTTTTTATTTATAGGTGTCAAAATTGTTTAGAAGAGTAATATTGTCCGAAGTTGCAAGTGCTTAACATGTAGGAGTTAGTCCAATGTACAAAATGTTCCCTTTAAATTATCAAAGATTTTGTATTGTATCTCAATGTTACATTTATGTATTCTTAAATTTTCCAGCTGAATGAGTTTTTGTTGTCCTTGAGCTCATTAAGAAAGCAACTGAAAGAAATATACAGACTCTTTAACATAAATAAGATAATGGTTCTAGAATTATATTAAATTTTTGTTTCATTTTACACTCCCCTAGGTGGGTAACGGTTGGATTTGCATCTCTATTAATCCCTAGGGCAAGTATGTGCTTTTCAAGACAAAATACCAGGTGTTGCTCTGAATTGAAGTGGTATGTCAAAATGCTGCCTAAGGAAGCTTTCTCTAAAAAAAAGGCTGGAAGAACCCTCCTATCTGCAACATGCAATGCGAGATGGATTGAATGGCTGGTATTCATGCTCGTGAAACTACCTGTTCGTGAGACTTAATGGGCAACTTTTTCCACATTTTTAGGAGCCGGTCCTGTTTTGAATAGAAAGTGGTATCAGTGTTGCCTCTGTTACATCCTTCACTACAATGTCTGAATTTTTATTTCCAAACCGGTGGTTTTCTTTGAATAAGCAGCTCAGAGCTGGATTGAGCATTATTTGCACAAGCAGCAGAATATTATTAGGTATCCTAACAAATGCAAGTTAGAGAGGAAAGCCACAGTAATAATTTACCATTCAGTCTCTGGTTTTGAGGTTACCTGACCATGTTAGTAAATTGAATTATTTCTGAGACTTGCATCTCTCTGTTATTGAAAACATGCCTGCATCTGTTTTGACCACATCTGAAAGTACGCTTGAAACAATGAACTTCCCTCTGAGTTGGTTTTATTTGCCTAGGGTTGCTCATGCTCAGGATTTCTAGGTGCAGAATGAAAAGGGTAATAGTTTTGTTTATGAAACCTATCCATTGCTCTAAGGTGCAAATTTTGGTCTGTAAACTTCCATACACCTTCTAAAAAAGAGAAGGATGCTGGAATTTGAATTGTTTGAAAATGAAGACCTGCATCATTGTCACTCATTTCTGTAGAAATTCTGAAGATGTGTGTTGTGAGGGGAAGATAGGGTAGTCCTCTGACTTGTAAGGCATGTGATAGTAAGAATAAACAAGTTAGCTTGCTTTGATCAGTGGTCAGACCTCACTGAGCATTGTCCAGAGATCCTTATCCTCCTCTTTCCTGTGTGTGGAAAATAGAAGGGAGGATTGCAGGAGTGCAGGTCAGTTTTAGTATAATGTTCCACTTCATATCTGCAGATCACTGGTGAGCCCTGTTTTTAAGAAGTCTGTGGAAAACCAAAAATTAAAAAGAAGTCTATTTCTCCTCTACAATATTGTTAATTTAGTGACATTATTAATGTAATTGAAACCTCCCTGTAATGTGTAAGAGTCTGTAGGTTGCAATAACTAGTCAGCTGTGTTAATTACTTTTTTGTTTCTCCAGAGTTCCTTTTCACAACAACTTGCCAAAAAAACCTACCCCTAGAAATAATCTCACTGAAAATAAATTTCTGAAGTTTCTAGAGTTTTTCTTACTTTGAAAAAAAACCACGAGTCCCTGCACTCCCAAGAAACCACACTGAAGAAAATAAATTGGTGTCCTCAAAGTATTACATGTATCAGTTGAACAAGTTCATCTGTAGGACATTTTGGATAATCATTTTCTCAATGGTGTGTGGTCTGGACCTTGAAATTTAAAGGACTATTGGTTTTCTAGGAATGCATTCAGCACAAAGAAAGGGTATTCACTTCTTTAGTACAGTCTTGCTGTGAGTTGAATCCTTTCTTTTGATCTCTTAACAATTCCAGGAATGTGTAACTAGTACACTGCAGTGGTACCGATAATCTGAGGTGTGTGTTTGAATTTGAAGTTGTGTACTTCTGTCTTTCCTGGCAAACTTCACAAAGGGATCTGAAGAACATTTTGAAGCCTAGATCTGAAGGAGGTGGAGAGGACTGTTCTCACTCCCTTCCAAATAATATTTTCTACCCGTTGAAGCTATTGTGCTTGTGAGAAGTTCACAATTAAATGCTGAGGTGTTTTAAAATGAAATGTGTGGTTTGCAGTTCAACAAAAAAATTTGGTTACAACTGCAATATAGCTGGTGTTTAATTTGCTTGTGTTATTCTTATGCTTTTTTTCTAGGCACCCGTGTTTGGATGCTATAGGAGAGAAGATACTAGGTTAGGCGTACCAGTGATCTGTTTTAGTAGGGTGGTTTGTGTTGCTTGTCAGCTTCTACTTGTCACTGCAGGTCCTGGACTGTTCCTTCTTCTTTTTCAGAGGTAGCTTATCAGCTTGTTAGACACTACATGTGAAAGATTGCCTGAGGGTCCTCCAAGCATGTTAGCATCTGCCCACATATAAGTGAACCAGCTTACAGGTTGTTGAAGTAGTTTAATTTCTCTTGCTTCCCTGAAGGCTTTTATGAAAGATGTGTACAACAGCAATAAGAAGATGCTTTTAAAAAAGTCTTTAGGTAAAGATACAACTGCAGCAGTCTCAATACCACAAGCGTAACAACGCTTAGCAGTTTTGGACGTGCAGCGTATTCGTACTGCCCTTCTAAGCACCAGTGCGTAGGCAATATGAGGAAAATATATAAATATGGGGCAGGAGGTTCATACCACTTCTTGAAAGCTGATCTTTTACGCGAGTGGTGACTTGGGATCCTGCCCTCAGTCTGGCCAACTTCTGCAAGGCAGGGTTGGTTGCCCCTTTTGATTAATAACGTGTCGAAGAAACCGTTCCATTTCAAATGCCAATAAAACAGGGGCAGTTGTCTCAAATAACATTTTCAGGATAAACAGAATATGGCTTCTTATGGTTAACTAGTGCATTAGTAGTTTATGGAGTAGCATTTCATGTTGGTTAATCTTTTCCAGTCTTTGAAAACTTACAAAGTTAAGTTTCTACAGATATTATTTGTGGGATGCTTCTACAAAATGGAAACTGAGTAGGAAGATAAAACTTTCTAAAAATCCACACATCAGTTAGACTTCAAAAAAGTATTTTAGTGCTTGAAATTGTAGAAGGTGCTTAGTGAGACTTTCACTAATGCCTGCAGTAGCACCTAATCTTAACAGACTCTTGTTTTATAGGACAGGTAAGCAGGTAGTCCTTGTTCACTTCTCAAGATCCCCAAGGCTTGTCTTTTGGGACGAGAAGTCTGTGTGACAGTTCTGCTTGTAGCCCTTATGGACTGGATGTCAAATGCCAGCTGCTGCTTCTGTGTTCTCACATGTGTGGTTTATTCCATAGCAGATGTGGGTGTTGGAACAGTGTGTGCTGCTGTCTGGCTAAATGAGTCCGAAGATCTGTTTGCCATTAAGTAGTACACAAAACCTAATGAGTGACAGTACCTAAAGTGTAATATCAGAGGTTCTCCACCCCCAAACTCAAGATGAACTAATAAAATTATGAGCAGCATGGGAAAGACCTTTTTGAGCAGGCTTTCTACATGTCGTATCAGATGCAATTAAACTTACTTTACAGCATGCTTCTGTTGTAGTCATTTGTAGCTTCTTCCCTAGTATGTAGTGCTATTGCATTTTCTTAGCAAAGGCTTTCCATTCCCAGTATTACATTTTCAGAAAGGAATTTTTTACCATTATGAAATTAATGGAAGGCAGAAAACACACAAAAATGGAAGAGGAGCTGCTACTATAAGGATGCTAATCCTCATTGCATAGAGAAAACATTTTGACTTTTTTTGTAGCAAGAAAATTGATTATTATGAGACAGTAACAAATACTATTCTTGAGTCTAAATCGTCCTATGTACAGTGTGGATACTTACCCTATCTAACCCCCTCCCTGGTTGTCTTCTAACATGACTTCTCAGTTTAAGCCTTGTGTTTGTAGCAGTAGCTGTGAAATAGCTACATTTCCCCTGGCTTTATTTATAGTTGCCTATAAATACTTCCTGAAATCCAGTCTCTTAAGTATCACTTAATTCTGTCATGCAAGACTTAATTACACCGATAATAAATAGACATTAGAATATTTTTAGCTAAGCATGCTGTCATGATGCTTCCTGTGCATGAAGCGTATAATGACTTAAATGTCAGTATCCGAAGGTCCTCAAAAGGCTCTGAAAACAGCTGCTCAAAACCAGCTACAACTGAGCGTGTTTCCTTAAATATGAAGTAGATCTTGGTATGTTTTTGGCTAAGAATGTTAGTTTCAGTAAGGTATTTGGGAAAAGGCTTTTTTTCTGGGGCTGGTCATAACTGATAAAAGATTATAACTGACAATTTCTCGAGGCTGCACTCTTCCGTACACTGTTGGTCTCAAATTTCAGATAAGCATTCCAGGGAAATAGTGTAAGAGCTTGAATGAAACGGAGCATGAGTACTATCAAAAGGACTGTTTCCTTTCTAAGACCTGATCTGTAAATCCTCCAGTAAACAGCATGTAACATAGTACTCTTGTTCAGAGAGACTTGCAGGTAATCTTTTCAGCTGTTAACTTCTGCCCAGACACCACCGATGTTAGGGACCAAGTCGTATGTGATCAGAATGCAACAGGTTAAATATTTGAGAGGTGTTAAGCTTAAAGGAGAGCTTGGATAATGTTCTTGGAGTCACAGGGGTGAAGAAGAGGCTGGAGAAGCCGCCAGCTCCCTCCTTTCTACAACCTCCTTTCAGGTAGTTGTAGAGAGCAATGAGGTCTCCCCTCAGCCCTCAGGATGAGAGGGAATGGCCTCAAGCTCCGCCAGGAGAGGTTTAGGCTGAACATTAGGGAAAAAAATTTCACAGAAAGGGTCATTGGGCACAGGCTGCCCAGGGAGGGAGTTGAGTCACCTTCCCTGGAGGTGTTTAAGGGACGGGTGGACGAGGTGCTGAGGGACATGGTTTAGTGTTTGATAGGAATGGTTGGACTCGATGATCCGGTGGGTCTCTTCCAACCTGGTGATTCTATGATTCTATGATATTGAAAAGCTGCAATGAGTTCCACTAGGAGCCTTCTATTCTCCAGGCTGAACAACCCCAGCTCTCTCGGCCTTTCTTGCAGGAGAGTGCTTCATCCCTCTGATCATCTTTGTGGCCCTCCTCTCCTCTGGACCTGCTCCATGTCTTTCCTGTGCTGAGGGCTCCAGAGATGGATGCCGTACTCCAGGTGGGGTCTCACCGGAGCGGAGTAGAGGGGCAGAATCACCTCCCTCGACCTGCTGGCCACGCTTTCTTTTGATGCAGCCCAGGATACAGTTGGCCTTCTGGGCTGTGAGCATGTGTTGCTGTCTCATGTCCAATTTTTCATGCACCAGTACCCTCAAGTCCTTTTCTGCAGGACTGTTCTTAGCCCATTCAATCTGTTAGTCTGTGTTGAAACTGAGGATTGTCCCAACCCAGGTGCAGGACCTTGTGTTTGGCCTTGCTGAACTTTGAGGTTAAGTTGACACTGGTGCTGGAACTGCCAAAAGAGCTGCTAATTATTGCTTGACCTTATGTGGGGGAGTGTAGGGAGTGGTTTTTTTCTGTGAAACTGATGACCTCCTCTGAAGAGAAGTGATAAAAGAGTAAACTTCTCCCCTGTCTCAAGTGAAAGTGTTTCTAAAAATGTTTTGTAAGACTTTATTAAAGCAACTTAAACTGTGACATCTTTATGATGTGTTTACCTCTACAGTAACACGTGGGATTAAAATGCCCTTGATGATTTGTAAGAGGCAGTGGGATTCTTTTCACTCTGCCTTGTTAGTTACATATGCATTTTTTCAGGGTTATGCAGAACATGTTCAAACTTCTGCTGGTATAAAATGCTGTGGGAGGTAAAGCTGCAGCCAAGGTGTGCATCCAACTAGTGTTCTATTTGTCTTAGTTAGTGTTCTTTTATATATACTTCTAGAAGTTTGCATAGGTGGGGAATCAAAGTTGTGACCTTCTATCAAATTAATTTTCTTCAGCATTGGCTCTGATGCTCTCTGTAGACCCTGACTGGTCAAGAATTCACCAGCTGGGATTGTTAGATTAGCTGTTGTAAGGTATTTCATAGTCTGATATACCCAAAACACTTACAATGCAAGAATTCAGGACAGCTGCATATTGCAGCTGTTTTTAATATCCATTTGATAATTGAAAATGTGATAAAAAGTGTTCAGATGTGT
Source organism: Phaenicophaeus curvirostris (assembly GCF_032191515.1). NCBI lineage: Eukaryota > Metazoa > Chordata > Aves > Cuculiformes > Cuculidae > Phaenicophaeus > Phaenicophaeus curvirostris. The sequence continues at coordinate 7,963,992 of NC_091394.1, read as the reverse complement.
GTTTAGTTTACTCTTTAATAGGACTCTGTTTTTATCTTAAGGTGGTATTTTCACTGGATGAGCATCAGGGATCCGCAGGCTTTGGGACTGAAGTTTTGTGAACCAGGGGACTCTTACAGGGACAGATTTGTTGCATGAATTGTAGAATGTGGCCTTTCTCTAGAGCTTGTGGCTTAGGTACAAGTTGGTGTAATGCATGTATAAAAAGGCAGTGGGCAGATGATGCGTGATGTTTTCTACTATGATAAAATATTCTTCCCTTTCCATAGCCATTCTTCAATAGTGCAGCACTGTTTATTGGGATAGGGGATAGTTATTAGCTTTTTATGGCTTTTTTTATGGTTTTGGGTTTTTGTTTTTTGGGTTTTTTAGTGCGAAGTGCCGTATGATATATTGACGATTTCCATTGCAAAGAGTTTAATACTGCAAACTTGACTAAACCAGTCCCTGGCATTCAAAACCAGCTCCAGTAAGGTGTTAAAAAAACACCACTGTGTTTTTTCCTAGAAATACAACTTAGTGATATCTGAAGGGTAAGCTTTCATTGTTGATCGAATTATGAAGCAGAACAGTCTCTATACTGATTCCTGCTCCTTCCTTGGACCCAGTGTGAGCACAACAGGTACAGCTTCTATGCTCTTGTCTTGATTGGTGTAGGAGAATGTGTGAGTAAATGGTGATTTATGTTTATTTGGGCAACAGACAGAGACATCTATGATTTATTCTGATGCAGCTGAGGTGTTCAAACTCCTAGGTAATTTATGTGCTTGAGGTTCTCCCAGCAGATAGCTTTAAGCCCCTGGGGATGTGACTTAAACTGCAGATCTGTGGGCATTTTAAACCACACTGCTGCTGAAAGCAGCATTTCTGCCCATCCCTCTCTCTCCATTCTGTACCTTTTCCCATTTCCTACCAAAAATGTTCATGCAGCTGTGCAGTGAACTGGACTGGCCAGCTGATTTTGAGGAAAACTAAACCTGGAGACATCGCCTTATCCACAACTCGGGTTTAACACATATCGGATACATTCATTCCAAAATTGAGAGAGGGGGAGGCAAGGGCAGGCAGGACTATCTTTGGCAACTGTGATGGCATTTATACTGGTTTAGGGTGTACAGAATTTGACTTCTGTCCTGCATCTCATTAGAAGATGGTTGCAATGCCAAAAATGTAAAGCTCCTGTACTGTTTGTAACGCAGTTTGTATCTAATTGATTCTGAGTGGCAGGATTGCACGCTGTTCTCCTGTTTGTTTGCCTTGGTCGAGAATCTACTTCGACATTACCTTTATCGTTGTATGGGAGAGGGATTTCCATTTCCTTGTATTTGGTATTTCAGGCAAATCTTCAGTCTACTGCAGCCTGCATGAATCAGAAGGTGATCCAAGAAAAAACATATAGCGCGGTGTAGTACAGGGTAGAAAAGCTGACACAGGTTGTGGAGTTCAGAATAAGAAAGTCCTCACAAATTGTTTTACTAATAACTTGCATCTAACTGGCAATCGTTTTCTACAATCTGGATAGCACGTGTAATTGAGGATGTTTAAGTTGGGAGTACAGTGGATATTTCAATGAGGAGAGAGCTGGAACACTTCAGATTATTTCTACAAGGCAAATGGTTCTTTTTCTGTAAAGACTCTGTTACTGCTTATTCTTAAAGCCTGCCTTAATCAGTTGGGTATAACATCATTTAGAAAGGCTTATTTCAGTAAAAACAGCCAAAGCTTGCAAATCCCAACCGACGAGTGTGTTCAGTTACTTGGCAGCACAAAAACTCCTTTTATTTCCAATGCTGGCAAACCCAAAATGGTGTTGATATGTCTGCTGTTGGACTCTTCAGCTTTTACTATCTGTAGTGTGAAAGCCTCTTTAGAGACCCTGGGGCAGCTTATTTTAATACTGCAAATGGGAAGAGAAAAAAAAATCCCTTACTTGATTTGAGATGTGAAATAAGTTGAAATCATGGCAGATGAGCAGACTTAATTCTACTCCAGTTTTTTTTTCATTCTCCTGAGAAGTTAAATGATAACTCATGTCTCAACACTAAATTTGAATAAAGAAGTATGCTAAAAATCTTATTACTATTGCTTTTAATATGAAAGTTGAAATGTTTTCTTGCATACCATTCTAATAATTAACTCTTCTTGTTCATAGATAACAACTCTTATTAATCATAAGGATAAACCAAAACGTTCAGACAAGACTCTGCAAGCAATTCAGCGAGTGGGCCAAGCAGTTAACCTGGCAGTTGGAAGATTTGTTACAGTAGGTGAAGCTATAGCCAATGAAAATCATGAATTGAAAGAGGAAATGAGTGTTGCTTGCATCGAGGCAAGGAGAGCGGGTATGTAGTTACTCATGAAATTTGTAACCTGTTGTGTTGTGCTGGTTTTGGCACACTGTTTTTAGTGTCAGGAATAATGTAAGAACTTCATTGCTTATTCCTTTTCTGCTAGTTCTTTCAAGGCTTGATCTATAACCTGATTTTGTCACTTATTAAATTGCCGTCATCTTATGAACAGGGGATGGAATTGTATGTTGTCTTTGATTTTTATAGGATCTTTTGGCACAGGTAATTAATTACCTGACTGCTTTTTCTTTTATGAGAGAACAGACCAGAGACAAAAAGCAAAGTGTTGAGAACAGAACTAGTTTATTGCTCTCAAACTCAAACAGTGGCGTATTTCAAGTAGTTTGAGCATTATGCTATTGAGGTCACTGCGTTCTAAATCTCAGTGTCTGAATGAAGGTCTCTGTCAACTCGTATTTCATCAGAACTCGGTAAGATGACTCACATCAGTCATCTGATAACTGCCCTCAGTAGAATGAAACTCATTTTTCTGGATTCCACTTCTGTTACAAACTTCCTCTGCGTGGACTGAATGTGAAGTATGGATAATTGACTGAGTGGCCTGCTGTCACCCTCCTCTTTACTCCAGAAGCCTTTGCCTAGGCAAATAGTGGATTACATTTGTTGGTACTGTTAGTGAATGTTAGTGTCCTGCTAGAAACTGCTTTCCTAGTCCTTAAATACTGTTCCTTGTATGATGTTTCAGTGGCTCATATTAAACGCATATTTTTACACCTGCAGTGCAGCCTTGAGAAGATCACATCTAGAAGAATGTCTTGAGCTGCAGAAAGGAGTAGTACTCTACTCCAAGACATGGATTACTGTGCTTAAGGCTGATCTGTTAAGATAAACAGTGGATTTGGGGGAAAGTGTTCGGGTTTTATTTTTTAAATAAGCTCAGAAGCCCGAGAAACTTGCTTTTTGTGTCCTAGTCAGTGTATTTCTTGTTGAATCACTAGTCTTAAACTTTATGAATGCAGTTCATACTATTTTCCTGATTTTGGAAAAAAAAAAAGTAAAAGTAGCACAGAAATTGGGCATAGTACTGTAAGAAGTGCTCTGAAAATCTCTCAACACTGAATCACAGTGTCTAGAGATATGGTGGTGATGAATGGTTGTTTTTGTGATTTGAAGGACTAGTCTAGATAAACTTCAGACTGAAAATTCATGGTTGCTCCATAAACTTGGCTGCAAACAGAAATGTCCTAATTTGAAAACATTCCATTTGTGATGTGAAGCATGTATTTTTTCTTCAGAGATCCAAGTAAAATGCTGACAAACCAAAATTGCCAAAGTTTACATTGATAATCTCAGCTGCTAAGAGAGCAGTGCAGTCTGGATCTCTTATTTCTTGACTTGCTGGTTATGTGTGGCCACGTGCTTTTTCTCTCTTGGATGTATCCAAGAGGAGCTCAGAATCTGAAGATAGTCTTCTGTGTTTTCTCTTAACAAATGGTTAAACATTTTTACATCTGAAGTTCTGTTTTCTGTTACACAGTAATAAGCCTCAGTCTAGAGGAGTGAAGGTACACTATTTACTTTTTCTCTCAAGGCTCACATTTACCTTGGCACAGGTCATTATTCTTTCTATCTGTTTGAGATCTAACTGAAGACTTACATGGGATGCTTGATATATCAAGCATATTTGCTGCTGTTTTTTTTGTTTGGTGTTCTTTTTTTGCCTATATTCTCTCTGTGGACTGTTAAACGATGGACAAGGTAAGAGAGTCCTTTGTATAGGATAAATTCTTATAGATAACTGTCCTCTAAACTCAGCCTCTCAACACAGTTGCTCAAGTGCCATTTTGAACAATTTTGGTGTTTCTAAGCAAACCTAGAAAATCTCCTAGACAATTATAGCCAAGAATATTCACTTACATGAAAGAATCCCATGTTGTTTGATAGGGGTGGTTGGACTCGATGATCCGGTGGGTCTCTTCCAACCTGGTTATTCTATGATTCTATGATTCTGATGGCATGGACAGCAGAAAGCCCTTGCTGTTTAGAACAGAGGATGTTGTAGAGGTCTTTGAATTTCTTCTTAGCTGATAAATTAGGTGGATTCTCAAAAAAATAAAGGGACACTGTTAGATGTAGAAGACAGATTTCAACACTAAAGAATTTAGAACATGAAGCATCTCAGTTGCTAAGAAAAGTAGGGAGTCTTTAAATCAATTGCATATCCTGCAGATGCTTTGAAGGATGACAGATTTGATTCTGTCTCTTGTGAAGCATATAATCAGTGATCTGGAGGTTTCCAGACTTGTTATGATTATTCCTTTGTAATAAACCTTGTAATTTGATTGACTCAAAATAGAATCATAAAACACTGCTGAGGGTCATGTAGCACATTTTGCCAAACATCAGTCTTGCACTGTGTCAGTGTTTAGAGTTACAGTATAGTAGTGAAATGTAACTCAAAGCAGCACATTTTTAGACGCCCATCTGTGCTTTTGTGCTTTTTTTTTTTTTTTCTCCTCCGAGAGGAGAAAAGGCTGGTTAATGTAACAGAGAAAACACATCAAGAGTGAATTAGCCTCATACAGTTTTCGGTATTCTCTGCCAGTTGACTACATAGCCCTTCCTTTAGGGAAGACATAGAGTAAAATGGAATAGCACTCTCCAGTTTTTGCATTGCCTTTTAGTACAGAGAACTAAATTAAGAAGGTTGAAAACTAACAATTTAAGATGATTAAATAGAATCATAGAATAGCTTAGGTTGGACGAGACATTTAGCTCCAAGAATGAAGACTGTGCAACTTGTACACCTCTTTGACCATCCTTTCAGAGGCAAAAGTATTTTCTTGTATCTTGTCCAGTGCTTTTTGTCCTATCACCGTGGACCTCTAGAATCAGTCTATTTCTGTCTTGTCTATACATCCTCGTTATGAAGGTGATTGTAGACTGTATTAAATTCTGCCATTGGCCTTCTCTTCTTGAGTTGAAACTAACCCACTTGTTTCGGCCTCTCCCCTTATGTCGCATGCTCCACTACACCAATGTTTTCCCTTGTACTGAGGAGCCCCAAACTGGACATGATACTCCACATGCTGTCTCACAAGTGCCAAACAGAAGGGAAGAAACATTTCTGCAGCCTGTTGGTTACATTCCTGCTAACAACACAGCACACAGAGGGTCATCATTGCTGACTCCCGTTCAACTCTTTGTCCACCAGGGCCACCATGTCTTTCCTCACAAAGCTTCTCTGTAGACTGCTGATCCCAGCCTGTACTGTTGTGTGGCGTTACCCTAGCCCAGATGCAGGACTTGGTATTATTGCCTTTGTTGGACTTCACAAGCTTCCTGTCAGACCATCTTTCCAGCATGTCCCTCTGTCTAGCAGGTCTGTGCTCCAGCATGTCAGATAATCCCCTAGTTTGTTCACACACTCACTGAACGTGCTGGCCCATCATTCAGGGAATGGTTTTGATGTCTTGTGTCCGTCCCTGATGGATGGTAATTGACCGCCTGTTGAACTTCATACCACCAATCACCATCCACAAGCCCAACAGTCAGGTCTATTTTCTCTCCACCTTACTGTTAATACTGTCTGTATCTCATGATTTAGCTATGAAGAACATCATGGGAGATAATGTGGAAGGCCTTGCTAAAGTTGTGATACACAGCATCAGTTACTTCCTTTTCTAGAGATGTTGTCGTTTCATCATGGAAGACATTCAACTTGATAAGGCTTTCCAGATTGCCTTTTTCAACTCTGTGTGGTAAGGGCTTCCTGGGTGATTTCAATGATATTCCTGGACACTGACGTGAGGTAGACGAGCCCATAATTACCTGATTTTTTTCATTTTACCCTTCATGAAGATGGATATGACAGTTCCCGTTTTATCATTGGAAATCTTTCCCAACTGTCACAGTCTTTCAAACATGATAGCAGAGTTACAGTGACACTGAACTGCTCCTTTGACACTTTCAGATGTGTCCCAGGCACTTGCATATGCCCAGCTGACTTAAATAGTCCCTAGCTAAGCCTTTTTACCCTGACATATCTTGCTCCTCATAGCTTATTCCCAGGGCACTATCCCTGTTCCTGTACTTGCAGATCTGCAGGCAGAGAAGGAACTCTTTGATCTGTTGTCAGAAGTCTCAAGTTATTAGGGCTGTCTGGAGCTTTTGACAGGCAGATGTTGCAGCTCTTTCTATGTTCTGTTATTACTCTTTGTATGATAAGATGCTTCACCTGTGGGCTTGATAATTCATCTTCAGGAAGGGGGATCCCATGGCCTAAGAAATGGAATAATGGTGTTTTGCATCCTTCTTTGATTAACAAAAGCATGTGACATCTATTATAATTGTTCTCTGTCTTTACAGCATTTTGTGTTGTCACATGTATTTTGAGGTCAAATGAAGAGATTGAGGTTCATCTGCTGACATAAATGAACAGTTCCAACTAGAGATTGGCCTGAAGTGAATTTGGCTGTGGAGAAGGCAATAGCTGATCTGTTAAATGAACTCGCCTGACTGGAGACTTCTCCTACAACTTCACTGTTAGTGTATCTGTCTGCCTGCACTGTTTGGATAATAGCTATGCTTTTATAGTTCTTGCTTCTATTTTTTTTCAGGCCCTTCAGCTACGGAACTCGCCATCTCAGAGTATTCTGTTTATCTTATTTGTATACTTATACTAGAAAGACGATCTGATTATTTGTAGCATGGCTTTTATGACCTGGCCTGATCCTAGCAAAAGTACTGGAAGTTCCTTGCCAGGGTGCAATACCTATTCAGGCAACTTAAGATATCGAAGGATTACAATTATCAGATGAGAGAAATATGTACATAAACACTATGAAGCATGGAGCGCTGTGGTTTGAAGGACTATCAGGCCTTCCTTGTTCAATAGCGTTTGTGTATGGTATTTCCAGATGAATAATGCACCCTGAGGTTCTTCATATGGGACCTCTTGCTTTTTCAGGCTTCTGAAGCGTCTTTTCTGCTTAGGTGAATTATCTTAGTTGAGGTTTTGAAGATGAGTCAAAGGAGACTTGAGCAAATGTCCTAGATTTTATCTTCAAGGATGGTCTGCAGGTTAGTTGTGGACTGATCATCTTGTCTTGCTCTGGAGCTCACCCTAGTTCAGCGTCCCAGCAGTCCTTGTGGGCTTGTGGAGTTGGAAACTTCTCTATGCCTTTCCTCTATCGCACTATTATCTTGAGTACTCCAGAAGATTTAATTGGATAGGAGCCTGTGATTTTTCTCAGGCGAGGAGGTCTGTTGGCTGCATTGGATTTTAGACTTTCTAACTACATGAAAAATAAGTGGTCAAATAGTCCTATTTAACTGGTATTATATTAAATGCTAGCTGAATAAAAAAAGCTTATGAACTGAAAATCAGTGCTGCTTTGCCTTTTTTTCCTCCTCTCTCTGACAACAATACTCTTTGGTCCTTCTTTGAACATAAAGTGGGATAGTCTCATTGTAATGCTTCAGTCCTAGAAGTTGTTACATTATTGTTTGCAATCTCTTTACGCTTCATGCGTGAAGACTTCCCCAGGAATAAGAAATCCATAAACTGTGGGAATACTAACTTAAATTTGGAAAGCAGAGGGGAAGTCGTGGTTCTTTCCTTGCTGCATCCCACTCCTTCAGTGGGTTGATGCTGCAATTGTCAACACTGATTTGACTTTTGCTATTAAAATTGGAAAAATACCTCCCATGAATGTTTTCTCCCTCTGCAATTCCACCCCCTCCTTCTCAAATATCTGTAGACTACTGTATGAAAATGAGTGTATGTTACAGTTGGAAGGATGAGGCAGTACTAAAAAACAGTTCGAGTTTAAATATGGAGAGGGTGCCACCAACAGCCAGTAGAAGGAAGTGAATTGAAATAAAAGAATTGTAGATAAATCTGAAATTCTTTTATCCCCTACTCATAAAAGTTAAGAACACTTAATAGTTGAGTGTCTTTTTTATAAATATGAAATATTAGTTCTTTCTTTTTTCCTTCTAGGTGAAACAATTGCACAGCTTACAGACGTGGCAAGCTTGGATCATCCCGAATCTGACAGCCACATAACAATCTTTACAGACAAAACCGGTGTGGTAAAAGCTGCAAGATTGTTGCTTTCTTCTGTCACAAAGGTGCTGGTGTTGGCAGACAGAATTGTTATTAAGCAAATTATAACTTCCAGAAACAAGGTATTTGTAGCTTCTTTGTTTTGTTTAACTGATACCTGCAGTCAGTGTGAAAGTGTGATGCCTAATGAAGTGATGTTATGATTGTGTCTTTAGGGAAACTGCAAAATAAAGAAGTGAAAATTAATGTCTTAAACATGTTCTTTTATAAGATATCTGAAAGGAAATTGCTTTAAGTCAGGTGGAGTAATTAAATAACAATTTTCAATGACTTTCTACTTTTTATGTGACCTGTATTACACTATTGGCATAGTGTTTCAGAGAAGACTCTGTGTTCCTGCTTGTTTAAGTTTGCTGTGAGATGGGAAGTGTGTCAGTCACTGAAATGGACAGTGAAAGCATCTACTTGCTAAGGACAAGATATTTGTACTGTCAAGATCAAGACAAGGACAGCGTTATGAGTGTGTCTAAGGCAAAAAGCTCTGAGGAATGCTGGTAGAAGTCTGTCTAGTGAAGTGAGGCTTACAGATTAGAAGCTTTTCGTGCAGATTAACTTACATCTTGAAACTTAGGTTGAAACTGCTTAGTTGATTTAAATAATGTATGAAGGCCAGTTGAACCTCAAGTGTAATCTATTGCATGTGCCGCACTGTCTGGACTGTATAATATTCTTTCTTCTGTCCCCACCCTCCCAATGTGCTAAACTAAAAATAGAAAAACCTTATGTTTGAAAAATTCTTCAGTCTAGTTTGACTTAGCAGCACTCGTTTGCTTAGTGCTGTCTTCTCCCAGTTGTGGGTGAAGGTGGCAGTGGTTTTATCAGTATTAATTTGCTGAAGGTACTTGCAGCTTTGGTCTTTTCTTGCACAGGGACTAGAATGGTGCATTTAATGCTCGTTGCTGCCATTCATGAACTTTTCTTCCCTCCTTGTCTGCAGACATGCAGTGATGTGAACTAATTTCCCTTTCCAAAAGTAATTAGTGTTAACACAGATTTAGGCTACAGAGCAACTGTGCGCGTGTTTGCACCGTGAAAGCATAAGGCCTTTCAGCAGCAGGGTAGGGTTTAAATACATGTGAAACTATTGTCATTTATACAGTGATGTGAATATAGTAAGCAGAGATGCAGGATTACATTTTGAAGGTATTAAAAATGAAGTCTGATTTTCCAGAGTAAGTGTGTCTGATTGCCATAGTCACCCTAGTCTTTGTGATCTTTTGGGTTTTACTACACCCTCATTTTATGCATAGTCTATGTGAGGTTGAGAATGTCGCCTTCTGTTTATTGTACTGGCAGAGCAAATGACAATTCTAGGACCAAATTAAATAAATGATGGTGTCTTATACAGGCACACTCTGATATTTATAGAGTACGCTCCTGAGAAGCATCAAGACAGTGGTATGGTGGACAGCGAAGCAGTTCTTCCTGTAAGAAATTATCTGGTAGGTGGATGATGTGGGCAGGGACTTAAGAAGTGCACACAAATACTTAGACACAGTGTGATGTAATCTGATGTAGAGGATGAAAAGGCAGGAGCAGGATCATCAGCACTGTGAAGAGGAGCAGATGCTGGCATTTTGGAGTGGGTCACTGTTCCAGGACATCTCAGCTGCGTTTTCAGCTTAGCAACTGCATGCCCAATGTTAAAATTCAGTGTCAGTCTGGTTGCTGCCTCTTGTCAAATGCCTTAATTTTCATTGTCATCGTGACAGGGAACAGGACGAGAGGGAATGGCCTCAAGCTCCGCCAGGGCAGATTTAGGCTGAACATTAGGAAAAAAATTTTCACGGAAAGGGTCACTGGGCACTGGCAGAGGCTGCCCAGGGAGGTGGTTGAGTCACCTTCCCTGGAGGTGTTTAAGGGACGGGTGGATGAGGCGCTGAGGGACATGGTTTAGTGTTTGATAGGAATGGTTGGACTTGATGATCCGGTGGGTCTCTTCCAACCTGGTGATTCTATGATCTTCCTCATATGAATCAACAGTATTTAAGTCAGCCAAGGGCAATGGATAGGAGAAGCTTAGTGGCCGGATGTCCATTCTCGTAGACTGGTGAGGTGATTGAGATCTTCTAGAATGGTGATCTGCTCCAGAACACCACTGCTGGTTGATGATCCTGTTCCTGCTTCTGCATTCTCTGCACCACATACATACACCATCCCCGTGTTCTTAGATTGCGTGTATTTCTTAATTCCCTGCCCACATCTTTCCTACCTTAGAGAATTTGTTTCACTGTCCATCAGACTGAGTCACTGCATCGCTGAGTTTAACATCTTATCAGTCGGATTAGGGGTGTCGGAACAATAGAGAGGGAAGTGACAGATAGTGGGAATGTTGCTGCACTCTGCAGATTGGATCAAAATATGGATGTGCCCTGAAGTGATGTCAGCCTACGACTGCAGTCTGAAAGGAGACATTTGTAGTGCAGCAGTACCTGTGTAATACTACATTCTAATTTAGATATTGATAGGAACTTAAAGCCTTTTTTGATATGTATTTTTAACCTTGTATTTAAGAATGTAATTTTAATTACTATCTATTTCAGGCTGAAGACAGTTTAAAATGAAAATTTATCAAGATGTCACAAGTACTTTTTTATTTTAACAACTTCTTGAATAAGTTTTAGACAGATTTAGAGCTGTCTATACAGTTTCTCCAAATACATAGTATTCTTGGAATGTCAGCTCTGCCTGGCATGTCTAGAATTGTTAGCTGTAATGGAAATAAGTGTGCTTTCAGCGAAATTTTTATTTGACAAGAGAATTGTCACAGGAACTCTTGCTCTAGGGTAACTGTAGCAGAGTTGCATGCGACCAAGACCATACTCTTGAAATACTAAATTTGTTTAAACCAAGAATGGTTGAGCATAATTACGATTATTTTTTATCCATTCTTAGAAGAGAGAGTTGGACCTTACCTTGTATGTTTTCTCTTTTCTTGCAGGTTCTTGCAACAATGGAACAACTAGAAAAAGTCAGTAGTTTCCAAGAGTTTGTACAAATATTCAGCCAATTTGGAAATGAAATGGTGGAGTTTGCCCATTTAACTGGAGATCGGCAAAATGTAAGTATTAATAAAAAGCTGTCAGAGATGATGTAAGGTGTCATTTTTCATCTGATTCACTGGAAGACTTGGTTTCTTCTGGGATGATTAACTGCTATAAACCAAAACATTTGCTCTTGTCCTATTTCTGAAACCTAACTTATTCTCTTTTCTCCACGCAAAGGACATCTTTTGATTTTAAAGCTCAGCCTGAGAATTATCACTGTGTTGTTTGATCTGAATCTCTTCCAGAAGTTCCTGTTATTTGAGATGTCCTTTGGCTTCAATCTCTGTCTTTCTGTCTTTTGAGCTCTAACTTTTCTGGCGTATTGCTCTAGTAGAGAATTTGTCTGTTGTTACTTGACAGAAACATCTGATTTTTGCACATAGTGAAGGGATTTGAAAGCAAAGTAACTATTTTAGAGAACTCCAGTTGTTAGAGCGTGATAAATCATTTGCTTGATTTTTTTTAAAATTATCATTATGGAATATATATACACACCCCTGTGTATATTATCAATTATCAATTATCCAACCATTATTAATGGTTGGACTCGATGATCCAGTGGGTCCTTTCCAACCTAGTGATTCTATGATTCTATGATTTTTGCTACTGTAGGGTAAATAAGGATGAATTCTATCCTATAAACTGTTCCCTTTTCAGCTGTTCCCATTCAGTTGCCTGTTTAACACTCAAATAGCACTCAACTGTCTTTGCTAGCGTTGAGATATTTGTTGTAGCTTTGTAAGTTCTTCCTCTGGTTAGACCCTCGTACATGTTAAGGGATTGATGTCTTGCTCTCTTTTCTCCCTCCCACACCTCTCCCAATTTGGACTCTAAATTCTTCCCTTTTGATAAACTTTTTGGGGAACATATTTCGTTCTGCAGGGATATCTCTGTCCCTGGAGAATTCTTGAAAAGTTTCTGTACTCAGTGTGTTTCTCCAGAGGAAGTGCTGTTTTAATCTGTTAAAGCGTTTATTACTGGTATATAGTAAATATTACACTCAAGTTGACAAAAGATTTATTTAACATTTCCTTCACTGCAGTACAATGAAAAGCTGGCATTCTCTGTCTCTGCCTTAACCTTCCCCCTATTTCAGACAATTTTTTTTTTAGTCAGGTATTTTTTTACCCTCACTTTCCTTTTTTATGAATAATGCTGTATGATAAAGATAGCAAAATTAGTGACAGTTTACATAACACGCTCTGTATCTCTGAGATCTTCTGTCTCTGAAATCTGAATTGAATAGAGCCAAGAATAAATGCATAAATTAAAATCTGTCTGAAAAGCAAGTTCTAGATCATGACTTAGGCTGAAAATAGCAGTTGTCAGACATAAAGAAGCTTTCTCACAACTCATCCGTCTGCAAGAGAGTTTCCTTACAGTTACCGTTTTAGATACTGTGTAATATTTGGGTCACTTTTTCTTTTGGTGTTTAGGATTTGAAGGATGAGAAGAAAAAGGCTAGAATGGCAGCATCTAGGGCTGTTCTAGAGAAATGCACCATGATGCTCCTAACTGCTTCAAAGGTGAGCAAGTATGCGCTCTTTCTCAGTCCCACTTTAAAATTCTTGCTAAAGAAGTGTGTAAGAGTAAAGAATAAGTAGAGGAAAGCCTTTATATTCTGAGTAACACAATAGTAGTTTTAACAGGAAGAATTTATCATACTCTTAACACATTCTATAGATCTGCCTTAACAGGAAGCATTATTTTTGCTATACTGCATGTACTTTCTCATAATACTTAACTTCTTTCTTTAACTTTTCTTTCCTTAAAAAGACTTGTCTGAGGCATCCAGACTGCGAATCTGCTCGTATGAATAAAGATGGAGTTTTTCATCGGATGAGATTAGCTTTGGAACAGGTAATAGAAATCGTAACTGATTCTAGACCAAACGGAGAAAATGAAATTGCTCCCATCAGCATATATTCTGCCATCAAAGAATTCAAGGTAAGAGTAGAAATAGCGTTGTTCTCACCAGCCTAGTAAGTTACCTCAGAACTAGAATTAAAAAAAAAAAATTCCAAATGGCAGAGCTGCATCTTTTCAGCAGTGTTAACTTAAATAACTGTCCCAAAACGTTAGAGAGTCTGACAGTCGGTGATTGTAATTTCCCTGCTGCTGCCAAAATGCACCTTCTGATACTTGCCATCCCCTCCTGAATCAGAACATATTCAGAACTCTAATGTTTTGTAGAGATGATGCCTTGAATGTTGAAGAAACTTAAGTATCAGGATACTGGTCAGAACTTCATTAAAGTAGTTGCTGATGAAGAACTCTTGCTTTGTAATTCACAGTATTTTTAAAACTGCATGGAAAAACATACATCCAAACATGTAAAAGAGTGAACTGTTATTCAAAGGAAATGTTATGAATTGAAATCGTATCTTGTAGCTCAGTCTGTTTCTCCTGATAAAGACTTTTCTAATTTTCATAATGAGTTAAGAATAGTTAATGAGCAACCATGTCTTATATCTTCAGAGTCTGTCATTTTGATTCCTATTATTATTAACTTATTCCCCGCCTTTAGAATTTGGTTGAAATTTTTGCCAAGTGCCTCAAGGCATTCAATTTGCTACATGTAAATTTTCACAAAAATACTCGAAACCGATGATAGAGATGTGGAAAGATCAAGCATGATCTGAATACACCATTTCTGAAATTTACTGAACTTAAAAGCTTTCTATTGACAGCAGTAGAACAGTAGTGTATTTGCTGTTATTTCTGATAAGTGGCCAGTAATTTGCTGATGATATTGTTAAATTAAAAAAAAATATTCCAAATCTAAACTGGAGGTCTGTATACAAGATAATTGTGGGATTTATTTGAAAATAAGTCAATAATGGTAAAAAACACTGAGGAGAAAAAGAAATGTAAAATGATACAGCTGCTCTCTCCATGTGCATCACCACTGTATCACCAATAAATTCACAAGGGACTGGTATGCTTCTTTTTTCAGAATAAGGTGGAGGGTCTTCGTGAGAATCTTTGTTTTCTCTCAAAAGAGAACCTTTCGACAATGCTGGAAGTTATCCTGGAACATACGGAGGACTTCACAGACTCTGCCTATACCAGTCATGAGCACAGAGAGCACATTTTGGAGCTGACTAAACAAGCTAAAATGGAACTAGAGCAGCTGGTTTCAGTGTGGATGCAAGCTGTAAGAGCTTTTTAGCAAAGTAAATCTTTTCACCTCTACTTTGGAAAGAAATTTTTAATGCAGTGTTTCTTCTGAACTAGGAAGAGAGAACTGTGTGTATTCCTCAGTCAGAGCTGATCGAGGAAGCCAGAGTTTGTTCTGAGCTTCTGCAGCTTCAATATGTTCTGTCTTCCCCCTGCCCTAGTGGTAGAGCTTTATTGATTCTTTGATGGCTAAATTAGGCTGTTAGGGATGGTATTCTAATTTTACTGAAATTATAAGTGGAAACAAGAAGGTGAATGAGAGTATCATTGCAGCCTTAAGCAGTCATATCTTTTGGCTGCGTAGTTGAGAGACTTCACCACCATGGTGGTGACCGTGGTTTCTGTTTCTTGTGTTCAACAGAATACTGAAAACACTTAAACTATTGAAAAGGGAAATAGTCTAAAAAAAAATAAATTTGCTGGTTTTATAATCTTGTGGAGTGAGGAGAGAGGAAAGAGACACTAAGACTTACAAGGAATTTTTGTTCGTCCTTTTTACAAGATTTAAATGGTTATAGTTTTCCTTTTAGAGAAGTTGTACATTAAGCCTCCCTCTACCATTTTTCTGATCTTGTTCCTTGAGATGATATATACATGCAAAAGGGGAAGAAAAGCAGAGAAGGAAAAAGCTATTTCTGGTTCTGATGCTGACTTGCTTTCAGTCTTGTTCCTGGCAAAATGTATAGCACAAAATCTTATCAACATTGAAATATGGCTGATGTGTACAAGTATAATATGCTTATTTAACTGAGTGTATTACTTATAAGAAAGCATTTTTATTCCTTTTTATCTCTTTGAACTGGATGCTACAGTCAGGTGTTCTTAATGCAGCAGCACAGTTTGAAGAGCATATAACTCTTAGAGATAAAATAGACTGTTGTTATTACAGAGAAGATTTATACAGAACAATAATTGCATCGAATCTCATTACTGTAAGAAACTAAAACTGTGTTTAGCTTGTGGTTAGGGGTTAGCCCTGGCAGGCAGCTGTGTAAGCACTGCTCAGCAATAGCTAACACACAATCATGTTTTCAGCACTGATTTTGTCACAAATCCAAAACCACAACATACCAGATGCTGTGAAGAGCATTGATTCTGTCCCAGCCAAACCCAGTACAGTTGTGTGTTTCTAGGCTTTGTTATTATTGGAAACCGATCACCTTTAGGTAATTTGCACACTACATTTCAAATGATAGGAACGAGAGCCTAGTACAAGGATATGCGTGTGTATGATCTGTGAAAATACTTGGGAGTGCGCATGTGCTCATGCATTAAGTGTTTTCATTAATAAATAACCCAGCCTAGCTGTAACTGAAGACAGTGGGCAAATAAAATAGCACGAGGTCAACCAGGGTGCTTCGAATAACATTTTAGGTACCACTTTATTTTAAAAAAATGTTTATATTTAAAAAAAATAAAAATGCCTTAAACTGTTGCTCTACTTTAGGATGTTTAGACAGAAGATTTTTGGAAATTGTAAAGCTTAAGGAAACCCTTTTCCTGAAAAAAAAAAAAGCTCAGTGATGTCTAGAAATCAGTTCCTGTTGAACAGAAACGCTCAATTAGCTTGCCTCACTATTATTTTTAGATTTGACTTGGTCATACATGTTTCTATAAAAGAATTTTTCAAGTAGAATATACACGGGATGTGCAAATGAAAACTTTATGTTTAGAAAGAAAAGGCTGTCTTCTAAAGTAACTGGAAGCAATAACATCTGATGCAAAGGTGGGACTTGCTGGGGTTTGTGTGTAATACTTTGTCGGTTGCTTTCTTTGGCTTTAGCAAAACCAGAAGACAAAGGATCTCATGGAAGACTTGGAAGTAGCCATTTTAAAAACATGCCAGTGTATGAATGAACTTAAAAGAGAGGTGAGTCTAGTTTAAGCAAGTATGAATTGAATAAAAGCTTGAATTTCTTATCTGTTGTATGTGGAGTTGTAAATTATGATCCTGTACCCCAAAAGGCTAATACCAGTTTATAGACAACAGGTGCTAAAACAGATTTACATCACAGAGCCAATATAGAGTCATCTTCTGTGTCCTTAGAACTGATTAGAAATCTGTTGGATAAATAGGCTTTTCACTAACTTTGACAGCAATTTAAAAAGGTGTTTGGAAGTAAGTACTACATATACAATCATTACGTGAAGTGGAAAGACTAAATTTTACTTGCTGATGCATGCATCACTGTTTGAAATTCTTCTTCTTCTTACTAGTGTGTGCTTAAATGAATAAATTACATTTGCTGTTTTTGTTCTTCGCTTGTGCTTTGATTTCTGTAGCAGAAATGTGTTTACACCTTCTACTCAGGTATTTTTCTTAGGCAGTTGGCAGCTGTGTGTGTGCTTGTTTTAAATCATTCTTTTCCTGGATGGAAACATGCTGGGTGTCACCTTACATGTACATACAAGGTACCTGCTTAATTTGGTAGATGTATGGACTGCACTTGCTGATCAGGGGCCTTTCCCCCTCTATTAATGAATGGTATTGATGCTTTGCCCACCCCAGAGATTTAAGCCAAATACAGAATTACTGGTTTCTGGCAGCTTCTGAAATATTTGCAAAGCTTTCCAATATCTTTTCAACTGCTTCACACTATTGTTCCTTTAAACAGATGGAGAAATTAAGACTGAGGACAGAGAGTTTCAATACTTGCCTACAGAGCAGTGCAAAGATGTTAGAGAAGTATAGTGGACGTGCTTAGACTGAGCTGCCAGCTGCTGTAACTGGAAGACCTCAACTGCTCAAAAAATCATGCTGTGCATTTTTTAATAGAAGCAATGAGAGATTTCATATTCTGGATTATAAATCCTGCAGCTGTCCTGAAGATTCAAACAGTGATTTGAATCTCTTTCAGTTGCAGTGTAAGTGCTTTGTGTTTCTGCTGTCAGACAGTGTTGGCTGCCAGAATATCGAGGATACATAAATTGTGCTCTTCGATTAATAGTTTTTTCTTTGGAAGTCAGTAGCAGAGCTTCTCCGGAGTGACATTTGGCTACTTTAAGATCATCCTTCTTGAGTAACACTCCCATGTGCTGAATGAGGAGGAAACGTTCCCAGTCAAAATAGCACGAGACGATGTAATTACATAGGTAGATCATAAAGCCAGAGGTGGCTGGAATATCGTATGTGGGAGAAATCATTAATATCTTATATTTTCTTGCAGCTCCATAAATGTAAATCTTAGCATATTGTGCTGGCCACGGTTTCTGTTTATGAAAGTGTCACGCAACAAAGACTACACATCTACAGTGCCTAGGTTAAAGAATTCTGTCAGATGAAAATGATAGAAAACTACCTTCTGTAAACCAGCTAACAGAGGTGGCATAAAATACAAAATAGTGGGTTACCTGTGCCCTGTGATTTAGGTCCATATTAAAAGCAATGCTGGTGAAAACATAGTATGTGGGTTTAGAAACTGGAGCAAACTGTGTGGGTGCGGATTTCTAAACTAATAAATACTACATTCTGTATGACTTGCTTTGATGACCTGTGGAGTATGGATGCTTGCTTAGTAAGAGTTTCTTTAAAATGCACAGGATTAATGCTACTTAGTAAAGCAGAATTGGGAGTATTTTGTCACATCCCTTATTCTCCATGTAATCATTGAGTTGATCCTAGAGTAGCCTTGTTTCTATACATGGCTGAGAAGGACTGTCTTGTCATTCTGACTGATGGTGCTGCAGTGTATCAGTCAGCAACCAGTCTCTCTGGTGAAATTTAAGTGTTGCAACACTAATTAAAGTATTTTTGAGAGCCTGGGTGGCTGAGATCGCAGGATCGCAACTTGTTTAAAGTTGCTGTTTCCCATCTCTGTCATTTATGGAAGAAACAAGAGGTTTGTTCCTCCTTGAAATTATTTTCCTGCTGCCGATCAGAGACAGTGTTAAGTAGAAGTAAATTTCTTTTTTAGATCTGTATGAAAAGCCTCTCAAGTGAAAAGGTAGCCTCTGTGTAGCCTGTATATAAGTGAGAAATGCCAGTTCTTACTCTAACATTGTAGGCCTTGCAGATACAGAATCATAGAATCACCAGGTTGGAAAAGACCCATTGGATCATTGAGTCCAACCATTCCTATCAAAATATCCTTTCTTCATATCTTTTCTTCATATCTCCATGTCTTTTCTTCAGAGCTGAATTCATATCGGAGATTGGTGGTTTGCTCTAATTTTTAGTGGCGTGCAAGCAGCAATATATAAATACTTTATAACAGGCTGCCATAGCTGCTTTTTCTTTCTTTTGAAAAGCAGTAGCAGCAGGTTTTGAGGCAACAATTCAGCTTTCTCGCATGGAATAAGAAACAAAAGCGAAAAACCACCTCAAAACAGCCTTTAATTCTCAGCTGCACAAGAAGTGCTGCCAGGGGAAGGGGAGAAAAAATAGGTAGAATGCAGTGGGGGAAAAACCCCGTATATTGTCCTAATAAAGAGTCTCTTCCCTACAGAGTCAAGACCTGCCAGTATCACAATTTCAAGCTCATTGCATTCATAAGAACTTGCAATATAACTTTCTTCTTGAAGTGCCAAGTTTGTATATTCAGTTCTGTCAAGCAAAGTGAGTCTGATATTAGAAAACTCGTACCAGTCCAATGAGCATAAGGAAGACGAAGCATAGGAATGCTCTGCTAGTTGTAAAGCAGGTTGCTGGTTTGTTTTCACCTGTGTTTTTAAAATGGGGCTGCTTACATGGTTTAGGTCAATTTACTACATCTAGTTACTAGAACTAGCCACAGCTGTGGCTGATCCCTTTTGTCAAGCAGAGTTCTTCACAGCACAACTTCAGCAGATCTGTGGATCAGAAAGTATGTCTGGAGTTAGGGATATGTTTCAAGGGGAAGCTTTTTCCTTCCTTGTTCAGAGCAGTTCAGACCTCCAAGACCCATCTCTGGCTTCAGTCCCCTTGCAGAAAAGGTGCTTTTTGCTTTCCTAAGGCTGTATCACAAGCTGATCTATTTAAGCTTTTCTTTGCATCACTGAGAGTACAGTTTATTCATAAGAACTTAATTTCTAATATATTATAAACTCAGATGCTGTGTGTGGCTTCAGTCTGATTCTGTTAATGTGTTACCTTCATGAGAAATGGAATGGCTGTTGTGCAATGCTTATGGCCAGCCTAGTGCCCTACAAATTCATGCAAATTCTGGCTTTTTCCCAGCTGTAACATTATCAGAAAGCAGCCATGTGTTAATTCCATGTCCTCATTTTACCTACCTGCTCTTTTGTTTCTCTTCATGCTTGGTTGTGGCTATTTTTTTTTCTTTGAATGCAGTGGATATTATTATTATGCTTTGAATAGTAATTGAAGAATTAACACCCCAGATAATATGCAGGCTGTATATGAGCTTTCATAGCAGTAAATTTTCTGCTTCTTGGAAAAATCAATCTGTCTTTTAAGTTTACTTGATTTTATTTATTTGGTACTGGATGCATTTTTTTTTGTAATTTCTAAGGTTTATCTCTCCTTTTAATTCTACTCAAGGTCCACAGTGCAGCAACATCTCTGGCAGCAGATCTATTAAAATACCATACGGATCATATGGTTCTCAAAGCATTAAAAATCACCGGCGTAGAAGGAAATCTTGAAGCTGTAGCAGAATATACTTGCAAGCTATCAGAGCAGAAAGAACAACTTGTTGAGGTGAGTTCATGGCTGCTTTCATTTTTGTAAGGCACTTAGAACATGAGTGGCTGGGTTACAATTCTTTAGAAAGCCTTTGGGTTTTTTTAAAAAACTTATATTTTATTTGATTTTCCTAGTATAGTATTGAATTCTGTATTGTTATTGGAATGGTCTGAGACAGAGGAGTCCAGAGGAGTCATATGACATACAATTGCTGTAGAAGGGATGTACAATCTTACCCAGTTCTCCTGGATCTAGACTGAAGCTCATTGTTTAACTCTGTATTATCTGTATGTACATAGTGGGGCTAAAATAGTCATTAAAATGTAGATTTCTAGATCCAAGTAATTGGATCTAGAATTCTAATTGTTGACTTTCATGTCTCCCTCTTCTGTGACTAATTAGTGTTCCAGTGAGACACTGACATTTTTCAGGCATAACTATGAGGTTAAACGGTGTTTGTGCATGAAGTTTTATAGCGTTTCTGATGGTGGATAGTGCAGTTAGTTTCACATGTGCTGTCTCAGTCTTACAAATTCTTCTTTTGATTTGAAAGCATCACCCGAAGTTCACTCTTAATCTTATTACAAAAAAAAAAAAGCGCTACATTTTTCTTACTGTGAAACAGTATTTCTTCCCTAAGTTAATGTGATGCTGACTTGCTCAAAGGTAATTCTTTTCCCTGAATGATGAAAGCCTGCAATTTACACATGGTTGCTGATTGCTGAGTATGCCTGTTTTGGTGAAGTTATTTGTGCAACAGTTTTTCCAAGTTCTTTAGTTGTCTGATTACTTTCCGGGTCATTCAGTTGTAAGTATGTGAAATTACGCTTGGTTTACTTTATTAAGTCTTTACTTTCTCTTGGTGATTTTCTACGCATTCCAAGTCAGGATTTAGCATTCTCTTGTTGTAAATGCTCCCTGTGTGGTCCCAAATAAGTTTCTGAAAGGACTGTCAATAACTTTGTGATTGTGTGTGTCTGTGCATGTGCACCTTTCCTCACTACTAATGAAAGCATATTTTTATTAAAAAACAATTCAGATGTGTCGCTTGTTGAGGCATGTTTCTGGAACCGAGCCCCTCGAGATTACTTGCATACATGCAGAAGATACTTTTCAGGTCACTGGCCCACAGGTATGTGTAGCTTTTATCTGGCCATTTCTTTAGGTCCTCAATAAAAATACGTCACTCGTATGAATTTTTTGGAGGCCTAATATTGAACTCTTTGAAGCAGCTCTAAGAAAGAGTTAGACTTTAATGTTGGATGGTTGCTGAAAGGATCCACAAGGAAGATCATCAAGCCAGCAGATTTCAGATGAATGCACTGCAGAGACTTAATAGTAGCAGTGGAATTTTGGTTTGCCTGTGAAGGCATTGGATTTTGTGTGCAACATCCTATTCGAAGACCTAATAAAAATGTATTTTGTTCTCTCTCCAGATAATTTCTGCTGCAGAAACACTGGCATTGCATCCATCTAGCAAGATTGCAAAAGAAAATCTTGAGGTGTTCTGTGAGGCCTGGGAGTCTCAACTGAGTGACATGTCTATGTTGTTAAGAGAAATCAATGATGTGTTTGAAGGAAGAAGAGGTAAGAATGCTACATACAAATTAAAAAAATATAGGTTTCAAAATATTTAGTCTTAAGAATTTTAAGTGTGATTTAGGAAATTCTGTTTTCTTAAGAGAATAGTGCAACAAATAGTCCCACATTCAGTATAGCCATGTGGAATCAGGTAGCAATACGCAAATGTGTTGGTTTTGTTTAGATGACAAATTAGGATGTTTAATGTTTTGGTTTGTTTTTTCAAAGAAAAGCGACCAAAAATTTAAAGCCTGATTTCTGTAAAATTATGTATGTTTATACGCCGTGATTAGTTCCAGCAAAATTAAACTGAACTCTTCAAAGGACCTAAAAGTATTCAACACAGCTCTTTGCCAGTGGTGTCCAAATATTAGGCATGTGGGGCCTTCATCCCACCTTTTCATTTGTCTAGGACATACCAGTTCATGACAATCCAGATGTAACTTGAACTGTGACATGTTTAACTAGTTTTCTGTATTTATGGAAAAGAAAATATGTGTACACATATGTATTCTGTACTGTCGGCTTGCCTTGTATTCTCTTCATAACGTAGTGAATGTAGTTATTTGATTTTTAAACTGCTGTCCTTTCTTCGGGATGGAATCTCTGGTGACTCTGCACAACCTTGGGATATTTTCTGTGGTTGGTAAGTTTATTGGTATTTGTATAACATGTAGAAGAAAACCATGGAAGCCATTTTCTTTTTCATTTTTACCTAACTTCATTTTTTTTTTTCAATGATGTCTTTAATGTAGCCTGTCATATTTCTTGCGGCTACGCGTTTGTTTCAGTCTTTAAAGTATAATTGCATACAGGTAGAATGTAATCTATAATAATAATAATGAATGTCTTGTATTTTTAAGAAAATCACTCAGGTTTAAAAAATTAGATTTAGTTAAATACAGGGACTTCATTTATTTTGTATCTAAGATACAGAAAAAGTACATCCTTATTCAGGTTAGATGACACTTTATTAATGATACAGTACTTCGTCTTGCTATTAGCGTGAGACCTTGTTTCATTTTTAGAGCTTGTTTTGACAGTTGAACTTTCTGTACCTGTTCAAGTTTTTGTGTAAGCACTTCTTTTCTGCCAGCTTTGTTGTGAGGACAGTAACCAGTCATCCAGAGGGCAGTAATATCTTAAATTGTTGCTGCTGGTTGCTAGATGATGTGTGTCCAAGCTGGAAGACTTGAAAAAGGAAAAGATACTGAAATTCTAAGTGGGTTTACAATAACTGTGGGCAGCACAGGTTGTTGGGAATTTGAGACACTTGAGAAATATATGATTGTTATTGTACTTGTTCTTCCACCTTGGTCTAGAACGCCATATAAAAGTATGTAGCAGTCACAAATTTGTTTACGGGCCTTTTAACTTTCATCAAGTTTTTGTTTGTTTTGGGAGCCAAGGACGTAGTGACTTTCGTTAAATATAGCATTAAATTTTATGTAGTGCAACTTAAAATATGGTGTTAGTCTAATATTATAATAAATTTGGAATTTGCTAGGCTGATCATGCAGTTATATTCATACAATGGTCTAGCAGGGTTGAATAACCTTTTTATGTGTGTGTCTGTATGCCTATATACATTACTGTGTTTAAAAATAATAAGATGACAATTATGCAGCAACAGCAAAGCATATACTTGGCTCTCCAAACAAATAGTCCTTGAAGTGTTGCAGCAGATTCCCAGCATCTCCTGCAGTTCGTAACTTTTTCTTCTCTTGCGGCTGTTGGCAGCAGATAACAAACATTTTCTAGAAATGGGTCCTTGCAATTTCTTTAAGGCATTGTTTCCCAAAGCATTCTCAGTGTCATTGTTTGAAGGAGAGAGAAGAGAAAGGGTAGGTGTTGCTGAGCATGTTGGAGGCTGTAACTTGTGGACCTCAGTGCAGTGAAGAATCTTCTCCTATTTGGCATAACCAGATGAATGGTTTTGTTAGTGTCTCTTGTTTCCTCAGTCATAAAGTGTTCGTTTCCTTCAGCATGAAGTGTTCTGATACCACCACTGGCAAGAGAGAAAGCGTAGCTTCCATTCTTTATAAAATCTTAGTGCATTAGGTCTTGTATTGCTAGAACAATGCTAAAGAAATCGTGTCTCCTTTTTCCTTGTCTCGTGGCCCAGCCTAGTAAGGGGGCTTCTCTCTTAGCCTGGATTGTTTCATATCAATTGTTAGTTGTCTCCCTAGGAATAATTTGATCTCCTTTAACCACCTGCTTCTACAAAGTTCTCCTCTGCCTTATGGGCTAATATTTTTTGTTGTTGTTGTTGTTTACTTAATTTCACTCAAATATCCCCACCTTTTTCCTTCCAGAAAATACCCTAAAGTTACCTCACCACTTTCAAAAGGCTTTTTTCCTCCTAGAAAACACAACCCATGACTGATTTTATTCTTCTCATAACTCACAATACTTGTCTTAATGTTGAGGTTGGTAAAAGTGTCTTTACTCGACCGACTAAAATGTAACAAGTGCTTTATTTCTAGTAGAATTTTGAGTGTGTGTAAGAAAAGGTAAAATTACAGAAAGAAGGTATATTTTTTTTTTTCTCCTCGGTTTAAAAACTTGTATTTTTGTACTGCCAATTTAAATGTTTGGCTTTGTTCAGAATACAGCTTAAGAGGCAAAAATTGAATGGTGACTATATGTGCTGGACACATCAAATAAAAGGAGCATTTTTCTGATTACACTAGATTCACATCGTTTATGCTCATTTCTTTATTTTCATGAGCAGTTGCATAACTCCTTACTCAGTGTTTCTTTCCTATCGTCAATTTAGGTATTTCTCATACTCGGGTTCAAAACTCACATGGATAGAGAGCCGGATTTAGCTCGGAAATGAAGGAATATTTTACTCAGTGTCATCACCCTAGATCAAATTGAAACAGGCTTGTCTTGGGGAGGGGGATGCACATGTTCATAGGGGTTGGGGAGACCGGTGAGCACACCGCAGCCCAGTAACCCTCCTGGGTGTTTTGAAAACGTCCCTGTGCTCTGCAGAGTTGTATCATGAGGTAGAGTTGGCCTTTTGCTTAATCCTAACCTACTTTTCAATCCCAGTGATGAAGAGGCCCATTCTGTTGATGTTTGAAACATTGTGTGGTTGATTTGGTTCAGCCCAGAGATACCATGGAGGTATCTGTTCTCAGAATTGCTAGTTTATGATAAATACTTAACTTTGAGGCTCTAGCACTTTGAGGTGAATCGCCTCACAAAAGTACCTGTTGTGTCTTTTTTCCTAAATTTTCTTTTCATCATGCTGGAAAAGAAATAATCCAGATTGACCCCTTGTAACTTTATCAGAAGTGAGGGAATGATTTATGAAGATAACTTCCCTTTCTGCCATCCTCTTCTGGTTTTTTGCCCACTCAACTTGAGAGGAGTTAAACGCCCATGAGGGTTTGGGAGGCTTGTAGTTGATGAATAGGGGATACAGATCAGAATTTCAGAATTTGGAAATTGGAGTCCTAGAAAGGAAAATTAGAAGCAAGATCAAAAGCAGGATTTAGAAATTGAAATAAGAGACGTTTTGGAGGGAAAAAGCATATCTACAACTACTAGAAGGAGGAAAATTGGAAGACAAATAGGCTGAAGTAATAAAAATTAATTTCAAATGAAAAGGAAAAATATATTAGAGACAAGACATTAGGAGAAACAAAGGCAGACTGGAATAAATAAAAGAAAAATCATAATATAACAGCAAAAGACTTTTCCTCATGGCAAAGATCTGACTTGGAAACTAAGGAAGTTAAATACCTATATATATGTGTATTCTGTTAATGGAATCAAATGTAAATTCTGTGATTATACTGATGTAGTTAAGCATTTTCTGAAGAAGTAGGATTATCTCTGGCATGAGTTGATCTCCACTTTTGAAAGGTTTGGTATCTGTAGGTCCAGTGAGGTGGGGGTTTTGTGTGTGTATTTTCTGTTGTGTTTTTTAATGTTCCAAAAGATAAGTAGGGAGATGCTTCCTCTTTCTGAATATGGTGAGCAACTAAACCTTGCAAAGCCGAATAATGGAAATTGCTGGAAGAGCAAAACCAAATGATTTTTTTTTTAATTCTGTTTACCACCTCTTTCCATTTGGTTTCCATGATTCTGAATGCCCAGCCTGTGTGTGTGTCTTCTCAGTATGCATTTGTATTCCATTTGTTATGTCAGTGTTATGTTTTTTTAACATGGTACAACAGGTTTTTACATAGCACCAAGGATATCTTTTATGCTACAGCATTTCAAGCTTACAAGTCAGCTTTTGTTCTCGATATGTCTTACATGTTTTCTCACATGCCCTTTAGCTGATGTATTGATACACAGGATGTTATAAATCACTTCTCATCGTTTATAGCAGTCTTTAGTAAGAAATCTTGCTTGGATGCACGTTTGGGCAAGTAATCTCTGAATAACTCTGCATTCTGGAAGAAAATAGTTAGATAGCTAGTGCCCTGAATGCTGCTCGTTTCATCTTTCAGGAAACTGGCTAGGGGAAGATAGAGGTTGTCAAAGAAAGGAAGAATACACTTCTTTTTATCAAAAGGGTTTAGGGGCACTTGCCAACTTAATGAAATTTGGTTTTTAGGAGTCACTTGCCTAGATGTGGGGCTCAGGATCTTTCTGTGGTGTCAGGAGACACTCAGAAAGTGAGAAAGCATTCTTTCAAAAAATCATGCATGCACAAGAGAACTGTCTGTTGAGAACTCAGAGTGAAATTTCTCTGAGAGCTGATGCAAGAGGAGGAAATAGCAATTGTAGAGGGAGTATGTTGCTTGTCCTTTTTCTGTTGACATGCATCATCTCTACACAGAAAGGGTCATTGGGCACTGGCAGAGGCTGCCCAGGGAGGGGGTTGAGTCACCTTCCCTGGAGGGGTTTAAGGCCCGGGTGGACGAGGTGCTAAGGGACATGGTTTAGTGTTTGATAGGAATGGTTGGACTCCATGATCCGGTGGGTCTCTTCCAACCTGGTCATTCTATGATTCTATGGTACCAATATCCATTATAGTAATCTCTTTCACCAGCTCTTAAGTTTTTTGTCTATTTAATTTTGATTTAACAGACTTTCCTTTCCTGTATCTATTGTAATAATTATCTCAGAAGACTTACATTTAAGTCTTCTGGTAACTGGAGCTCTAATCCTAAGCCATTAGCCCAGGCACTGTTTCCTCCTTAAACTCTTCTTCAAAAGAAGTGTGTAAAATGTTATAGAGCCTTTTTCTTTATAAAACACAGTGCACGTGGGATACATATGATACACTACAACATGAGGGGTTTATTGCGTGCAGGGGCTGTTCAGAGGAGCTTTCTTAACTGCCAGTTAAGCTAAAATCTAACAGTACATAGTTCTTAGCAAGTCTCTCTCTGGAAGTATGACACAAAAGAAGTGATCTTCTGCAGTATTCAAAGAGGAGAAATTAAAGGTAAGTAATTTGCTTTTATAGTACTGCAACTTAAGAAAGGATGAAGTGAGGCACATGATCCCATTCATTAAAATCTGCATACAAATTTTGGTGTAAATATGTGTGTTCTTCATAGGAGAGAAGCGTGTCTACCTATCACTGCCCAGACCAGGGGTAAGTTGCTTTGGGGATTGTTATATCTGCTGTTAACTAACTGACTTCTTTCCATGTTTCCTTTGATGAGGACATAGCAATATCCTGGTCACATACATCTCGACTGGATGGCTGACAGTAAAATATCAGATTTTGTCGATTTATTAAAATAATAAAAAAAATTACTGAAAACTGGGATAGCTAGTTACATAATACACTTTAATCACGTTGATTGTACGTGAGCTTTAGTTCCTGTTCATTAACATGGTGGTTTTTACCACATACCAAACTGTCATGCTGTATAATAAAAAAATGCATGTTACTATTAGAACCGTAAAAATATGTTGCCACTGAAATAAGTCTTTGTAATCTGGTTTTTTTTACATTATTACCTGAATTGACCTATTTGGAACAAAGGGACAAGTTTGAGCCTATTGTAGGCTCTTGACATAATGGATTCGTGTTTCCTTCTTTGATCTCAACTGTTTGTAATGCAGAGAAAAAAGCTACACCAAATGTCCAAGGTTTAGTAGTGATGTAATTAATATTCCTCGCTGTTTATAATTGACATTGTGTTGTTTCTGAAAGCATCTGTGTGTTAGGAAACCTCCTTAACCTTGTTATTGTCATGCAATCAGTCATTTGATTCACATGCTACATACTGAACCTTTTCACGGGTAGGAAAAAGGGGAAGAATGATCTCAGAAGGTACTGTGAGCTCTAGCTTGTTTTGTTCTCTCCTTGCTTTCTTTCCTTAACCTGTAGTGTCGAGCAGTTTGTGTGAAGTGGTCCCCTGTCCCCATGTCTCCTGTTGTGCAGTTCTGTAGCTTCAAACACAATGTGCTACTTCTGATCCTTAGTGAAAAGAGAAAGGGAAAAGGTCATTATAAATCCAATCTGCAGATTTAAGTAGACTATAATATTCGCCTGAGTGAGCCTGGGTGCATTTCACTGTTAAAGAACTAAATAGTGAGACTGGAAAATAGATTGGTTCAGTGACTTTTGATAGGGTTTTTTGTCCCTCACCAGTTTGACTAAGCTACAGAGCTTCTGGATTTCTGCCAGAATTTAAAGAAGCGATGTTTGAAGTCAGATTCCCACTTAGTGATTAATATACCTTTTTAAAAGTGCTTCCAGTAAATCTTTGTTCCCAGGACTTAAACAGTTCTGCTCTGTTGTCGTTTCAAAGGTTGCTGCCTTCTTTTGAATTTCACAGGATGCATAGATTTGGGGGAGTGATGATTAATAGACAGTTTGAAGTAGGCAGGAAATGTAGATTACGTCTCTAAGACAACAGAGGTTGTTCAGAGTAATTTCTTGGCCTAACTGATGAATTAACCTTTGGAACTGCCTCTCTTTCCCATGCTGTGACTCTCAGTACTGCTTCTTCTTTCTCTGTCATCACAGAGCTCTGTTGTGCCTGGCGGTTAATGTCCATACTGTCCCTGCACAGAAGCCACCCTGTTCCTGTCTGTCTTAATTAGATTACGTATTTTGTTGCATCTGTTTAATTGCAACTGTGCTGTTTGCTGGTAATGAGTTGTGTCCTTGACCATGTCATAGTTGAGGACAGAGCAGTAGTGATGATTCATGTGTGTGCCTAATGCACAGATAAATTTTTCTCTACAGTATTGGATGTTGAAATGTTTTAAAAGCAGATTCGCTGCTTTATCAGATTTTTACCAACTCTCCCATTTAGATATTGCATGAACACTAGAATGAAGAAAACTATAAATCTGATAAAAATTCTGAGTTTTCTTTAGTTACTTGTGGCTGGAAATTCTTACCTGTGCTAGAGTGCTGCTTTTCCTTAATACCCTTCACTTCTTAGCATCTTAAATATTTGCCATACCTTGTAGCCCGAAGTTTGTATTCACATACAAATCTAGTTTAGCTTTGTGTTCCTTTCTTCTTTTACGACTCTGCCTTAAAACCAGTATTTCTGAAATCGCATCTCTAATATGCAATATGATCAAACTTAAATTGACAATTCGGGGTATCAGTTCTTGTACTTTTTGCTAAATCTTTCTATATGAGATGAGCATTTCTAATACTTAATGTGGTGTATAATCTGGGCTGATATTCATAAGATTCAGATTAGTTTTAAAGAAATGGGATGGGAAGAGAGAAATGGCAAGAAAGCTAAACTGAGCAGCAAATTGCAAGTAGGAACTTTAACAGTAATACTTTATTTTTGCTCATACTCATGGAGTGAGAGATAAGAACCACAGCTGGAGCTTATTTCTGATGCTGTTCACAATGAATAGCGGGTTTTTGCCCCTATAAGTACGTGCTCCCAATAATGAATAGCAGCTCTTTTCAGTTTCTAGATGAGAATCTGTCCTCCGGTGGCTCATACTTGTCCAAGTTATGACACCAACTTTGTATTCCCCTGCACTCCAGTGCAGTTTCTGAATATGGACTGTGGGTCCTATATCTGTTCGTTTTTGCTGGTTTTGCACAGTGACAGCGCCAGCACAGGAAATTAAAGCCAGGAACTGCTGCTCTCTACATGCCAACTGATTTTAAACAAATCCTGTGTTACTGTGTAAATGTGTTCTGCAGCTGGCAAGCTGTGCCTTATCAGATATTCTATTCATTGGTTGATTTATCTGAGCCAGTATTTGGCTTGCAGACAAACTGGTATTTTGGATAGTTCATGACTTAAAAGAAGGAAACCCATAAAAGATCAAAGTCTTGGTAGTTGTTTTCAGCTACTTCAGCGAAGTCACACAGAATTATCAGCTACATCGTGACACCAGCACTTACGTGGGTTGTGCCCTAGATCAGCTTGCTACTAGCTAAATCAGCTGCCAAGTTGCTCGTCAGTATTATCCTTGATGGAAAAATCAGTGCAGTAACACTTGACTGTTTATTTAGTACTAAATATTGCTGAGAATTTAGAGGGTAAGGGGAAGAGATTGTACTGCTTGAGGAAGGGGACTCTGAGAACTCTAGAAGAGGTCTTTTCCTTGAAACTTTAGTGTCTCTGTAGGCAGAGACCCTGTTTGCCAGTGAAGGACAGGCAGGTTCTCAGCTTCTACTGAGATGTTTGTCTGAACCATTGGAATTCTCCTGCAAAGTCTGAGTAAACAGCCACCTCATATGATTTGTTAGTAAAATCGTTGGTGATTCCTTTTATTTAAAAATACTTTTTTGTTGTTTAAAACAGAAACATAATGCAACTCTGAAAGCATTAAAGCCAGTCAAACTAGATACTGAGGTAAGATGCCATCATTGTAAAATTGTTTGCAATTATTTTTTCTCTAGAGAATGTACTTTCAAGTGCCATAATAATGGTTACCACTTACAGGAACAGGCAAAAATTGCAAAACTTGGATTAGAGTTGCATCTGCTCACATCTGGTGTGGATTCTGAGACAGAGAAATGGGAAGATCAGGAGAATGAGATCGTGCAACATGGCCAAGGAATGTCAAGTATGGCCTACTCCATGTATTTATTTACCAGGTAATTACACTGTTTTGGTGTAGAGAAGAGCATAAACAGTGTTTATAAGAAATACGTAAGACAATTTAATGCCCAGAGTGTAATGATTGGGACACATTCAAAAAGGGGGTTTAATTTCTGTCCTTCCACTTGATAAACTCATGTAAATTTCTAAGCTGTTTAATAACAAAATTGGTTTATTTAAAGTGCCAAACAGCTATTGAAATATCTCTTGGGTACAGAAAACATTTTAAGAAGCATGTTCAGATGTACTTTCAAAATTAAGAGAATTAAAGCACAGGTACATAACTAGATTAGAATTGTTGATCCTCGCTGCACGGAAAGGTATGCTTCTGAAACTTGACCATGCAATGCCAGCCTTCTTATTTAAAGAATTTAGGGTTGCTTTTTTTTTAATAAGAGTTGAGATTTTTCTTATCTAGTACTCCAAAAGTACTAAATATGCCAGAGACATGGATTTCTGTCCTTGTTCGGCTAATATGAACCAAACCATTTCTAATTTCCTTATAGTGTTCTAGCTACTGATGAGTTTATATAATATCTTGAAGTACAGTTCCTGTAGTAAGTTATTTTTGTGCATAGGATGTTATAGAAGAGTGATATTTTACAGTTCAGTGTGAACAGGGTGAGAGAGAGAGAGAAACTACAAATTGTGCAAGTAGCAGGCAAAACAGTCTATCCACAGCTTATATTCTGTTTTTGTTATTTCCCACAGAGGAGAAGGGCTTCTGAAAACAACTCAAGATTTATTTCACCAAGCAGAGGTAATATCTTTTTAACAAAATAAGAGCTAGGAACAATAAGTGAAGAACAAATTGGAAGTTAACTCTGATTCCTTACACATAAGTACAGTGTACCATGAATTAACTGGCAGCTGTAGTTTTTAAGCAGCATAACTCTGGTATATAATTTTCTGAAAGCTAATATTTCAGTCTTACAGTAGTTGCTTAAGGCATTAGTAGTACTCACTGTGTCAATAGCTCAGTCCCTAATAGTGCTAATGGATACTCCAGCCAGGTTTGAACAGCAGGATTTTCATGGGAAAGAAAGAAGACATAAAAAATTGAATACAAACGAAACACAAGGAGCCAAATGAAGGAATGTAGTGTCCTATTTCCCAGATACCTGCCTGTGTTTAACACGAGACTGGTTACCTTTGTCAGGACAATAAACAAACATGGCAGGTGTCTTCTACCTACAAAACTTGTGAGCTGCTGCAGAGCAAAAACATAGTTGGAAATCATCTTTTTATATATAAAGGGAAAGCCTTTAAACTTTGCTTATTTGAGAGAATGGCAGTTTGTAGTGTAGCTTGTTACTTCAGAAGTCACTGCAAACTGCTGACTTGTTAATTACAAACGCATGCTACTATCACAAACATTACCTTTTTACTTTGTAGCACAATTCATTAGAACAACAGGAAAAAGAGCCTCATCTTTCCTTGCTTTCTCCCCCTTTCAGATTTTTGCTACAGAGGGCACAAAGCTTGCTTCAGTCCTTCATGCCTTTTCTGATCAGGTAATGCATAAATTCTAAAGCAGCCATTCAGCTTATGATACTGGTGGTAACTACTTAAAAGCTGTTTGTGTTATCTTCTCCGTTAACTTAATAGTGGAGTTTTTAAAAGAGTGGTTTTATCTTCCTGAAACATATTTCAGGTACACGATGATGACAAAGCTTTGCTTCTGTTGGAGGCTGAAAAACTGATCTCTATGTGCAAGCAGCTGCAGATGACAGCGAAGGCTTCTGTTCAGGGTAAAAGTGCTACATTTACAAAGGTAAAAATTCTATTCCTGAAAGTAAGACCTAAATTGTTTTGAAATAGAGTAACCTAAGAATTTATGCTCCTGTTAAAATATGAAACAGTTCATGACACCTGAACTTCCTGGATTGACGAAGGACAATAAAAAAATAAAAAGCAGGAAGATTTATGCTGTTGTGCAAGCATTTTTTCCTGCTATGCCATATGTCATTATTGCTGTTCCACATGTAGAAGAAAAATTTACTTCAGCTTCAAGCTCTGTTTTGGCCTTCACATGTTTTCAGAAGTTGAGGTGCAAAGTATAAAGTAAGACCACCAAGAACTGTTCCTCCTACCAAAAATGTCCATTTGGACATCACTCACTGATAACTGCAATCCAAGCCTTTTACTACTCTTGTCTCAGGAGGGGATTTTCGCCGCCCTGCGCTTCCCCCTCCCTCCATTTTTCCCCCCTCATCCAACCTTGAAATATTGTATAATCTCTTGCATTATTAGTTGCCGAATAAAAGTAATCAGTGGTCCTTATCTACACTAATTGCCTTGTTTAGGTCGACGCATGCATTCTGAAAACAAGGAACGTAATGACTCTGTTATGCCAACTTCTTCCACTTTGCTGGAAATTACTGAGAAAGAAAGTGAGTACTTGATTCATCTGCAGTATTTTAAAGGGACTTGGGAGGTTTTGTTTGTTTGTTTTGAGGGCTTTTTGTTTAAGATTTTTTTTTTCTTACAGAATAAAGCAGGAAATGGCTGTCTGAAAGCTGCTCCACCGTGGAGAGAAGACAGAATACAAACTGGGTCAAATGCACATACTCCAGAAAGAAGAGCTGAGACATATGGCATCAAGTCTTTAGAAAATCATGTAACAAACATGACATTTTTAGAGAGCAAGTAATTGCAGCGCTTAGAAATTTAGGAACTTCGATCTGAAAATAACACTCGCTGAATTTTCAATATTGCTTTCATTTGTGGAAAGTCAAGCCAGGTTCATTTGAATTAAAACTGTTGACCTTTGTCACATCTAATAGATGTTCCATTACTTAGCAATTACAACACCAACTAGTCTAACTGTTGTGTATTTTTATGTGAACGCCTTTCCTGTGCTCACTATTGATACGTTTTGTGATTAATGCTTATGAATGTCTTAATGGATGTTTCAATCCAAAGATGCTGCTAATAGACATTTTCTATACAAGAACCTTGTGCTGCATATGCTATATGTAACACTACTGTTGAAGTCTAAACTCATCTCTGGCCTATGTGTTTGATTAAAGCAGAATCAGGAAT
Organism: Phaenicophaeus curvirostris; assembly: GCF_032191515.1. Lineage (NCBI taxonomy): Eukaryota > Metazoa > Chordata > Aves > Cuculiformes > Cuculidae > Phaenicophaeus > Phaenicophaeus curvirostris. Next base: position 7,930,057 of record NC_091394.1, on the reverse strand, counting down.
ATAGCCTGAAAGGCTGTGGCCTAAGTGTTATCATAGTTTTGAGTTACACCTACAATTAAGTAATTCTGGGGGCTTAAGTGTTCTCATAGTTTTGAGTTATACCTGCAATTAAGTAGTTCTGGGGGAAAACCAGCCCTCTTTCAATAGCTGCAACATTGAATTTTAATCGTGTTGACATGATTCATATTTTCAAAAGTCTATTTCTAAGTGATAAATGCTCTTGATGAATCCCTTTTACCATCTTTATTTGTAGATGGCAACCGTTACTTCCTTTTTCGTTAAAAGTTACTGAGCAGAACTTGAATTGCATGTAGAACCCCTGAAATATTATGTAGACATTACATTATACCATTGAAAATTTAAGAAAATAGATATTGATTATCATAAACTTCTGTACAAAGGGCATTATTTGACTTCAGGATGCTGTAAGTATATAACCAGATGTGAAATACTTAAGTTTATCTGCTCTTTGTACATAGGCTGCTGTTGCATTTTTATTTTCAGTTCGCTTTTGTCAAATTCCATCTTGCATTAGTTTAGCTAAACTAAGCAATAACTAAATCATACGTTTTCTATGTATTGTGATTGCAGTGAGCAGAAACAAAGCTGCCTGTGGAACATAAACACTCCCCAATATATCATTCTGGTTTTATTTAAAAACTTCAGAGAACGCACATCTTAATATACAAACTATTTGAACCGGTTTATTCTTGTATGAATCAAAGGTTTAGGTTCCATTGTTAAAAACAGGCACTAGGCCTTTCAATACCTTCAAGTTACAGCGTACAATAAAAGTAGCTTATTTAGTATCAAAACCAGATGGTAGCTCTACAATTAATTTCACAAAGAAGAATTAAGACGTTTTGACAAAACTTTTTCATACTCCTCCTGCGTCAGAAGTCCTTGAGTTACGCTCTTGCTTTCTTCAAATTTGGGTAGAACCACTGCAATGTATCCCTCAGTTGATGGCTAAAAAGCAAGACTGAAGTTAGTAGTGAAATAAAAGTTAGAAAATAAAAAGAAAGAAAGTTTCTTACCTTTTCTTGCAGAAGAGCTGGATTGCTAAGAATGTTTTCATTCACTTCTATCAGTCGCCCTCGTATACAACTGCAACAGTGTTGAGTTTCAGTGACAGTGCACGGGTACGTCAAGGTACAAAGAAAAAGGAAAAAACCTTACCTATAAATGGTGTACTCCTCTCCATCTGATGAAGAGATCCTGCACAGAGGGGCAAGTTCTGTTAAAAATTGAGCTCCCTGCATTTGAAAGAAAAGAAAAAAAATATATACACACATCTATGCACATTTCTAATTACATGAGGCTTTAAAAGTGTTGCTGTCAGCAACACAAGGAGTTTGTAAACTTCAGAACAAAGCAAGGAAGTGCAGTAGTAACAGATCAGAGCAAGTTCCATAGCTACACTTCCCTACAGAAGGGAATGTGACAACATTGCTATGTGTGCAAATAGATTAGAAGCTTGTAAGAGCTTACACATTTAGTCATGATAAAGCTTCTTGTATTTAATCAGATTAAAATCAGCAAAGTGGGGAGAAAACCAGCACAGCTGAGTTTAACATAACCAGGTTAAGCTACATGTATTTGAAAACCCACCATCAAAACCACCCTGAATTGGCCCATCTGCTGTCCAGGTCTCTTTGATAAAACCAGTAGTCTCCAAATCCTTGGCATTTCAGTGAAAATAATTTTTTATTTATGAAGGCATGTTTAAATAAGTCCCTCTGTGTGCTGTGAAAAAACTACTAAAAGGGACTGTTAGCCTTGGTTTGAGCAGCACTGGAAACCTCTGGTGCTGCGGGAGACACACACCCTGGCTGGCACAGTTAGACACCTCTTGAGGAAAGTCTAAACTCTTTAACTGCGGAGGGTCTGTCCTAGTAAGGACAGAAGGTCTCGGGCATCTCTGTGAGAGCTGAAAATGAAAACTAACCAAATCAAAAAGCCGTACCCTTTTTGACTTCCCGGAGACCTTATTCTGGAGTCTGCTACAGTTGGCACTGATTTGGTAATTAATGCTTGTAATTGTTTTTCCATTTTGAAGTAGAGGATGGGCTTCAGCCAAGGTGATGACACAGATTCTGCAACGAGAAACACAATTATTATGCTTCAGGTGTGAGAAGCCGTGCTGCTACGTGTGCTGAGCCAGCTCCACAACCTTCTTGGCCTATACTGGTAGGATTTAAAACTGATACTAACTACTTTATTTGGGCTCCTAGTCTAAAATGCTAGCAAGACTTGCAGTGTTGTGAAAGCTGTACTTTACTGTCATTCTGTAAGCAAAATTGCCTTCCTTCTACAATTTAGCAGGGAAGTCAAGCTGATGATAGCTCAGCATAAGTCCCAGGACAGGCAGTGAGCAGCCCCAGGCAGGAAACAAGGACACAGGTCTGGGTGACAGCATGGGGGGCAAGTAGGGTAACCCAGAACGTGAGTCCCCTGAGTTAATGCAGAACAAAGGATGATTGCTGGCTGTTGATCAGAAATGAATTTTAGTTTTCCCACTTAGAAAAATGTCAGATACTGAATCAAATTGGGCTGACTTGCTTCAGGGCATCTTACTTGATGGTCGCTATACCTAACCAAATGAAAATTGCTGCCTGGCCTGAAGCAACCCCCTCAGAAGGTGCTTTATTTTAAGATCCTAGCCTGGATCACCAAAAGCAGTACCCTTATTTAAAAGCTGTGGTCCCGTTTAACTAAGTTGGAGCTCTTCATCTGTTGTACCCCATGCGTGCATACTCATGTAGAGAAAACCACAGCACCAGAGCTTTGCTTGCGGATGCTGCGTCCTTCTCCCTGCACTATCACATCTCTGCAAGTTCTTGCTGTGCAGCTCCCCGCAAGAGGGAGCTGGATCCTGGCGAATGCTTTCAGCACGCCCCAGCGGCCCAAAGGGACCAGAAGATCTAAGTCCCCCCGCCTCTACGACCCCCCTGCCTGTTTTTAAGGGGGAAGACGAGCTGGGGCTGTCATCTACTCGAGCTGAGACTTTGCAAAACAAGAAATCAAACAGAATTTTGTATTGCTTAGAAATACCCAACTGATCTAAAGCCCCACACATAACACTGATAAAGAACTGCTATTGAAGACAAGGTACGTGGCCCATTCAGCAGGAGAGGATGCAGCGACCCCACCACTACAGAGACCCCCTACACCACTTCTTTTAAAATGCTGAGCAGCAGGGGGCAGGGGGTGTAAAAAGGAGTTCAAGCTCCAAACAGTGATTTGTCTAAGATCTGTCCCTCTCGCATTTTCTGGGAAAATCCAAGCTCACTTCCTATTTTTTAGCTGTCCTACTCCAGGCATTCCGGTGGGAGCAGTGCCAACCATTCCTATCGAACACTAAACCATGTCCCTCAGTGCCTCGTCCACCCGCACCTTAAACACCTCCAGGGAAGGTGACTCAACCCCCTCCCTGGGCAGCCTCTGCCAGTGCCCAATGACCCTTTCTGTGAAAAATTTTTTCCTAATGTCCAGCCTGAACCTCCCCTGGCGCAGCTTGAGGCCATTCCCTCTCGTCCTGTCCCCTGTCACTTGGGAGAAGAGCCCAGGTCCCTCCTCTCCACAACCTCCTTTCAGGTAGTTGTAGAGAGCAATGAGGTCTCCCCTCAGCCTCCTCTTCTCCAGGCTAAACACCCCCAGCTCTCTCAGCCGCTCCTCATAAGGCCTGTTCTCCAGCCCCTTCACCAGCTTCGTTGCTCTTCTCTGTGTATGTCTCACTGTGTGCATGTCTTGGTGGGTATCTGTCTGTCTGTGTGTCTGTATGTCTGTGTGCGTGTGTCTCTGTGTATCAGTGTCTGTCTGTATGTCTGTGTGTGAGTGTCTGTGTCTTATGTACCTCTGTCTGCGTCTGTGTGTGTGTGTCTTTGTAGGTCTTGGTGTCTGTCTATCTGTCTCTGAGTCTGTGTGTGTATGTCTTGGTCTGTCTGTCCGTGCCTGTGTCTGTGTGTGTGTTGGTGGGTGTCCGGGGTGTCTGTACATCTGTCTGTGTCTGTTACAGAATCACTAGTTTGGAAAGGACACCCAGGATGATCAAGTCCAACCATTCCTATCAATCACTAACCCATGTCCCTCAGCACCTCGTCCACCCGTCCCTTAAACCCCTCCAGGGAAGGTGACTCAACCCCCTCCCTGGGCAGCCTCTGCCAGTGCCCAGTGAGCCTTTCTGTGAAAAATTCCTTTCTGATGTCCAGCCTGAACCTCCCCTGGTGGAGCTTGAGGCCATTCCCTCTCTCCTCTTGGCCCCTGTCACTTGGGAGAAGAGCCCAGCTCCCTCCTCTCCACACCCTCCCTTCAGGTAGTTGTAGAGAGCAATGAGGTCTCCCCTCAGCCTCCTCTTCTCCAGGCTGCACACCCCCGGCTCCCTCAGCCGCTGCTCTCCGGGTGCCCGCGATGCCCGCCCCCGCCGCCACTCGCCTGTTGGAGTGCTGCAGCACGCAGAAATCCTCTCCGGGCCGCCCCTTCACGTCTGCAAAGGGGCACAAAGAGCGGTGACCGCGCCCCGCGCCGCACCCCCCCCCCACCCCCCGCGCCCCCCCCCGCCGCCTCCCGCCCCCCTACCTGCCCTGTACCAACGCGTGAAGTACCGCGCCGCGCCGCGCGCCGCCATCCGCGCGAGGTTGGGGGGCGGGGGGGAAGGGGGGAGGAGGCGGAAGGGGACGGCGGTGCCCGCTAAAGGCGTTCCGGGGCAGAGTGTTTATAAAGGCTTGTGGTGCTAGCGCGACACGGGGTAGGTTGAAGTTGGAGAGGGGCAGAGTTAGACAGAATCACAGAATAACCAGGCTGGAAGAGACCCACTGGATCATCGACTCCAACCATTCCCATCAAACACTAAACCATGTCCCTCAGCACCTCGTCCACCCGTCCCTTAAACACCTCCAGGGAAGGTGACTTAACCCCCTCCCTGGGCAGCCTGTTCCAGTGCCCAATGACCCTTTCTGTGAAGAATTTTTTCCTAATGTCCAGCCTAAACCTCCCCTGGTGGAGCTTGAGGCCATTCCCTCTCGTCCTGTCCCCTGTCACTTGGGAGAAGAGCCCAGCTCCCTCCTCTCCACAACCTCCTTTCAGGTAGTTGTAGAGAGCAATGAGGTCTCCCCTCAGCTTCCTCTTCTCCAGGCTAAACACCCCCAGCTCTCTCAGCCGTTCCTCATAAGGCCTGTTCTCCGTCCCCTTCACCAGCTTTGTTGCTCTTCTCTGGACTCACTCCAGAGCCTCAACATCCTTCTTGTGCTGAGGGGCCCAGAACTGAACACAGGATTCGAGGAGCGGTCTCACCAGTGCCGAGTACAGAGGGAGAAGAACCTCCCTGGACCTGCTGACCACGCCGTTTCTGATCCAAGCCAAGATGCCATTGGCCTTCTTGGCCACCTGGGCCACTGCTGGCTCATGTTCAGTCACTGTCAACCAACACCCCCAGGTCCCTCTCCTCCAGGCAGCTTTCTAGCCAGACTTCTCCTAGTCTGTAGCTGCACAGGGTTGTTGTGCCCAGAGGAATTTCTTCATGATGAGGGCAGTGAGGCCCTGGCCCAGGTTGCCCAGGGAAGCTGTGGCTGCCCCATCCCTGGGGGTGTTCAAGGCCAGGCTGGATGGGGCCTTGAGCAGCCTGATCCAGTGGGAGGTGTCCCTGCCCACGGCAGGGGGGTGAAACTGGGTGATCTTTAAGGTCCTTTCCAACCCAAACTATTCTGCAATTCTACATCAATATCATATAGATATTGATATAGAATCTATCTATATATATATAGACCCTATATGTAGATAGGGTTGTTCACCTTGGACAATAGTAGACTCTGCAGAGACCTTATAGCAGCCTTTGAGGGAACTTAAAGACAAGGAAAGTATTTTCAGCAGGGCCTGTAGTAATAGGACAAAGGTTAGTAGTTTTAAACAAAACAAAAAAAAAAAAAAAAGAGAGAGGTTTTTTTTTAGGTTTGTGAAGCAGTGGATCAGGTCGCCCAGACAGGGGGTAGATGCCCCATCCTGGAAACATTCTAAGTCAGGTTGATTGAGCTGAAGCTGTCACTGTTCACTGCAGGAGGGATGGACTTCCCTGGGCAACCCCTCCCAGTGCATCATTCTTGTAGTGAAGAAATTCTTCCTTATGTTTAGGCTAAATCTGCCCCTCTCCAGTTTCTACTGGAGTTCCTACTGCATCCAGAGAAGGGAAAGGGGCTGGAGAACAAGGGTTCTGAGGAGAAGCTGAGGGAACTGGGATTGTTTAGCTTGGAGAAAAGGAGGCGGAGGGGAGACCTCATCACTGTCTGCAACTGTCTGCCAAGGGGATGAAGACTCCCTTCTTACAAGGAGTTACATGGAAAAGACAAGGGGTAAAGGTTAGAAGTTGCTCTTGAGAAAATTCCAATTGGATTCCCAAAGAAAACTTTTCACCATGAGAATAGTCAAACATTGAAATAATCTCTGTAAGGAAATGGTAGATTCCTCTACATTAGCTCAGCTTGACAGGATGCTGGGTCATCTCATTTAAACTCTACATCACCTAAAAACGTTGGACCAGATGATCCTTGAGGTCCTTTCCAACTGGGCATTCTACGTGATTCTATGTGATATGTGACTAGGTGAACTTCATGATCCCTTCCAATCCGAATCATTCTGATTGTATCATTGTATTGTAATTGCACATATTTAGTCTTTTTTATTTTTTAATGGAATCATAGAATTGTTAAGGTTGGAAAAGGCCTCTCAGATCAACTCCAACCATCAGCCCTAGAGCACTGTCCATACTAAACTGCATCCCGAAGTACCGTACCTACACATTTGTTGAACACCTCCACTTCCCTTCTCTGAGAGGACACCAGCACCCACCTCACTTCAGCTTCCTTTCAGGTAGCTGTAGAGAGCAACAAGGTCTCCCCTCAGTCTCCTGCAGGCTAAACAAACCCAGTTCCCTCAGCTGCTCCTCACGAGACTCATGCAGCAGCCCCTTCACCAGCTTCGCTGCCCTTCTCTGGACATGCTCCAGCAGCTCAATGTCCACGTAGTGAGAGACCCAAAACTGAACACAGTGTTCAAGGTGTGGCTGCACCATCACCGAGTACAAGGACATAATCAATTCCCTACTCCTGCCACCCACACCCTTTCTGATACAAGCCAGGATGCTGTTTCCCTTCTTTCTGGCTCATGTCCAACCAGAAGCCCAAGGTTCTTCTCCACCATGCACCTTTCCAGCCTCACTTTCCCAAGCCTGTAGCAATTGCATGGGGCTGTTGTGACCAAGGTGCAAAACCCAACACTTCGCCCTGTCAAACCTCATTCTGATAGAAGTGAGGGGAGTAAAACGCTCCAACACCAGCATTTGGTTCAGTGGTTTATTTTCTCTAGCACACAATAGAGTAACAGCTACAGTGATCATCATATGCACCAAAAAAAAGTACTGTAAATAAAACACATTTCATGTAAACATCTTTATGTTTCTTGCTTGTGGCAAACAGTGACCCAGATTTTCAACAGGAATTTCAATTATACTGGTCTCCACATTCAGGCAGCAGGAGAGCCACCGTGAATTACATTTTAGCCACAACTGTTAAATACAGAGAACTCAGCAGCATCTGCACAAGACATCTGGCACCACACTGAGGTGCCCTGGCCACCAAGGAGCAGAGAGGAAAAGGAATGGGCCAGGGAGGTGACAACACCCTTGTTCCAACTCTCGTTGCACACAGCAACTTCACATGACGTCTTTTCTCTACAAATACAGGCCCAAAATCATCAGAACTCATTACAAAGAAAATAACTTTGATTCCAGCATTGTTTGCCTATTCTGCTCACTTGCATCTAGCACAGGCACTAAATAAGGCAGCTCTAACAGCACACAAAATTAAGGTCTGTAGCACAATTAAGGTACAGACAGATAAACAAAACAGCCGCACTCCCATTTAGCAGCTGGGATAGCCAGGCACATTACAAACTGCTGCAGAAGAATATATGCATGAAAATAAAGGGCTGCTTAGAGACACTGCCCCATCCATTTGCCAAACCATGAGTATTTTCAATGCGATACACTGCAACAGATGGAGAGTCTACTTTGGAATGCTGACAAAGGACAAAAAGACAACCAACCACACAAAAAAACATTGTCATCTTGCTTGTACAAACCTACAGCAGGTGTCGCTCTATGGTCCTCTCAGTTACCAGTCATGGACATTTCTCCCTCAAAGATTAAGGAGCACAGAATGGGTGGGATATGTTTGTGTCTAGCTTAGAGTCATTTCTGCCTGCATGCTCTAAATACAATTTATTTTTTACATAGTTACATTAAAATATAAGCGTATCAAAAGACATCGGTAATGTCAGTCAATTACATCAAAAACCAGCCAAGAACCCACTGGAAACTGACTGAAATCTGTGAATTTATCTTCATTATTTAGTCAGTGATCTTACAATCTCCTGGGCAGCACTAGGCTACGTGATGGCTTCCTATGTCATATCCAGCACACGCATACAAGTCCAGGTGAACTAGCAGCTATTAAGGTTGCAGGCTAACAGAAACCACTATGGAAAATTTCAGAGTGGACAGAACCCATCCAAGTCTGAAATCCCTCATGACCAAAGCGACAGAGCGTACCTGATTTCTGTAAGGGTTGAGGGTACAGGACAGAAGGCAAAAGACCCATGGGCTGGAACCCACTGAATTTATGCTGGTTTTCCACACCACTGGTAAAGACAGCGCCCAAGCCCAACAAAACCCACTATGATGTAGGGAGGTTGTATCTTAGACACTGGATTTCAGTAAAACACAGTTGTGATGAGAGGTTTGGATGGAAGCGGGGGACGAAGCCATACTGAGGTTTTTTCCCCAGGAACGTGTCTTGCTCACGTACTAGTACAGGAGCACGAACTGAGGCATTCTGGCTCTAGTGGTGACCAGCACCATTGCCCCCAAAGGCAAGACTCGTTTAAACAAGATAGGGTCAAGTTTGACAGCTCCACAGGGTGGCACGTTCAACTGTAACAGACAGGTATCAGGAAAAGAACTCCAAAGGAAAAGCAGACATTTTCAGAAATGTGGAATGAGGTAGGACTGCTAAGATGGGAGGTCAGTACAGGAAAAGGTAGCAGTCAAGGCATGGAAAACTCCATTTTGACAGGTTATACGAGTGTTTGTGGTGGAGCGCAATTGAACTTTCTATTTCTCTAAAGGAAGCAGTGACACACACATATATAAATAACTGAATAACTTTCTATCAGACAAAGATTCTATTATTCAAGCACTATGGTTAACAAAGGAAAGATGAAGATCACCAGCTACATTTTAGCCATAGTTTTAGCTACAAAGAAGTCAGGAAACAGTCGTAGCACAGGTTAAAGGCAGAAGTGTCATATAACTTGAAAAAAACCACACCTGGGAAGTTATCATCTCTTCAGAGACTGCTCAAATGACAAGAAGCAATAGGTGATATATATATATGCATTTATCATCATACTCTCAGATACTACCGCTTGGAGCTTGAGAAGACTAGAATACAACCCCTACAAGAAAGAGCAAAAAGAGCACAGGGTAGATGACCAAGGTGATGCTAAGAAATGTAGCAGATAGCTACTGTACCGTGGCATGGCTCTTCTGCACCCCAAGTTAAAGTACTCCTCTGGCAGAGCACTTCTGCCTTTTTTTAACCAGAGGTGTGCTTCTAACAAGAGTCCAGAAGTTTAATCAAAATGCAGTTGCATAGAATAAAAAGAAACACAAAACAAAGTGCTTGATGAAGAGAAGGCATGCAACCTACCAACATTTTGTCAATGTTCTTGTCAGAGATGAAATCCCAGCTCCAGAGTAGTTTCTAGTGACAGAAAGTGGGAGAGGAAAATGAGTCTTCCTGAAAGAGAAAAGTCTGTTGTTCTCACTAAACAACTTCTCACCAAGTGAAGAGAGAAACAGGTTCATACACATGCAGATCTGGGGGAGCTGGTAAGACCCCCACCAGGATGCTCCCTTCAGGATGCATTAGCAGAGCTGAAGTAAGTAAGTACACCTTTCTCTACTCCTTGACTTCAAAGGAGGCAAGGAACAGGATTTCATCACTGTGGGAAGAAGATTAACTCTCAATCTTGTTAATTTGAGGAAAAACTGAGGGAGGAGGAAAAGCTAGTATTCCCCTGGCTGCAGAAACTCCTATGACCTCCATTTCTTAACTAGTAAAAAAAAAAAAAAACAAAAAAACAAAAAACCCACAAAAAAACCCCAAAAACCAACAAACTGAGCCTCTTAATTAATTTTAAACACCTGTTTCTAAGGTGTTACAGTTTTCATTTTGACAGACTGACACATGTCAGACTGATTTAACCTGCCAGACATGGTATGATCAAACACCTACTCTTTGTTCAAGCTTTTTATTCAGCTGATGATTTGAAGCAGCGGTAAAGTTGAATCAGAAGTAAGTTCTAACTGGTTTATTTCTGGGATTTTTAAAGCTAGCTAGTTAAGGGAGCATAATTCTGTTACTTCTTGATTGTACAGAAGTTGTCTAATGTGCAACTTTCCCGCAAATGCGTAATTTATTTATTTTGCCACTACCTTTTTCATCCTTCTCTTTCTTTCAGTTCTTTTCAGGGAGGTTAAACTATTAACACTGTAAGTTCAAACTACATAGTCATGTAGACACTTAGGATTATCCTTAATGTGCTGCTTCCCTATACATCCTGGTAAAGAAATTTAGGTATTTTGGATTTCTCAGCTTACTTGTTGCAAAGAATGTAACTGTTTTGCAAGCTTAGGTTTATTATGTGCAATCACATTGAACTAGAAGTAGTCAGCTCTCCCACTCAGCTCATTTCCCACAGTAAATCAATACTTTAGTTAAGAAAGCTGTAGTAGTAAATGACTGTGTCTCAGCCCGTAGCACTCCTCCCCCGATCTCAAACAGACTTTAATATACCTTGCCATTTCAGGCAGCGTTAAGTGGGATGTAGCACTACTTTTAAAGCCTTTTTGATGGAATTCATGTATATTAGAGCTATGCTTTTACAATCTAATAGCTGTACTTTTGTTGCTGACTTAAGAAATCGGCATCAGAAGGAATGAAAACAAGTAAAACATTTGTGCAAACACATAAAACGTACTTTCACAAGAAGTCACGTGGAATAGAAACCAACCAGAATAAGACACAAAGAATCCACAAAGTAAAGAAGAACCACCGCAAAAAGGATGGAGTGGACTTATCCGTCACTCCATGTAAACTAGGTGGATACAGAAGAGATGAATTTCTACCAATACACTACCCATTACATGTCTTTTTCTTGTTTTACACTGCCTACTGTGCTTTGTATCACTAATTTTCATTGAGCTAAAATAAAAACCACTGCCATTTTATATTTCTTTAAACCAACAAAACCATTGAAGTAAAAAAAAAAGTTACATGTAATTACATACAGTAAATAAATTTACTAAAAAAACCCCTTAGCCCCCGACAATATTCCTTTAAAAGATTTGGCACTCTCACCACATTTTACAAAGTACAACTTTCTACAGTACCATATACAATGCTAAATCCTAAGTGGAAAAAAACCTTACAGTGTTCATTTCTGTCCAGGTAAGAAGGGAGGGAGGGAGGAACACAAGCAAACCAATACAAATATCTTGTCTATAGTTAAATGTACCTCTCCATTAGGAAATTTAATAGAAAAAACTACCACTTATAATTTAACACCAAGCTCTCTCCCTGGCAACCAGGATTACAGGTTTATGCTGAATACAATCTTATGTTCAAATACAGAGATAAGCAGCATTATCCCAAAACCCAGCAGAATCCCAGCGTTCTGTAACAGGAAGTATCCCCAGCGGCTACATCCATGATCACTGGCATCATTGTGGAGCATTTCAGGTACCTAAGCAAACAAAAAAGCGTTAAATGCCTTCAAAATAAAGTTACTTCAAACCCAATTCCTCAGTTGTGAGATATGAGGTAGCAGAGTCTTACTCCTCCCATCCTTCCTGTTGACTGCATTAATACCACTCCTCGAATTAGGTATCATTCAACGTGAACAACATTAACAGAATTTACTTTCATGTTTAGGTACGGAGAGAATATGTAACATTCCAATTACTGTTTTCATGATAATTATGCTGATGTCTTAATCATATCCTGACTAAATGGCTGGCTATTTACCAACCGATCTAAATCAAGCCACACCAAGAATTTTACTCTTAAGACAGCTAAGCCTTCATGAATGTTAGTTAAGCTTCATGAGCATCCACCAAATCCTTCTGCACAAATATTCTTCTAAAGTACAGCACAGCTTTATAGGTTTTCTGCAACTTGCAGTCTTACTGGCTATCTGCTATAGTAGCCATTATCAAATTTTTACTCTATTTCAGCTGTTAACAATCTGTTCTGACAGTCTAAATAAAACCAATGTTTCACCTGTACATTTACTTATGACTGCATATCCCTCTGTATCTTCAAAAGCAGGAAAAAAAAGAAATCAGTGGAGAATAGGTAAAAATGTATTTTGAGATCAAAATATACCCAGCATAACTTCTTAAACGATATCAAATTCAAGTAGGTCTAGCCACTTACCATATCCACAAGAGCCACATACATGAACAAGCCGGCAGTAAGTGCAAATATCCACATTGAAACATTGTCTGCATAATGACCAATAAGAATACCAGTTGCCATCCCAAGATAGGCCAGCATAGCTGACAGAGCGTTATAAAGCACAGCTTGCTTGACAGTCATACCAGCTTTTAGAAGTACAGCAAAATCTCCTACAACAGGGAAAAAGCAAAACAATATTTTCATCCTCAGGTAACCATTCCGGTATTCATGAGATTTTACTCACAAGATTACTAAGCTATTTTTATGCTGTTGCCTGACTCCTTTTTTTCCTTCATGAAATCAAAAATGTCAGGGGGACTGAAAATTAAAAAGCACGCACAAAGAACAACACAGCAGCAAACACTGTAAGTTTATAACCTTAAAGTCTTAGGATTTTTGAAAGAAGCGGCTTTTAGCATAGTTTGCATTTAAACCAACACTGTAATATTTAAGTTTGCATTTAAACTAACACTGCAGTACCATGCATGAGCATTCTGAAGAAGTTTCTAAAACAAAATATTCCCACTTAATTGCATAAAACAATGACAATGATTCCATTTATTATCCTGTATCTGCTCTTCGTACTTTAAGTCTAGCTGTTTCATAAACTTAGAAATAATTTCTTTATTGATAATTTCTGGAAATGATCCTTAGCATCCTATTTTTGCCAGCAGGAAACAGGTTTTCCATAATTCAGAAAAGATTTTTTTTTTTTGCTTAGATAAACTAGATCTAAACCAGTAAAATATGTTTATTATTTGGAAATAAAATGGATTCTATATAAAACAGTAAATTATCTCCAGTTAAATTAAACAAAAGCAATCTTCAAAGCTGAGTTGAGTCATTTGTTACAACAACTTTTCCCCACAAGTGCTGCAATTAAGATGAACGGGTATTTTATAAACATTGTTTAGCATTAACCATCAGAATGACCTGATTTTATCCCAAGCTAACTTCAGCTAGTCCCTTTTCTTTCAGTATTCCTATGCCATTTCATATCCTCTGTTAAAAAAAGTACTTAAATCAGCACAGAAAACTTGATAGACAGAAGCATGATATTTAAAGTTTAAAAATTTTTCTTGCTTCCAAACCCAATAGAAATTACCAGATTCATAACAAGAATTTATACTGTATATTTGTACTAAACCGTAATGCAAGTAATTAATACAAGTCTCATAATTCATGTGGTTTTTATACTAAGATAAACAAGTCTCAGTTTTTCATGTAATAAAACCAGGTAAGTTCTCTCCAGAGCAAAGTATTTCTGTTTAACTTCTTGTACAGACAGACAAATGTATCAAACTGCTCAATAAACAGTTGGATGTGTGCACATACTTGTCTATGAGCCTCATTAACCGAAACTGAATGTTCTGTTTTCTAAGGAATTAAACCTTAGAGTGCAAGCAAACTGTTCCGCACTCTATACACCAGGTATGGCTGTGGCCATGACAGCTAAGAAACAAACAACAGTTGCACATTCAAAATGATTTGACAATTAGAAAGACCAGCTTTATTCTGAGTTAAACTAAGCAGCAATGTCCTGTTGTCACAAGCTGTGCTGCTAAAAGGCCAAATACTAAACTTGCATTGTAAGACACATGCATTCCCATGAGAATTATGATCATGAATTTCAATCACTTGAGCTTGAAAGACTAACCATTTCTAGGAAAGATTTCTAAGTACTTTCAAGTTTAACTTAGAATAACAGTAGTTCCTTTCAAGACTTAATGAAAAAGCAGCAAATGTTATGCAGAAAGGAGGGCGACTAATTGTGACCTTCCTTTTAACAGCACAAACACAAGAATAAAATTAAGCAGACGTGAGAAAAGCAAATTCTGACATGCATTCTCCTGCAAGTCACAGCTTATGTTGCTAAGGAGAATAAAAACAACTGAACTACACAGAACATGTTGCAAGTAACCGCAAGACAGACTGAGTTTTAAACAAAGTAGCTGAAATATTCAGATTTTTAAAAGGAAGATTAATTCAATTAAGAAATAAAAGTCTTTAAATGAGTTGAAAGTATTCTTGAGTAGACAATCTGACGCAAATTAAGTTCTCTGATCAAACATTACTATGCTACAGAACAAAATTCCTTCTGCTTCTCCAAAGAGCACTTGTGAGTACCTATACCTGCAGCATGTGGAAATACCGGAGTCTTACCTAGCTCATGAGGTAATTCATGGCAAAATACAGCCACAGAAGTGCTTAAACCACTAGATAACCCTTCAGTAAAGGCTGCTCCTATAAAGAGACAAAAAAACCCCAAAACCATTACTGCATATTCAGACACGTGCAGAAACATTGTTGCATACACTTGTATCAGTTTAGGACACACTAAGTTTCACTCAAGTTTTTCTTATTCTTGTGGAAGCATTTAAACTTTAACTAAACAGTTGTTCACGATTCATAAGTTTCTAAATCGGAAGCAACACAGAATCCTCCAATTGGTTAAAGCAAACTGAATTTCACTATCTTGGTTCTGAACTAAGCCCGACACCTTTCAACAACACAAGCCTACTAAAAAAATACAATGAATGGAAATGGAAGAAACACTTTTTTAAAGATACAAAAGGAAGAAGGTGGCTCAAATACTTCTGAGAGTCAGTCACTGGAAAAGGGGAAGCCAATTCAACAGGAAGAGAGGCTATATAGCCACATGAAATCAGCAGTGAAAGACTGTGAATGCTAGGCAGCTTGCACATAAGTGAACTATCATACTTTAAGTGGAAGAAAAAAAACATAACACCCCCCTTAAACTAGTCCAACAATCCTCATCTTTCTTGGCTTTTCCACTCCTTCTGTTGTTTGCTACTTTTGTTCATTTAACAACAGCTCAGGAGGAGGCAGCACACAGCAGGGCTGACAAGCTGAACCACAGCTCTCCCCCACCACAGGAGGGTCCCAGCTGCGTGGAGAGACACTCACCAAGGGCCACAGCAGAACCATGTCTGGCTTCCACCGCACCAGGAACGTGCCAGCAAACAAGGTGCTGCCAATAAGCAGTGAAGAGGCACAAGGCCATGTCACAACAGTTGGCATGCAAGGGACCCAGGAATACTGCTCACAAAGAGCTACAAAGGCTATGAGACCACAGTGGACAATCCCCTCTCTGCAGTACTCTGAAGCACCCTCAGTACTCCAGCAAACTCTACCCAGATGTCACGTCTGAGGGTGAGCACTGCTATCCACGTCTTCATCTGCAAGTAGTGAGTGATGCTACTTGCTGCAGCGACAGCAACAAACTGCAACCTTACCTCTGAGTGCACACTGTAGCACCCAGTGAAGGGGATGGAAGTAGTGAGCACATCATCATACGTAATGAACAGGGGAGCAACAAGGAGTGTTTTCCGCTGCATTCCAAAACACTCAGTCATGTGAATCTACACGGTAATTAGCAGGTGAGCTACAGGAGTTACTGCTACTTGACTAGCAAAAGAGATTATTAGCAAGCACTTTCCCCTGCCTCCAAACATTGCTTTACTCTTTCGGACTCAGATTCTGAAAGACAGACAGAATAACTACAGTTATCTCCTACTGAGACAGGAGAATTCATCACCATTCCCTCAGTTTCGGTTTCTGAGGAGAGTCGGTAAGCAGAAGGCAGCAGAAGGCAATTACCTTCTCCCAGGCCTGCATCCTCAAAAATCTACAAGTTCCTCTATGTTACTGTCTCCATACAATGTTCTCTGAATCTTATCACTTATTAAGAGGAAAACTAAAAATGCAAGAATCCAGCGTAATCACACATAGTACATCTAATTTTGAGACCACAAAGGCAAGCCAAACAAAACCTGACTGCTTTGCAGACTACCTAGGTGGCTGACATAGCTGTATACTGTACAGGTACATAGCAACCAAAGTGCACACTTAAATTTCAAGAATATCTATTTCTGTTTTTCACTGCTAAAAAGATATCCTGAAACATTAACAGACTGAAGGCTACATTAATATACTCCCCCCTCAAGAAGTTGATTTAATAGTGTCATGTTATCTTAAAATATACTTTTAAGACATCACTTCCTTCAAAAAAGAGCTAAAGAAAAAAATATATACGCAAGATTAGGGTAAAAATAGTATTCTGCATTTTAGGTATCGAGTTGAAGTTACACAGGGAAGTTCAAATCTCAAAAGATAACTTTGTACAAATTAGTCAGTTGCAATTGTTCCATGCTTTAACAGAAAAAAAAGGATATTTAAATCTTATTCCTACATAATTAGCACAATAGATTTGATGGAAAAAAAATTATGAACATTGTGAATAACAAATCACATGAAATAAAGTTAAGTGAAGGGTTACTCTGGCTAAAGCTACCTTCACAGAAACATTCACATCTCCATTTAAAGACAGCTAAAATATTATACAAGTAGTACTAGTGTTTTCACATTAAATAGATGTTTTTCCATAATACTTTTGAGCACCTGAACTGAAGGAAATCCACGTTTCCATTAGCCTGAACAAGCTACACAGCAGGACTTCTAAAAGCTATTGCTCTCACTTGTTCAATAAGCCTTTATTAACCATCCTCATACTTCTCCTTTCGTAACTTTAAAGTCATAGCTGCTTCCCAAATCTCCCTAATACTAAGAGGTAATTGATTCTGCATGTCATTTGTATGCAAATCCTCCTTCTGCCACGGTTTCCACTACTGATCAGCTCAGAAGTTTACATTCTGTGCTTCAACTTTCATCAAAAAATGAGATTAAATCATAAGATCTCTTTTCATATTATGCTTCGGATTGATGGAATCTGAACAACTGCAAATATTGCTGCGAGAAAATCTTTATTATCAGGTTTTCTCCTCAAACAAGAATAAACTTGTTTCTACAATAAAATTTACAGAAAGACTGATCCTGCTGAACTGACCCCAGTACGCTATAGATGGAAATTAATCCAATACCTGCAGAGATTAGTCTTAAATACTAAAGTCAAGATTATGAAAGACTAGCATAAGAAGCAAAGACTAATGATTTAACATCACTTTTTACAACTTAGTTTAACCTTTTAAAATTTAAAATACCTGTAGTCTAGCTCTCCTAGAAAAAAATTACAGGAGCTACCAAACCTGACCTCCCAGCCAGAAGTCCAAAACATAATACTCAATATGTTACTTTGTGAAATGTAAATATATTCACAGAACATTGTAAATAAAGACTGAAAAACTACAACATGTAACAATAAAAATAGGGACATGAACAAAAAAGGAACAAAGAAATAAGAGTGTCCTGATTAAATGTAAAAGAACAGTTAATTTTTTTTTTTTAAAAAAACATGCTCAACTTTAAGAAAAAGATTTTCAGTATGACCAGTGTTTAGTTTGTTGTTTGTTTTTTTTTAAATACTTCTCCAAGAAGACAGACTGAGTCTGTTTTCAGAGTGCAGCACACTGTGACACTGTGCACCTGAAGGAATCTGCTTATGCTACACTCCTTTAATTGATATAGACATTCAATCAAAAAAAACTGATCTTAAAGATCATCTAGTTCCAACCGCCCTGCCATAGGAGGCAAGTCCTAAATATTTTTATAAGCCTAGCTTTAACCTTGTTAGAAGTAGGAAAATAAGCAAAGTTTATATATTTCCTACAGAAACATAGCTGAAAGCACATAGTTTGTTTTCTCACTGATCTCCAGGTCGTTAAACCAGAGAGTTCTCATTCATTCAGAGCTGCTGTCAGATAAAAGTTTAGGTTTCAAAGATCCACCATTAACTAGTTATATTCCTAATAAAAAGACAGGTGAGATAAGAGATGAAGAGGTAAGTGACAGCAAGAAGACTTTGCTGTCCTCACACAAAACAAAGCTGCAGAGTTCAAGTTAACACTTACCAATTGCTAAGCCATCACTAAAATTATGCAGTCCATCTCCCATAATCACCATCCAAGCCAGGGTTGCAATCCCCGCATCCTTCAGTTCTTCACGGGAGTAGCGCTGACTGTGACTGTGCGGATGATGGTTCTGATGATGATGGTGATGTAGAATATGATGGTAGTCATGGTGATGGTGACTAAGATGATCTGTCTGCCCTAGAGTATCATGTAAGTGAGAATGGCATTTGTTTCTACAGCCCCTGGATACGTATTCATTGTCAACCTCCTCTTGATGAGAATGAGCTATCATCACTTCTTCTTCTTCTTGCACAATTGGTTGCTGAGAAATGAAGGGTGATGGATCTTGAGAGTCTGTCCCTAGATAGCCCTCAGGTCCTGTTACAAAAATCCAGAGTACAATATTAAACATTTTTAAAATTACCTAGGAAGCAAAGATACAATTAACAAATTAAGTAAGCGATGCAGTAAAGAAGAAACTACTAAGTCTAGACGTTGAGACTGATACCCCAGCTTCTTGCTCCAGAAGTTTGGGTTTTTTACCAAGGGTTTTCACAACTCATTTTTCTTTAATCAGATTTCTAAGATAATTCCCAAAAGTTCAAAATAAGACAAACTTGTAGTTTCTGTCCCCTGCTACTGAAGCAGCCCCTACATTATGGCCACAAATGCTTCCTAAGAGATAAAAATGCTTTTAATCTAAGATCCAGTGCAATTCAAACACAACAGCACAAGGTTCTGTCCCAATTTCACAGCATGCATGCTGTTAGTTCATTTGCTTCAGAAAGACAGAGCATGTGGAAAGCATGCACCACTTATTCATCTTAGGACTGAAGAATAAGAATGCAGAAAATTATGTTACCGATAATTTTGGAAACTCCGGTATTCCATATAAGTACAGGAGCTTAAGTATGAACACCAAAAAACAAACACTCAAAAATAAAGTCATCAACATAGACCATGAAATGTCCTCATATAAACATCAGTGGCACACTAAGATTGGTTATTTTAACTGACTCCCAAAACTTGCTAAATTCTTCCCCTACAATTGAATGAACCAATATCATTTTTCCTGCATTAGCAACAACTCTTTCGTTAGCTATAAAATTATTCTGAAAAACCAAATGTCGCTTTTAGCTACAAGAGCTAACAAGTATCTAGCAAGGTGCGTTTTGGCTTACAGGACGATCTTGAGGACACGTGACCATCTGCAGTCCAAACACTTCAACTAACTCCTAGGATTTTAATTATCAATCTTACAAATAAATCCTTAAATTAACAAAAAACAGACATAAGATATACACAAATCTAAATAAGAGATCACACATATAACATCTAACAGTCTAATGAGAAGCACAGAAGCTATTAGGTTGTATTCAAAACAGCCAGAAGAGTTTCACAGAATCATTTCAACTTCTGCTGTTAAATCTAGATTTAAAATACTTCTGTTTCAAAACTGTGAATTCACTCCTTCCAACTTATCAATCCTTTTTAAGGAAAAGCAGCATATAGAGCTACTCCTCTACATATCAATGCATAGACAAGTTTTGTTTTGAAAAGAATTCAAGTAGATAATGATCCAACCTACTTTAAGCAGCAGATCTACAAGCTGCAATCAACCAGGTGTTCTTCAAACAGTGCTGCTACAAAATAACAACTGTACAGTACTACTGAGACTTACGATCATCTGTATCTAACTTTTCTTCATTCGCTGAAAACTTCTTACATTCTCCATCATCTTCATTTTTTTTCTTATTCCAAAAGAAAACACTGTAGTTATGAATATTTTACTTATTTTTCAGTAAGTAACATGAGCAACACTATATTCACATTTATGCAACCTGCACAGAAAGAGGACAACATGCAAGCCATATAAAGAGCGCAGATGAGGAATCTTAGAAGCTCAGGAAGTACAATAACATGACAAAGATTCCTCAGGCTCCACAGAAGAGGAAAAAAAATCCAAACAGAACAAACCTACCCACATATAGCCTACATTTTGCAGAAGAAACAAGCAGAGGGGCTCATCTGAGAAGCAAACCGCATCAAATAACAAGTAAAAGTTATTCCACTAATTTTTTCCACTGCAATGTCAATATAATTTTTTTTCCTCTAGTGTACTGAAGGAAAACCAATGGCTGGAAAATCTCCAATCATTGCTCCCTAATGTCTGTGCCACAACAACTGCTGATCAGTGACTCACAGGAAATCTATTCCCAGTGGCTGAGTGAAGGACATAAATTACTCGCTTTGCTTGGAACTCTTCATGTATTCTCTTGGCAAATAAAGTTAACTAGAGACAGCGAAAGTGATTTTGTTGCTCAGTTAGTTTAGCTTCAGCGTAAAATATACCAACACAATCTCCCATGACCAAAGTCAAAGAGCTTACACGGCATCTTCTCCGAGACTGCTGCCATCACCAATTTAACAATAAAACTAAACAGAGATTATCAGTCATTGTGGCACTCTAGAAATTAGCTCTTTTTAAGCTAAGTAATTAGTAATTTACTAGCTTAAGATATCGCTAACTTTTACTGTATTTTTTTCTACTGAGTCAGCTTTTACATCATTGTTTATTCCCAGCTACACTGGTCTTTAAAGAAACAAGTTCCCAGTAACTGGTGAGTTACCAACATTTATGACCTGCTAAAATACAGCCATTTACCTTCTACATGAAAACTAGCATAGTAATCTCGGAGCCATATTGCTCTTTTTTTTTTTTCAGGGGAGAGAGAGGGAATAAAAAGAATGGCTTGGCAGACCGTTTGCAAATGGAGTGCAATCTAATGAAGTCACTCTCTACAGTGCATTTGGATGCTTACTTATGTAACCGCTTACTGCCCCTCTTAGCCATTTTGTGCAAGTGCTCCCCTCAACAGGGGTACAGTAACTATGAGGCCATCTTAGTTCATCCAGTAGGAAAATTAAAATAACTTTAAAAGTTTAGCCGGTTATACAATTGCCTTGAGATGTCAGAAGGAAGTCAACAACCAACAGCAACTTCTTAAAACATTCTAACTGCTAAAACAAAAGGTGCAATTGGATGTTTGCTTACTAAACAGGTCCCTGTAGTGTCAAAGCTTGTATTATATGCCTGGTTAAGGAATTAGCTCAGAGCTTTTCTATAACAGGACCACACTAAAAAGTTATCTAGTTTAAAAGCACAAGTAAGCGTCACTAATATAAATGAAATTATAACACTAATCAAGTCAGCAAGTGCTATTAAATCCAACCAGACATATGATACTTGTAAAATTTTTCGTATAACTGTATTCAGAAATGACCATGAGATACAATATAGTTTCAAAATAATAGTTTCTCTACCTTTTTCTTCTTGTCTTTAAACTGCTTTATTAAAGTGATCAAATGCTCCACTAGAAACATGAAATACAGGCCTCCAAGTGCTGTAAGTCCCTTCCATGTAGAATCCAGATAAGCGCTCTCTTCTGTACTTTGAAAAACAAGATGTTTGAACATAGACCCTTTGTTTTGTTCAAAGAGAGGTTTTTCATGGTGATGGTGATGGTTTCCATGAGACTAAGGGAAGAACCAGATGGGAAAAGTCATTATATTCAAAAGAACTGATAATATAAGAAACACAGAAAGTATTCTTCATATTTTTTTCCTCAAGTCTAGAGTTTTGACTTCACAATTTTCCTGGGGTACATGCTCTGTGTACAAACTCAAAACAGTTACAAAGAAATCTATTGATAGGAAGGAACACTGCAAGGCCTGAGAGAAGGCTACTATTCATGCTCTCACTGCAGCAACATGCGTACTCCCGAACAGATGTACAATTACCCCCTAAAAACTCCTGACACCATCCAGGAAACTGCATTTCAAGTAGTAGTCACAGCTAGCACACCAATCAATCAATCACCTTCCCATCAAAGATAGCTCACAGACATAAAAAACCTCTTTCTATACAGAACTTAGTAGTGATTTCCTTCTTTAAAGGCAGTCTGACACTCTTCCCCTCCTCACAGCCACCTGGTATGTTCAGAATCAAAACCTTCTGGGACACATTCATTCACATGTTAAGATTTTATATAGCTTCACATAGAAAATGTAGAACTATCTGAAAGGAAGAACCCAATAAATTACAGGCAAGGCTCAGAAACCACAAGATCTGTCATCCCTTTTATCCATCTTATCTGAAAGCTGGAACAAGTTATCTTTCCTGGTGGGAGGAAGGAGGAGCAGGTGGGTGGGAACGTCTGTTTAAAAGCCTCAAGAAAGGTAGAAATTTAGCAATCATTTTCTAATTTCACTGTCCGTATAATATAATAGCAACGTGTAACTCCAAAGCCTATTGAGTAATGTTTTCCCAGGACTTCAGAAATGCTTGACTCGGATCAAAACAATATAATGGATAAGGAATCAACATAAGTGGCTGATAACAGAACACAGAGGATTATCGAACTCCACATTTAAAGTGTACAGTGAGTGATTTCTGCTATTATATAAAGTTGTAAAGCTGGAGGAAGTAAAAGTGGCTGCACTGCAATGTGAGACTAAAACAAATTTATGCAAAATTCTTGTGTACAAGGAAGAATGAAAGATTTCGCAGCACATATGACTGAGAACAGGAAATAGACTGGGGGATAATGGTGTGAAGTTCTTAACACTCTAAGGGCAGTGAAAACAATAATATAAACGGTTCCACAGGAAACATTTCCACCAAATAATACAACTCACAACTTTGAGAAATGACTCACCAAATAGGTACTAAAACTATCACTAGGAACTACAGCACAGTGCCAGTTTTTCTGCTTTGAGACAATGAATGAAAGAGTAATTAATACTTACATGTGGAAGGAGATGTAAGAAAGCATCTCCACTCAAAGTTCCCACAGCCAGTGCCACAAGAAAGCTTAGAAGAAATTTGAAAAATACACGATTCATCAGAGGTACCAATATAACTCCCAATAAGGAAAGAAAACTGATGACAGAGATGGATATAAAGCCACCAATCCAAGCTGGTAAAAAAAAAAAAAAAGAAAGAAAAGAAAAAAGTAAGAATGTACAACAATCTCTGTATGAGATTTTGTTTCCTTAACTTTCCTGTTATCAAATACTCCTGATCACTCAATTATTCCGATGTTAACAAACAGTAGGCCACAAAGATTCCTTTCTAGATGTGATCAAGAGAAGCACCAAAGAAAATCACATACTTCTTCCAACTTCAAAACATGTTTCTCAAATTTACAACCCACATAAAGGGGTTTCCCGTAACCTTCTATTCCATATTAAAAAAACCCCAAACAAACAACAACGTACCTATTTGCAGAGAGTAACCTTTTGGAGGAGTTTCAGTTTTTTCACTCGTTGCATGGATTATACAGTGTTTGCCATCAATCTGATTAATAAGAGCTGGACAGAGGTAACTAAATTCCGTAGCAGACAACAATGTTTGAGTCCCTATTCCATGGGACTGCATCAGTTTTGATGCACTGAAGCACTGTGGAAAGACACGTGTTAAAAGATTTATCAGAACCAAAATACCATGATACCTCAAGAGGACTGCAAATCCCATTTTAATTAAAATACAGCGCCAACACGTGAAAGCAGCTGTATCAATGGTAACTAAAAACTGGTAACAAACCAATAAGACCTGTACCTCCACCCCTCTACCGGCCCAGCAAGCTAGTTTGGGAGTCCTGGTAGATGATGCATAATTGTCAGTCTTTCTTAGCTGAAGGGGGTCAAATGCCTTGCTATTGGAAAAAGTCTAACACTTTTGACTCAGTTTTAGAGGCCCTATAAAGAAATAGTAACAAGGTTAAAGACCTTTTTATAGATACGCTTCCTCCAGTAAAGAGTTCCCCTCTCTCTGGGTTTAAATAACAGTAGTACTGTTACTCTGCTCTGTGTAGAACGCAGTAACAACTTTTGAATTCAGAATCTATGATCACACACTACACAACACCGCCTCTGAATTACCTGACATGGCTCATGACCCCAGAGAAGACCCTGCTTTCTAAAGCCTTTAACAGAGAAGGACCTGATTGTGCAAGAACAGTGCCTACAACACAACTACAGACTTTAAAATAGTAACAATCAGTGCTAATAAAGTAATAGATAACATTCTGCAGCAATGTTTTTTTACAATTGGTCTCTACATTCAATCTTAAAGGAGATGAGGAGGGAGTAGCTTAAGAGAGTGACAGTTACTTCCCTGCAATTTTGCACTATCATAGCCTTATCCAACAGTTACAGGGAAGTTTTGACTAGAATGCCAGCATTTTTACCAGATTTTTCACTTCCACCACATTACTAGGAAAACAAGACATATTCTGGCTTTAAGGCAGAACAGCAAGTTGAAACAACTGCAAGTAGTAGGACTTAAAATTAGCATTCCATTCTCTTTTACTGACAATCTAATGTCAACTTACATTTATCTAAAATAAGAAATTAAGTCAAAAATTCTAACAGTACTCGCTTATTTCCAGCTGAGGGGAACATAGTATTACTTTAGCTTTTTATTTCTTGCATATTCACAGAAAACACAAGCTCTACAGGCAAGGTCAACAACTACCACACACCTGCATAACTCTTTTGATGTGCTTACACAGCAGTGAGTTTGTTTTGGTAAAACAATATTATTCATTTCAAATTCATCTTGGGAACCTAATATTTTCTAGCTGGTTTTATATGAGAAAACTGCAGCTTTCCTACAAAGCATTAGAAACTTCATATGCTTGCCTAAGAACACAAGTTTTAAATTTCTAGTGCTTTTCATTTTTAGTAACAAAAACCATAAGTGAAATAATAATAAATAAACAAAAGTATATAATAATAAATATGTCAAAAAAGGTGTATGTTCATCCTTAATATAAATACATATTTCTTTTTTGGGACAATTAAAAATAAGTATATCACATAAGTATTTTCCTCTGAGCTTGTGAGCATAACACTAAATTCCTTCAAAATTTTAAGATTCAAGGAAAGGTGGTTTTGTGTGTATTGCTATGACTATTGCCAAATTTCCACACCCAGTCAAGTGATAAGCACCTGAAAAATAAGCCATAACAACATACCCGGTGGATCTGGATTCCCAAGAACACAAAAGAATCAGTCTCACCTCTTGGGTATTTTGTTTTTTCAATTTAGAATAGAGGTAATTTCCTCTTTCCAACTCCTTCAGGGAAGCATGGGATTCATTTGCCTTGCTGCCAGCAAGCCAGCTTGCATTGCTGCCACCTGTGACATTAACAGCATTAGAGCTGGTTAGACTTAAACGAACAACCCGCTTGACTTCTCCAGGTTGCACATTTTGTAATTCAGAGTGGCCGCCTGTGGGAACAGTGATGACAGACGCTGTTATTTCATTAACTGTGTTCCTGTTGCGTACAAAGTTCTGCTGACGATCTACAGTCTCTACTTTATGAAGCTCCTTTGTGTGACTGTTCCTGTGGTCTTTGTCAGTATCAGGTTCATGGTTTGGACAAGCAGTCTTCTCAGAGTTTTTACTCAATGAAACATGATTATGATGGTGATGATCATGGTCATGATCGTGGTCATGATCATGGTCATGATCATGCTCTATTTTAATCCTTTTCATTTTATCTATACCTATGTTCTGGAGCAGTTTTCTAAACCCTTCAATGGACAGAGAGTTGTTTTCTCCATAACGATGAAAAAGCTCCTGAAGGTGCAACTTCTGTATTAATCCTGCCAAGTCAATATTAACACCAGATGCCTTTTCTGGAAAAGTTCTCTCCGATGTATGCACAACAGTAGCCGTCTCCACTCCATGATGATAACTTTCACACAGTAGCATGGCAAACGATATGAAGAAAGTGACTGATACCGTGCTCTCCATCGCAGTTTCTTTTTAACAGCGTAAAACCTAGACAAAAGAACATTTACACAGTGTATATAAAACCAATCACATCTTCCTCTGTAACAATGTTCATAATTTACTTAAACAAAACACATGCACATCAAATCAAAACAAATTCTGTCAAAAATACCAACGCAGTAAGAAAAGACGCATTTCAGTATCTTATACACTCAGTATCTTTCCCAGATATGTGGCCTCAGGCAACAGGAGATGAAGCTGCACACCACAATGAGGTCACTGGCTGTAAACACCTCCCAGGTGTAAGCTTACCTTTACTCAGCCTGGTCTGAGTCAGTTTCCTAACACAAGCTGAACAATGAGAGCAGCCTCAAGGGTTTATCAACTGAGTGCTACGTTAGGCTTTTCTTGTGCTTAAAACCTGTAAGATTTCATTCTTAGGAAGATGTGAGTATTATAAATTATATGCTCCTGCTTAAAAATCAAAATCCAAAATCTTCCAACTCTGGATTTCCTAGAGATCTTGGCAGGCCAAAGTTTCGGCACGCTTACAAAAAAACCAACTTTTCATGCTATTATGTTCTACCCACGATTTAACACTACTATGGTCCACTGCCTTTCCTTAGGCAGGCAGAGCACTGCTGTGGTCCCAGTGCACACAAGCACGAATGCTTCTGTGTTTTATCCCATAAATCCTCTAGCAAGGCTAAGAATTAACTGGTATTTAAGAGATATACTGATACAACGAGAGCAGGAACATGCCAGAGCCCTTTTACATGGAAAACACAAAAGAAGCATGGCCAGCAGGTCAATGGAGGCGATTCTTCCCCCTCTACTCTGCTCTGGTGAGACTCCATCTGGAGTGCTGTGTCCACTTCAAGAATCCCCAACAAAAGAAGAATATGGAACTGTTGGAATGGGTCCAGAGGAAACAATGAACATCATCAGTGGGCTGGAGCACTTCTGCTATAAGGACAGGCTGAGGGAATTGGGGTTGTTCAGCCTGGAGAAAGCTCTAGGCAGCAGCCTGCCAGTACCTGAAGTGGGCCTACAGGTAAGACAGGGAGGATTTTTTACAATGGCATACAGTGACAGGACGAAGGGGAATGAATTTAAATTGGAAGGGAAAAACTTAGACTAGACGTTAAGAAGAAATTCTTCATGGTGTAGGTGGTGAGGCCCTGGCCCAGGCTGCCCAGGGAAGCTGCGGCTGCCCCAGCCCTGGAGGTGTTCAAGGCCGGGTTGGATGGGGCCTTGAGCAGCCTGGGCTGGTGGGAGGTGTCCCTGCCCATAGCAGGGGGGTTGGAACCGGATGATCTTTCAAGTCCCTTCCAACCCAAACCACTCTATGATCCTACGATAACTTCACCGTTTCGGTGCGGTCACACACCCCTCTCCCCCCCGCCCAGGCCTCCCCCTGCAAACGGCGGGGGCCGCGTCCCCCGAGCCCCGCGCGGACCGGGCTGAGCCCGCGGCCTCCGCCGAGCGCAATGCGTGCGGGGAGGGCCCCGCCGCCGGTCCCAGCTCAACACCCGCCCCGTAGCCCGGGAGGGGACGCCACCTCACCCGGCCCTTCCTCTTTCTTCTTCTTCTTCTTCTTTTTCTCCTCCTTCTCCTCCCGCCACCGCCGCGCACGCGCTCCGGCCCCGCCCCCTCCTGCCTTTCTTTTCCTCTTCCGGGTGCGGCGCCG